>NC_091681.1:40214529-40588000 GCF_030179915.1 Drosophila takahashii | reverse complement strand
GACATTGGTCCAATCGATGCCGAATATGTAGACTGAAGTTATAAAACATAAAGGGTATCAAACTCCGTACTAAACTTGACGTACTTTGCCCAAAATATGGCTTTTTCTAATACTATATGCATTTGTACGCATACTTTTTCTGATGCGAAATCCGGCCAATTTTTACATTTTTGTTTATATTAGGAAAAGTAAAGGTGCTAGAAATTAATAAGTTACGTCAAATTAAAGCTTAATATGTGTACTAAATGTTAAAATAAAACGACATTTTTACGAATTTTTTTAAGACGTTTTTTTAAGCTCTAAAGTTGCGGAAAATATTTGTAACAACCGTGATCAAAAGTATTTCACCATTAAAATTTCCTAGATAATATTCACACACATTCGCAAGTACATAACGGCCTTATTTACTTATTTCCGCATCACGCTCTGAGAGCACACAAATATAACGGCAAATAAAGCGCGGAAATAAGTATATAAGGTCTTATGTACTTGCAAATGTGGGTGGATATTTTCCAGGAAATTTTTATGATGAAATACTTATAAACATGGTCGTTTTTTTTATTTGAAATATTTTTTTCGTAAAAATTTACCTGAAAACTTTTTGAATTTTAACAACTTTTCTACATATTTATAAATGAAATACATATTCTAAGAATGTGAAGAAGACTTACCAAATTTTTAAAAGGCTTACATCATTTTTTTGCATATGAACATTAGGGCGGTCCAAATTTGTACGTCGCGGTTGGCCAATCGGAACAATTATAATAAATTATACGCTGTTGCAAAACAAGAAATGTATCAATAAGACATCATTTAATTCAAAATAAAAAATATTAAAAAAATATTAATTTGTAATGTTGTTTCCATTTACGACTTTCTATGTTTTCGCAGAAGAAATCACAGGACTTGCTATAAAAAATTTGATATAAAAACTAGGCGCTGACTTAAAAAAACCGATTGAAGGTAATAATTAAAATTAAAATAAATATTCCAAAAAACAAATTTTGTTTGTAAATGTAATTAAAATAAATATTACAAAATCAAACAAACATTTTTTTTTGGGGTAGAGCCTAAAAAAAATTGTATTATAAAATAAGATTTAAAAAAAAAAAACAAATAAAAAAGAAGCTGTCGATAACAATAAATCAGACGGAGATATAACTTTTTAGAGGGATTTCTTTTAAATCGCTTGAAATCAGATACACGTAATTACGTATTTACTAAATATTATATGTTAAAAAAATTATAGGAATATCATGAATGTTACGGAAAAATATTGAACACCTTTCGGTTTGTAAAAGAGCTTTTAATGCAGTCGTAAGGGTCTGTCTTTTATTTTAGTCTAGCTATTTATTGCCGCCCACTGTACGATTTCCAATAAAATCCTGCAAAAACTACTCACTGCTGTATAAAAATACTTGTATGCATATGTATATTTAAATGTGTTTATACATGTGCACACGCGCCCGCAACAATATTTGCGGTGCGCTTTGATTCGCTACCGATTCTCTATCTCTCTCTACTTCTCCCGTCAATTCATACAGTGGGACGCTTAAGCTAAGTCTTAGATGTATAACGTTTTTTCAATTAATATTATTATTAAGCACATACATTTTACTCGAATGCACTGTGCCAATTTCCTCTCTTTCTGCTCCTCAGCAATTCTCCATCTCTCTTACCCATAAATTCGTACAGTGGGACGCGTAGAATAAATTTAAGAAATACAATTTTTAAAAACGTAATAATATTTTGTATGTATAGACAATTAAAAAATATCCATTTTAATTTGGATATATACGTATTAAAAAATATACATACATACACTTCTATAACATATGCATACATTTTTAAAAATATTGCAAAGATATTGCATTGAAATTTACTTTACTACAGTGGTAGAACCCTTGTCATTTATTTTTATCAACCTTTTCATTCCCGCCCACTGTTCGATTTCCATTGAAATTTAGCACTGACGGAGGACAAAAACGGTAGAAAAATAAAACAAACTTTACCGTTTTATGCGCTCTGAGAGCAAAACGAATGACGTCTTTCAATCATGTGTACACGCGCCCACAAACACAATTGCTCTGGGTGTCGCTGTCGATGATCCCCTCTCTCTCTGCTCACCATCGATTCGCCATTTTTATCTACCTCTCCCAACGACTTGTACAGTGGGACGCGTTCACAATTATAAAATTTGTAAACACTTAAATTTTAGTAGAATAACCTAATTTCTTTTGTCCCACTGGCCGATTCCCACTCAAAACCGAAGTCTTCTTGCGAAATCGGTCGGAAAAGTAAAAAACAATTTACCGTTTGATGCGCACAAATACTAGCGAATAAAATGCCAAAGCGAGCAAAAAAGGCGGGTATTATGTACATATGTATTTGGGAATGTGTGTTCATATTTGCAGGGCAATCTCGGTGTGAATACAGAAATAATAAAATCAAGCAAAGACTGCTAGCTGCAGTATGACATATATATATGTATATTTAAATGTGTTTATGCATGTGTAAACGCGTGAAAAAAAATGGCGCCGCGTGTCGCAGTCGAGAATCCCCTCTCTTTTCTCAGCCAATTACCTCTCTGCTTGCTTATGGGTCTCCATCTCTCTATTCCTCTCTCAACAACTTGACAATGGGACGCGTAGCCAAAGTTTTAGATGTAATACAATTTTAAAAATAAGAAAAAAAAAGATATCGCATTGAAATGTAAAGCCCGCCCACTTAAAAAATAATTTGTTTGTAGTCGCTTTTATTTTAAGACAGTCGTAAGGGTCCCTGCATTTAATTTTAGTCCGGCTATTTATCGCTGCTCACTGTTTGATTTTCAATAAAGTTAAGTAAAGACTGCTCACTGCTGTATATACTTGTATACATATTTAATGTGTTTATGCATGTGTATACGCGCCCCAAAAAAATAATGGCGCCAAGTGTCGCAGTCGATGATCCCCTCTCTTTTCTATGTCAATTCCCACTCTCTCTGCCCGTCACCTATTCTCCATCTCTTTCTATTTCCACCGTCAACCCGAACAGTGGGACGCGTTTGATAAGTTTTAGATGTAAAACAATTTTTAAAATAATACAATTCTTAATTTATAAAAATTGATATAGGCTTTCAAGCAAACCATTTATATTTATTTTTTAATTGTTATTTAAAAATTGTTATATGTATACATATATTTAAATGTGATTAATAAATTGGATAAGTTTTAGATGTACAACAATTTGTATAAGACAATTTTTAAATTTAAAAAAATGCAATAGGCTGTTAAACCATTTATATTTATTTGTTTATCGTTAATTTAAAATCGTTCCATCTAAAAAATTATTTGTTTGTTGTCGCTTTTATTTTATTAAAGTCGTAGGAAGACGTCTTTATTCCCGCCAACTGTGCGATTTCCACTGAAAACTAGCAAATAAGGCAGACGAAAAATTGGAAAATAAAATAATCTTCACCGTTTGGTACTCTTTAAGAGCAAAACAAATGTCAGCGAAATAAGCGCGAGAACTTTGACCAAGGCTGCCCTTATTTATTTGAAAATGTGTGTTCATATTTTCTGGGCAATTTTAGGGTAAATCAAGAAATATTTATGTGTACACGCGCCAACAAAAATATTTGCAGTGCACGTCGCAGTTGGTGATCATCTCTCTGTCGATTCCCCCTTTCTTGACGCTACAGATTCTCTATTTCTCTCTCTACTTCTCCCGGCGATTCATACAGTGGGACGCGTACGCTGAACTTTATATGAATAACAATTTTTCATAATATCATTTTTGATTTTAAAATAATGCACTGGGCTCTTAAAAAACATTTATGTATCTTATACATAGAAAAATATAAATTAACCATTTTAAGTTGCATATATACAAATTTAAAAAAAATTAACTGACATTTATAATCGTTCCATCTAAAAAATGATTTTCCTATTGTCGCATTGACTTTATTACAGCCGTAAGGCCACTTGTCTATTGTTTAAAACAATCTATTCCATTGCCGCCCATTGTGTGATATGTGCCCACAAAAATAATAACAGTGCGCGTCGCAATTGGTCATTATCCCTCTTTCAATTCCCTCTCTCTTGTCGTTACCGATTCTCTATCTCCGTCACCCGGCGAATTATACAGTGGGACGCGTCCGCTAAATTTTATTGTCGCCTTGACTTTATTAGTCATAAGCCCCCCTTTCTTTTATTTTGAGGTAACATATTCATTGCCGCCCATTGTCTGATCTAAGAGCACAACGAATGACAGACAAAAAATCAGACGCGAAAATGAATCGAAAAATATTCACGTATTCAAGTAAATATTATAACGCGATTATGCATGTGTACACGCGCCCACAAAAACAATTGAGCCGCGTCGCAGGCGATGATCCCCTCTCTCACTCTTCACGCTACCGATCACTATTTCTACACACAAAAAAAATGTTGGTAAAATTAACCAAGTTAATTGTCAAAAGGTCCGCAACCACGAAAATTGTACATTTTATATTAATAGGTGTGTCTCTTTGCTAATAGTGTGTATTTGTTGTTGTGACAGTAGCTATTTGATTGGTATAATTGAAAATTTTTGTGGTTGAGGCTGTTTGACAATTAACTTGGTTAATTTTAACAATTTTTTTTTTTTGTGTGTATGTGCTTCTCCCAACAGCTCGTACAGTGGGACGCGTAGCTAAGCTTTAGATGTAGAGCAACTTTAAAAATAATTACATTTTAAATTTTATTTGTGTATGTATATCAGGGGGTTCTTGTTAACTCATTTTCCTTAGTATTGATTTAATGATACTCACACAAAGCTTGATCCGTTATAATTTATTAGCCAATTTAAAATTAGTTACCGCGAATATGAGCTTTTGCGCGGTTGTTGTTGGCCGTTTATGTTCATCTAACTTTATGCCAGGCTTTTGCAAGCACACACACCGAAAAAAATTAAAAAAAAAAAAAAAACAACGTTCACCATGTGCATAGAAACTGCGCAGTTATCTTTAAGGTTGAAATTTAGTCTTTATATTCTTTCAACTTTATAATGTTCCAAAACACTAAAATAAATAGCAAATTTACACAAAAATGGGTCCTTTCCAACATAATATTCAATTTGGAGTTATTTGCATCGAATATGCATTGTTGTGGCTGTTGTTCACCGCTAATTTGAGCTTTTGGTTTTCCCGTAACTTTTTTTGCGATCACACACACCGACAAAAATGCAACGCGCGTAAAAAACGCGCAGATCAGTGTTGGTTGTTATTTCGTTTTGGTAATTTCAAAATTCTTCTTGTTTTAAATCACTGAATAAATTAGCGAAGATCCGAGACACAACCTCTTACTAAGCGCCCACAAATTTAATTGCGCTGCGTGTCGCAGTCGCCGACGCTCTCTCACTCCTCTAAATTCCCTCTCTCTTCTACCGATTCCTCATTTTTCTCTACCTCTCCCAACGACTTGTACAGTGGGACGCGTTCACAATTATAAAATTTGTAAACACTTAAATTTTAGTAGAACAACGTAATCTCTTTTGTCCCACTGGCCGATTCCCACTCAAAACCGCAGTCTTCTGGCGAAATCGGTCGGAAAAGAAGAAAAACAATTTACCGTTTGATGCGCACAAATACTGGCCGTTTATGTTCTTCTAACGTTATGCCAGGCTTTTGCAAGCACACACACCGAAAAAAAAAAAAAAAAAGTTCACCATGTGCATAGAAACTGCGCAGTTATCTTTAATTAAGGTTGAAATTTAGTCTCTGTAATCTTTCAATTTTATAATGTTTCAAAACGCTAAAATAAATAGCAAATTTACACAAAACTGGGTCCTTTCCAACTTAACATTCAATTTGGAGTTAATTGCCGCGAATATGCATTGTTGTGGCTGTTGTTAACCGCTAATTTGAGCTTTTGGTTTTCCCGTAACTTTTTTTGCGCGCACACACACCGACAAAAATGCAACGCGTGTAAAAAACGCGCAGATCAGTGTTGGTTGTTATTTCGTTTTGGTAATTTCAAAATTCTTCTTGTTTTAAAACACAGAATAAATTAGCGAAGATCCGACACACAACCTCTTACTACGCGCCCACAAATTTAATTGCGCTGCGTGTCGCAGTCGCCGACGCTCTCTCATTCCTCTAAATTCCCTCTCTCTTCTACCGATTCCTCATTTTTCTCTAGCTCTCCCAACGACTTGTACAGTGGGACGCGTTCACAATTATAAAATTTGTAAACACTTAAATTTTAGTAGAACAACGTAATCTCTTTTGTCCCACTGGCCGATTCCCACTCAAAACCGCAGTCTTCTGGCGAAATCGGTCGGAAAAGAAGAAAAACAATTTACCGTTTGATGCGCACAAATACTGGCCGTTTATGTTCTTCTAACTTTATGCCAGGCTTTTGCAAGCACACACACCGAAAAAAATGAAAAAAAAAAGTTCACCATGTGCATAGAAACTGCGCAGTTATCTTTAATTAAGGTTGAAATTTAGTCTCTGTAATATTTCAATTTTATAATGTTTCAAAACGCTAAAATAAATAGGAAATTTACACAAAACTGGGTCCTTTCCAACTTAACATTCAATTTGGAGTTAATTGCCGCGAATATGCATTGTTGTGGCTGTTGTTAACCGCTAATTTGAGCTTTTGGTTTTCCCGTAACTTTTTTTGCGATCACACACACCGACAAAAATGCAACGCGCGTAAAAAACGCGCAGATCAGTGTTGGTTGTTATTTCGTTTTGGTAATTTCAAAATTCTTCTTGTTTTAAATCACTGAATAAATTAGCGAAGATCCGAGACACAACCTCTTACTACGCGCCCACAAATTTAATTGCGCTGCGTGTCGCAGTCGCCGACACTCTCTCACTCCTCTAAATTCCCTCTCTCTTCTACCGATTCCTCATTTTTCTCTACCTCTCCCAACGACTTGTACAGTGGGACGCGTTCACAATTATAAAATTTGTAAACACTTAAATTTTAGTAGAACAACGTAATCTCTTTTGTCCCACTGGCCGATTCCCACTCAAAACCGCAGTCTTCTGGCGAAATCGGTCGGAAAAGAAGAAAAACAATTTACCGTTTGATGCGCACAAATACTGGCCGTTTATGTTCTTCTAACGTTATGCCAGGCTTTTGCAAGCACACACACCGAAAAAAAAAAAAAAAAAAGTTCACCATGTGCATAGAAACTGCGCAGTTATCTTTAATTAAGGTTGAAATTTAGTCTCTGTAATCTTTCAATTTTATAATGTTTCAAAACGCTAAAATAAATAGCAAATTTACACAAAACTGGGTCCTTTCCAACTTAACATTCAATTTGGAGTTAATTGCCGCGAATATGCATTGTTGTGGCTGTTGTTAACCGCTAATTTGAGCTTTTGGTTTTCCCGTAACTTTTTTTGCGATCACACACACCGACAAAAATGCAACGCGCGTAAAAAACGCGCAGATCAGTGTTGGTTGTTATTTCGTTTTGGTAATTTCAAAATTCTTCTTGTTTTAAATCACTGAATAAATTAGCGAAGATCCGAGACACAACCTCTTACTACGCGCCCACAAATTTAATTGCGCTGCGTGTCGCAGTCGCCGACGCTCTCTCACTCCTCTAAATTCCCTCTCTCTTCTACCGATTCCTCATTTTTCTCTACCTCTCCCAACGACTTGTACAGTGGGACGCGTTTCCAATTATAAAATTTCTAAACACTTAAATTGTAGTAGAATGCACTAATTTCTTTTGTCCCTCTGTCCGATTCCCACTCAATATAGATTTAAACCATAAAAAATAACCATTTCAGTATATCCATATACACATTTACCACAATATAATCCTTTACAACATATAGATTTTTTAAATGTGGCAAAAATATAATGCATTGAAATTTAAAATCCCCCACAATTTGTTTGTTGTTGCTTTTGTTTTAACACAGTCGTAGGGTTCCTTGTCTTTTATTTTAATCCAGCTAAACGCGCCCAAAAATAATAATGGCGCCTCGTGTCGCAGTAAATGATTCCTCTCTCTACGCTTCCTAACCGTCCTCCATTTCTCTCACCCAACAATTCGTACAGTGGGACGCATAGGTTGTTTTAGCTCTATAACTATTTTTAAAATACAAAATTCTTTTAAAAATTTTAATATTAAAAGAATGCACTAGGCATCCTCTGTATTTTATTTTAATCCAGTTATTTATTGCTGCTCACTGTCCGATTTCCAACAAAACAAAGCAGACTGTCGACTACTGTATATACTTGCTTATATAATTAAGTGTGTTTATGCATGTGTATACGCGCCCAAAAAAATAATGGCTCCGCGTCTCGCAGTTGATGATTCCCCTCTCTCCTCTTCATAACTATCCCCATTCTCTCTCTCACCCAACAACTCGTACAGTGGGACGCATAGGTTGTTTTAGCTCTATAACCATTTTTAAAAAATACAAAATTCTTTTAAAAACTTTAATATTAAAAGAATGCACTACGCATCCTTTGTATTTTATTTTAATCCAGCTATTTATTGCTGCCCAATGTCCGATTTCCAACAAAATATAGCAGACTGCCGACTGCTGTATACACTTGCATATATAAGTTTAAATGTGTTTATGCATGTGTAAACGCGCCCAAAAAAAAATGTCGCCGCGTCGCAGTTGATGATCTCTCGCTCTACCCTCTTCCAATTCGCTCTCTCTTCTCGCTACCAATTCTCTATCTCTCCCAAAAATTAGTACAGTGGGACGCGTAGGCAAAGTTTTAGACTTACATATAACATTATTCTACATATCAACATTTTTAAATACTTTCATTTTAGATAAACCATTTATTTTTGTTATTATAGACTAATATAAAAAAAATATTGTATTTAGACTTTAAACAATTTGGAAAAAGATATTGCATTAAAATCACGCTACCTAAAAAATATTTTATTTGTGGTTCCTTTTACTATAACGCAGTCGTAATGCCTTGTCTTTTATTTTGATACAACTTTTCATTGCCGCCTTTTGTTAGATTTCCACTGAAAGCTGAAACAGGTCGGAAAAAAATGAACTTTACCGTTTGATACGCTCTAAGAGCAGAACCAAATTCCAGCGAATGATGCGCGAAAAGGCGCCAAAAGCCGGGACTTATGTATTTAAAAATGTGTACATACAAAAAAAAAACTTGGTAAAAAATTGTCAAACAGTCCCTAATCACAAAAATATGTCAATTCTACCAAGTAGATGTAAAACAACTTTTAAAATAATTACATTTTTAATTTTATTTGTGTATGTTTTAACGCTTTTTCTTTAGTATAGATTTAACCATACTCACACAAAACTTGATCCGTTATAATTTATTAGCCAATTTACAAGTTGTTGTTGGCCGTAAATGTTCTTCTAACTTTATGCCAGTCTTTTGGAAGCAAACACACAGAAACAAATTGAAAAAAAAAATTCACCATGCGCATAGAAACTGCGCAGTTATCTTTAAGGTTGAAATTTAGTCATTTTTTAAATTAAGCTATTAAAGCCGACCCACTTTCCGATTCCCACTCAAAACCGCATTCGTCTGACTAAAAACGGTCGGAAAAAAAACACTACCGCTTTATGCGCTCTGAGAGAAGAACAAATGCCAGCGAATGAAACGCAAAGAGGGGAAAAAAAAGGCGGGCTTTATATACATGGGAATGTGTGTGCGTATTAAGTGCCCAATTTCATTGGTAAATCGGGAAATATTTATGTATATATTAGTCTAGTTGTTATGCTAAGTATAGATTGGTTACTCACCCAAACTCGATCCGCATTAAATTTTAGCCATATTTAAGTTATTTTCCGCGAGTATGCGCATTTTCCGTTTTGAGCGTTTGGTTTTTCGTTAATGTTTTTTTTTGCTTTATGCCAGGAAATCGCGCGCAAATTCACAGAAAAAAAATATTTCCAAAAAAAAAACCGTTTACCACGCACTGCTTTTTCTGCTCTCTCACAAAATTATATCGAAGTCATTTGTCGGAAGATCATGAAACAACCACTAGCGAATTTCACACAAAAACGAATCAAGTTAAGAGCCCCGTTTAATGTTTTTTTTCGCTTTATGCCAGGAAATCGCGCGCAAATACACAGAAAAAATATTTCCAAAAAAAACCGTTTACCACGCACTTCTTTTCCTGCTCTCTCACAAAATATTAGCGAAGTCAATTGCCGGAAGATCATGAAACAACCACTAGCGAATTTCACACAAAAACGAATCAAGTTAAGAGCCCCGTTTAATGTTTTTTTTCGCTTTATGCCAGGAAATCGCGCGCAAATACACAGAAAAAATATTTCCAAAAAAAACCGTTTACCACGCACTTCTTTTCCTGCTCTCTCACAAAATATTAGCGAAGTCAATTGCCGGAAGATCATGAAACAACCACTAGCGAATTTCACACAAAAACGAATCAAGTTAAGAGCCCCGTTTAATGTTTTTTTTCGCTTTATGCCAGGAAATCGCGCGCAAATACACAGAAAAAATATTTCCAAAAAAAACCGTTTACCACGCACTTCTTTTCCTGCTCTCTCACAAAATATTAGCGAAGTCAATTGCCGGAAGATCATGAAACAACCACCAGCGAATTTCACACGAAAATGAATCAAGTTAAGAGCCCCGTTTAGAATGCCGCCAGTTTGCGCTTTTGAGGCTGTTTTTGGCCGACGACGAAAGCGCAATTTTGAGCATTTGGTTTTTGTCCACGGATTGGTTGGGATCTTTGATAAAGGCAGAGGTAGTTGTCTCAGGTTAGTCACGAACGGCATCGCGGTGTCGGTGATTTAATCGATGTTTCCCCACCTCGCGCCGCACCACTCACAATTTAACAGCAATGTTAAGATACAACGTTTTCTTACATTGGCGAACTGTAAGTCCTCTGCCGCTGCACTGCCAATGTAAGAAAACATTGCTGTTACGGAGAGCCGCTGTTACGTATAACTGGCACTTACGTTTTGAAGCTTACGTTTTGACGTAACGCAACGCCGTTCTTGGGATGGGACAGAAACATCGATTGTGGCAAAAAACATCGATTACCCACCTCCGGCCTGGTATATGGCGGCGACCCGCGCGCGGTCACACTAATTTCTTTTTTCGTCTGGGTGGTTGTTGTGCGAAAAGGCGGTCGGCGAATATTCAAAAGTAACTGCAATCTGCATCCGGAGCTGAACCGAAAAACACGGAAAGTGGTCACAGTTGTGAGCGCGAGACAGAAAAGTTGAAAGGCTAGCGACTGCGAGCTGTGTGCATTTCGACAAAAGTCGGAACTCGGTGCCAGGGGAAGGAAGTGGAGGAAGGACAAGCAAATTCGTGCTCTTGGCCGTTCCTGCCTGCGTCTCTCTTTCGCTGCGAGAGCGGTGTGTATGTGTGAGTGCGAGTGCGAGAAGAGAATCTGCAAGAAAAGCAACGCCGAAAAGCGAGGAATCGAGAAATAAAACGCAGTGGCGTGTGAATCACGAGCAGCTGAATCATCTCACTCGCAGAAATACTTGCTTCTGTTGGCGAATCATACATCGCAGAGGATGGAGCACCACGAGGACAACGCTCAGCTCGACAACTACTTGCAGAACCGCCTGGCCGAGAGTCTGCAAATTTCCGGGGGCGACAACGAGCACCATCTTCACCTGGCAGACGCCGCCGGGGACGAGCTCTCCGCCCCTGGCATCGCGTCCTCCAAGTCGGACAAGAACGACGGCGAGGAGGACGAGGAGTGGAAGTACATCCACGAGGTGCAGCAGAGCGAGAAGCTTCAACAGCAGCAGCCGCTTCCTCTGGCTGCGGACACGGGCAACGGATTTGGCCCCGGCGGCCACTCTGAGGATCTGGTCCTGGGAAACGGCGGTGCCGCTGGTCTCAGTCTGGCCTACGAGGAGGAGGACGTGGAAGTGATCAAGAACGACGGTGACTTATCCACGAACTCCAATACCACCACTTCTACAGACGAAGTGGTGGCCCAGGATCAGCAGCAAGCACAGGAGGAAGAACAGCTGGCGGAGCAGCACCAAGAGCAGAAGTTGCAGTCCCAGGATCTCCAGCAGGAGGACGAGGACGAGCCCAGCTCCGTGGCCACTACCTATGGAACCAGCAGTCTCAGCGAGAATAATCCCACATCCTTGGATAAAGAGGAGGTCGTGCTGGCGGCCCAGCCAGCTGCCGAAGAACTGCTAGCGGGCTTCGATAATAAGGAGAACTGTGATTATGTCGAGGGTGTGGAGGAGAACCACTCTCAGCTGAATCCCAATGCTGTGGCCTTTGTCCCTAGCTTTGGCTCCCAGCCATCCTCCCCCCTTCCCGCTGTGGAGGAGCCACTACTCGGACTGAATCCCCGCCAGCTGCTGTCTGGAGGTCCCCTGGACGATCTGGTGGCGGAGAGCCCGCGCAAGGGATCCGCCCGGGAGAATATGGATGCGATTGCAGTGCCCGATGAGCGGGAGTTCGACATTGAGGCGGATAAGCGACCCCACGAACTGGAGCTGGAATCTGCCCTCTTTGGCGCAGGAAATCTGGAGGTGCAGTTGCTAAATGGAGCAGGAAACGCGGAGCCGGTTGCCGTAGCGGATGTGTTGGATCACGGTCCGGAGACAAGTGTGGATATGGACTTTTCGCTAGATCAGCTGCCAGCCAGTGCCGATATCATGAAGCAATCGATTTATGCCGAGCATAATGCCTCCATTGAAGACATCCTAAATTCCGTGCAACCCCTGCCCATTCAGACGGGTGACGAAAAGGAACTGCTTCATGTGGAGGAGAAAGAGCATGTCTCGCAGTCACCTTCCACTGAGGAGCTCCAGATTCAGCAAGAGTTCCAGCACGAGCAGCCGTTGTTCAACAACGCCAAGCAGGACCTAATGCAGGCTTCCTTTTACTTGGAGCATACGTCCAAGGAAGCGCAGAAAGAAGAGCACCAGGAGCTGAACGAGCTTCCTGTGGACAGCACCGATATTTTTGCCGAGCAGAGTTTACTGCTGGACACCAGTGCCCCGCAGTTCAGCCCTGAATCAGACTCGCCTGTGGCCAAATTGGAGCTGGAATCCCAGCAGGCTGACATAGTGGACATCACACCTTCGCCTATTTCTTCCACTGAGGAGAAGCATTTGGTTGAGGACACCAAGGAGCTGGTTGAGGAGAACAAGTTCGTTCAGGAATCTCATCACTTTGAGCCTTTTTCAGTTGGAGCTCCTCCTCAGGTAAGTTCAAATACAAAAGCAGGGTATTATAAAAGTGCCACAAATCACCATTGCACTCGTCATCTGCAATCTCGGGTGCGGCGGCAGTTTTATTTATTCTGCCTCGCTTCCGCTGCTTTCACTTCCTTTATAATATTCCCCGCTTGAGGTTGTCCTTGCCTCTCACCTGGATACCGACGTAAAAAATAATAATCATTAAATTTGTTGGTATACTCCATTGTCTCTGCCCCTGGCATGTGCATGTGCATATGCTGCTACCCCCGGCTTAATTTATTTAGTCTTAAAGTCTTCCCATTTCTCTCCTTGGTTTTCTCTTTTTTAATCCTTAAAGCGCTTCTAAGGGTTTATTTCAAGAAAAAACACCTTGTTAATTGAGGAATACAAAATCGTCTAATTTTCAATTATAATAACAAATTGTAGGAGCAAAACATTTTTTTTTATTAACTGGAATTTTGAAAAGTTTTATATTTGTTTAATTTTTTTTTAACTGTCTGCCAACAATGAAAGGTTGCATTGCAAATTTTATAAAGGCGAAAATATTATTAAATTTACTTATTTTAATTTGTTACTACTACTTTGTTACCAAAAATATCAAACCCGTATTCTTCGAACTACAAAAATGTATATTTGTAGGTCTGATTTTCTTCTGTGTGTACTCACTATATTGGATTTTTATCCTGGGGTGTGTTCCTTGGCTCGCTCACGCGTCGCAGTCAAAATTTCTGCTCTCCTATGCTCTCCCTTTGTTCATTGTATTTGGGTGGGGTTGTGTTTTGTTGCGAGCCGACTGCCACTCAATTTTTACACCCAACAGGACACGCAAGTGTTTTCATTGCCAAGACACTGGTACTTGGCTGCATTAAGGATTCTATGGATTTTTGGGTGGTGTTTGAGTTTGGAGTTTTCGATTTTAATTTAAAAAATTAGAGGTGGATTCTCATACCTCTATTCATTAATATTTTAAAAGTATATAATGGTTTATTTTACAGTAAGCCAAAGGGGTAGTTTGCTTGTGGAGATGTACAAAATGTATAGGTTTGCAATGCTGACCCTTTTTAATAAAATATTTTTATTTAAATATGTATGATAAATTAGGTTAGCCGAAATTGTGATTTATCGTTTGTTCACAAGCTTTTGGTGAGTTGCGGTCAATGCATTCTAAGAAACTTGGCTCTCTCTACAACTCTCTTTCTCTTCTTCTTTCCGTCTGCAATCTGCATGACCAGCAACAACAACAAAAGTAAATGGCGTTGCCAACTGCTGCAAGAGTTGGCAATCTTTTCGCTCCGTTGCAAGTTCCAGCTCCAATGCACAGACTCGCTCACATATAGACATGCTTTCATAATTAGAACAACAATAACAGCTGCAACGACGAACAGAAATACATACATATGTACATTCATAGTTAGTTGGGAAAAGATGGGGGTGCAAAAAAGTAATAGATATGACTTTGGTCTCTTTTAATTGGGTCATAGATTTTCGCTTGCATGTCTATGCCATTTTAATGATTTTCCTGGTTGCTCATTGCCTTTTCCTCTCTCTTTAACTTCTTAATGTTGTTGTAGTTTCTTTCTGCTGTCTTAAACAGGAATAAATAATATATGTATCTTCCCCCATACATATATCATATATTTCTGTTGTAATTTGTAAATGTAGATTTTTTATTTTAAGCAAAAAAAAGAAAAATAAAAAATGTGACTTTTGACTTTTAACGCGTGTCATTTGGAGAGTTTTTGAACAATTTTCAATTTTAAAAGTTCAGACAGCTTATACAATATTTAACTGCACTGTAAACTTTGTTTTATAATCCTTTATTGCTGTTATGAATGTACATTCCCCTTAAGGAGAACATTTTTTAATGAATGCAAATACAAACTTATATTAACTCTAGACAAATAGCGCAAAAAGCATATATGTAAATACATCTCAAATCACTTATTGCACTTCGTCTACTGTTACATCGATCACTCGTAGCTATTTTTAAAATCAGACCTTATCAAAGGCGCCTTGCCTCTAATCAAGGGTCTGAAAAGCACTATAGAAAAACATGACAAATTCAAAAATATTCTAACGCGTAAAAAAAATGACTCAGCTTTCCTCTTCGCGTTGCGATTCCCACAGAAATACTCAGAAAAAAATGAATTAAATTACAATTACAAATACGCTTTGTATTGTTGGACAAACTTTCGCTAGGCCAGCAATTCACACAATTCGCATCGCATTTGTTGAAACCTTTTTGGCTTAATTAAAATTTATACAATGTACATATGTTTATTTGCATTATTATTGTGTTAGATGGGGTGGAATGATAAGCTGGTCAGGCCATGTATATACCGATGTACCTTCATGCTCACATATTTCTTGTTGCTACATTTTTTTGTTTTTGTTTATGCCTGCAATTGAGCTAAATTTTAAATTATAACAGTGCAACTTGGGTGTGTTACTAAATATTCTCCTGAAAATAAACATACATACACGCATAAGTAAAAATACTGAAGAACAATGGGCTTATTATTCAATTTGAAGGGTTTGTTCTAAGTCCTTTTAGAAATATAAAATGTTTGTCTTCACTTTAAATTAATTTTTATTTTTATAAAAAAAATAATGGTAAATGATTTTCGAGTTATAAAAAATGGTACCAAAGGAAATGCTGCCTGAAAAGCCTATCAAGCAACAGCAAAACGAGCCGAGAACAGTGGCTCTAGTTTTTGCAATTTGGAGTACCGCTTACGCCATAATTAAGTCTGAAAACCCATTAAGATTATTAACTCAATTAAAATCGGTACTCACTTCTTTACTGTATCTGAATCTTTCTGTACACGTTGTGTTTGTTGGTAATTTGGATTACCCATACATGTTCACTTTGAGAGTACAATTTTTTGTAGGCTCCATTTGATGCCTACGTGATCTCATTTGTCATCGACGCCGGTGTTGGTGCGATGACTGGTATGAATACATCAGTATCCACTATTTAAAATTTTAAAAATTAGCATGGTATATAAAAAAGGTGGATTTTTTTGATATTGTATCTTTTTGGTCGTTATTGTAGGCGTCAAAAGATTTTGCAAATGTGTTTGTGTATTTGTAAAAAACTTGTTTAATTTTAAGGCTTTTCGGCCGAGTTGATGATGACCCAAAATCCGAACAATTGCAGGCCCAGACAAGAAATTATGCTGCAATATGATTGTTGCAGTGCCGCTGCTGTTCATTTAACTTTGTGTGGGTTGACTTGGAGTGGAGTTGATTGGCAAAAGGCGCCGGTTGGCGCACTTAAAACCCGCTTGCCAATGCAACCTGGCCAGACAGAGCAGAGGCCCAAAGAGAGAAGGAGCTGCGCAATACACGGCCAACTCAGGCAGACAGAGAAGACTTGACGGTTAATTGTAGCGTTTTATATTTCGAGTTCAAAAGAAAATGCTTTCAGCAGCATCGTAAGCAGGTCCTCTTCTTGTTTCTTGCAGATATAGTATTTCATGAGGACTTTCTGTGAGCGCCGTATCTATATTTACATTTCTTCTTAAATACATAATTTAAACCACAGACAGTTGCGGTGAAAAATATGGATAGCACTTAATATACCTAAATCTAGAAATATATTAAAACGCATTATATAGTCTCTAACACAGCTTCTGAAAAAATTTCTAAGTTGCAGCACATGCAAACTATTTTTCAGATACTTGCAAGTACATATGTTTAAATGCAGTGGTAGTATTTTAATGATTGCAGCTGTACGAAAACACTTATGAGCGCTCTGCACTTTTTCAGATACATATGTACATCGCTTAGTTGAATTCCTCACCCTCTTGCCGTTTGGTCAGCGTGTATTTATAAAATGCAAAATCCTCCGCCAAGTGCCAAGTTCAATAGCTTTTCGTGCACCACACTCAGAAATTCACGTACACAATATAATTATTCAAAAAAAAACGGGAGACAAGATGTCGCTACATGTTCTGCGGCTGCAGTTTGGCCCCTGCAGCGCTTGGATAGATGAATTCTGACGTGGATGCTGGAAGTTGGGAGGCTCGTAAAGCGGGGAACGGCAATTGATGGTATATGTCGTCTCTTCTCCTGGCTTATAAATAGAGTTTTATCGTTGCTGGAGGAAGTAGAAGTGGTGGGTTTTTGGCACGAACTCATGCCTAGGGAGTGTCCACCAACAGCCTACTAAAAAAGAGGAAAAAGTGCTGTTAATTGAAAGACAAGCCAAAAAGAGACCAAACGAACATCTTGCCCATCTACCTTCCTTGGAAGCTATCCGCAAGATTGATGTTGTAACACCGGAGATTCAAACCCAATGTTTAACTTAAGTGTAATTCATTCGTCCTCGACGGGCATATATTAAATGACCAACAAGACATAACAGTTTGGCGATAGCAGTGGTAAGAGGTAAAACAACAAATGTACATAAAAGTTTTACTGCTTTGTCATGCCACAAATCAGGCAATAGTTGTTATTTGATGTGAACTCTCCAGTCCATGTCAGGATGCCAAATAAAAAGGCCGGGAATATTGTTTCATTTTTCGAGTCTGGTCAGATGATAGCATTTTCCCTTTATTTTAACCTACAAGTCTTTTAAAGGCAAGAAGCAGTGGCCATTAGCCACAAGGCTTTTTGCCTCGCCTTGAATTTTGTCTAGAGCTCGGGCCAATGGTAAATAACTCATAAAATAAGAACTGGTAAGAGAGCGTTGCTCTTGTCCGTTTTGCTACGGGCTGTTTGCCGCTTCTTTTTCCGATTGCCAAACCAATGTTCGTGTACTGGCGAACAAACTTAGCCAGGTGTTTTATTACCATTTGCGCCATTAACAATTTTTTGGCCTGTGCAAAATATTGCTGCCTTCTTGCTTTTTATTCTTTTTGTTTTTCATGTTTTGCTCCATTATGAATTTGTTAGTTTGACTCCTATTTTCTCTTCTTCTCTTCATTCATCTTCCAACTTACCGTTTTTATTGTTAATAGGGGCCTTGCTTTGGAGTGTTTCGGTTTATGGTCGGACTTCAGGTCCGAGTTGGCCAAGAAAGCCAGCCAATTTCATGGCTGCGGCTCCGTTCTAATGTGTTTATCCGACTGCAGTGCGGTTGTCTTATTTCTGTATCTCTTTTTCCTCCATTTTATTGTAATTGTATCTTTCGGTTCATTTTTGCACTCATTGTATACTTTCACAAAAGAAAACGTTACGAACACAAAAAAACTTTGAAAACCCAATGAAGAAGTGATTCTAAAAAGGTTTCATATCGGCAGGTTTGCCACCCTGGATTTTCTTCATTTTTATATCTTTCAAGTGAACCGACAGCACTGTATGTTCTGGAACACTCAATTACAATTTTAAACAAGGCTTTAGACAATTGCTTGGCCTTGAATTTGGGTAAAATTTATATTCATTATTTTTAGCATGTAAGGATTCCATTTAAATTCAACGCTAAGCGTTTTCTGTGTCACCCCCGACTAAAATTGTTAAACTAATTCTGCTGTTTTACTTGGTTTCCAGACCCTTGTTTTCGTTCAGTGTGTTTTTCACAACTTGCAGTTCAACTTCATCTCCCATAAGGGCGAATACTCATTATTATGTGCAACGTGGCTTCGCAATATTTTTCGGGTGCTGCTTGGTGTCTTTCCTCTCTCCCCATTCACCAGACCCCTCCTTTGCTTTGCATCTTTCCTGAATTTTTTCGCCTGGCTTGCGAAAATATTTCCGCGGCTCTTTGCCGGTTTTCCTACACAATTTCGGCTGTGTCTAGTACTTTTTCAGTTATGCATTTAACTTGTTCTGTGTTAAGCTGTTTATACATTTCTCATCCTCTGGTGTTGTAGCTTACAAATTTAAGTATTAGATCAAGATAGGGTAAAATATTCAACCAAATTTAATAAGGCTCATCTTGATGAGCCGCTTAGTGTCAGTACTTGTTAAAAAAAAGAATAAGAGGAAGTCACAGAAGTCGGTTAACTCATAAATCGGGTGCTATTCAATATACACTACGTACAATACAATATAAATACCCAATATTTGCGCTAAGCTTTGTTTCTATTTCTTAATCATCCCTGTATTTCTATTAAGTGCCATGAGAGAGTTATGATGTACAATAGCGAACAAAGCCAGCAGCTGCAGAAAGATCCACTTCACATATGTGTGTTAGATGCACCTACGAACCGACAACGTGTTGCGTGTTCCTTTGCGGTTGCATGTGCTACAGTTTGCCCCTCTTTCTGCTTGCCAATCCATTTTAATATTATTTGCACATTATAAGTAGCACGGCAGTACTCCGGCAAAACCTGAGAGAGGGGATTTAATAAAATTGAATTTAAAAAGTGAATAAAATATTTACGTTAGGGAAAATGATTTTTTAAAAAAACCTTAGTATTTTACACGCAAACAAATAATATTTCTAACTTAACACAAATTAATCTGCATGCTGCTTTTAACGATACGTTTAGGCCGTAGAGTCACTAACTATCCTTGAGTCTTAACTACACATACCGAACTCTCCCCTCATTTCTTTCACATGCGTTAAAAATGATATCACTTAAAATAAAAGAGGGCACGACTGACTGACTCACACAATTTGTCTGTTTTGTGCCTCTCCATTTTCTTTCGGATTTGTCAACATTTTTCGCTAGTTTAAAAATAGAAATTACAAAGCCCCAAGAAGCGCTCGTCCCCACATCTACACTAATAACATTACGCACACATGCTCGAGACTTCTTTCTCGCTTTATTTGGCTTTGTATTTATAATTATTTTCCCTGCAATGAACTTTACTCCTAAAGAAATTAAGTTCCCAGTTGGAAAAAAATAAATACTTTTTTTTATATTTATAATATATTTGAAATGGTTTTATTGAAAAAAACCATTAAAAAAATGTTGTAATGTGGTTTTCCCTAAAAATATTATTACATTTGATTTTGAAAAAACATCATATTTAATTTCCCTAGACTGTATCACTAATGCGTACCTTATTGATTGTTATTTTCTACTGTTATTATGTTTGGTGCGTATTTGTGAGCGTGCGTTTGGCCAAAAACAGTTGGCGGTTGTTAATTTCATTCCGTTTTTGGGTACAGTGGCTATCTGCCTTTCCAAATCCTTACTCAATCCTCTTTTGGATTTTTAACGAGCCATGTCGAATATCAAATTCTGAAAATGAGTGGCGACAGAGACCTTAAATACGAAATTGTTGGTTATAAAGTCGAACCATGCGCCCAGTAAACTTAAAAAAACCGTTATTTTTTTTGTGTGTGTTTTTTTTTTATAAATAAATTTAAAATATCAAAATTTAAAGAGAAAATTTTAGGTTAGATCAATACCGATGTTTAGAGCTTTAGTAATTGATTTAAAGAAACTTTTTTTTTGTTGCAAGCAGAATTTGTGTCACAGGCTTTTTTTTTAACTAGACCTTCTTTACTTGGGACTTTATGAGTTTTCTTGACAGATTTTGATTTCATGTTTAGCTCGTCATCTGCCGTATTCATGCAAATTTACAACATCTGTTGAACTTGATATATGGGACGTTCCATGTCAACCCGGCCACCCCACTTTTTTCTTTTTTTTGTATGTGGACAGTACCACATTGATTGCAAAGCCACTTGCTTCCAATAGTTTACCTCATACCTATTTTGTCAATGTTACCACTCTTTCGCTGTATAATCGCGTTGAAAAGAAAACACAAAATCATTTTTATTCTGCGAGCGGAAGAAACAATTGGCATGGTTCAAAAGCAGAAAAATCTGTCTTTCCATAGCCGATTACGAGAAAAAAAAAAAGATTTTATTGGACCGTAGATGACCAAGCGATAGCGTTTTTAAAGTCTAAAAGTAGGATTTCGTCCAAAGGGCCAGTCTGCAAAAATACCATTATATTTTTTTCAGAAAGCCCCATATTTAACGGATTTTATGCCACTGGTTTTAAAATGGGATCTCTCTGGAGGAATTAGCTATGATTACTTTTCATTGATTTGTTAATTTTTTCCAAAGCATATTCGATTATTTTATGTTACTTATTAGCTTTTTCTGACAGTTAACTACTAAAAAAACGTAGAAAAGAATTCATAGCTAATTCCTCAAGAGAGATCCCACTATGAAATCAGTGGCATAAAATCCGTTAAATATGGGGCTTTCTGAGAAAAATATAATGGTATTTTTGCAGACTGGCCCTTTGGACGAAATCCTACTTTTAGACTTTAAAAACGCTATCGCTTGGTCATCTACGGTCCAATAAAATCTATTTTTTTTCTCGTAATCGGCTATGGAAAGACAAATTTTTCTGCTTTTGAACCATGCCAATTGTTTCTTCCGTTCGTAGGATAAAAATGATTTTGTGTTTTCTTTTCAACGCGATTATACGGCGAAAGAGTGGTAACATTGACAAAATAGGTATGAGGTAAACTATTGGAAGCAAGTGGCTTTGCAATCAATGTGGTACTGTCCACATACAAAAAAAATAAAAAAGTGGGGTGGCCGGGTTGACATGGAACGTCCCATATGTGATCAAATATACATTTGTTTTCGCTCTACCTTATGTGCCTACTATTTGCACAATTTCTCAAGTTTACGTCGTGCCGTTTCTTCATTTGCGGCGTACTTTCCGCACTTATCACACGTACAAATTGGCATGGGTTTTAGTTGCCAAATTGAAATTGTTGATGTCATCGTTGCGTTCTTTTGCGACTTTTTGGCAGGCACACACACCTTCTTTTTAAACACTAATGCAAGCACCTACAAGCAAGTAAACAAATCAGTGAGTGACTCACTTTACCTCTGTGTTATTTACCGGTTTTTGGGGCTGCTAAAACAAATCGGTGTATTTGTTATTTAAAATTCGGGTTAAAATTAATACAAATAAAATAAATTTTTTTTACATACCCTAACATTTTAAAAAATAATCGCATCTAAAATTTGTATATACAGCAATAATTGGACTTGAAGGAGAGGGCTGTTGGTCGCCTATCTTATATTTAAAAAAGTATATTACCTCACTTCTGGTAATTAGTGATTTGCAAATTTAGTTATGAGTCATGGTCAGTAACTAAAACTTGAACTAAGCCAAAGAGCTCTTATCTACCTAAGCCCAGTTTTGTATTTTATGCTTTTTGGTCTTATTCGCTTCAGCTCACTTTTAACCCCATTACGCTTGAGCAACAGTCCAAGCCGAGAGTACCGAGTGGAGTTTACACTAGAAAAAAATAATCACAGCTAGAGCTTCAGGCAATTGTACCATGTTTGCACAAAGATTTCGGAGCTTTTTATTGTTATCTTTAATTTAACCAAAAACCATTAACCATTAACCATCAACCAAAAATAATAAATATTAAAACTTACGAACATATTTCATATTTATTATCAATATTTATTGGAAAATCTGTAAAGGAAGGTAATTTTAGTTGCTTGTAGCATCAGCAAGATTTTAATATTTAATACATTACAAATTTTTCCGAGTGCAGTAAAAGAAAGTCAGCCGGCCAGCCATAGAGCGAGTGGGCTAAAAGTGAGCAACTAGCAACAAGGAATTGGAAATTCGTAAGGGAAACTGGGAGAGTAGAGCTGGGAACGGGCACCGACCGATGGCAAATGGCCCCTGCTGGTGGCATTTACTGGTCAATGACATTTAAGAGTTTCTAGGCGCACTGCCTTTGGTGCTGAGAGGTAGTCTTTGCGTGATAGAGGAAAGTGCCGGAAAAAATGTTAACGCTACACTCACTTTCCGGCCCGGCCCGTCCCGTCCCTTCCTTTCTCCCATTTCCCAGAAACCTTTGGTCGCTGAGTCCAAAACTAACGCCATGTCACAACACTAACACACTGAGATCTTTTCCATCCGCTTCTTTTTTCCTTTCCTTATATTCGTTTGGTTTTTGTTACTATTCGTAGGTTTTTCCGCTTGGTTTAAAAATCCAAGCCGTTATAACTTTCTTATTTTGAACCAGGAACAAAAATATTGAAAAATGCAATTATTTTTAAACCAACCAAAAAAGCTTTTAGACGAAGAAAGCAAAAGTTAAGCCTTGACAATATTTTTGCCTTTCCGATTCGTCATTAGATAGTAGTATTTTTATTTGAGTACTTTAAGTACTTAAGTACTTTCACAAGTAAAGCTAGCTGATGTCATTATAAAAATTTGTTTGCATTGGGAATGAGTTTGTGGGGGCCAACTTTTAAAGAATGTGCAGAGTAATCGGGTACTGAAAACAGAACAAAGATGTGGGAGCTAATATTTTTTTTATATTCTTTTTTGAGAGTATTATCTTTGGTTTTTAAAACCCCAAATAATTTGGACTTCACATTGTTGATTCTTTCGACAAAGTTTGCTGTGCTCTGAATGTGATTTATTTTTGTTGGGTCTTTATTAAAAGTCTGAAATTCTTCGTAGCTGGATCTGGCAGATATGTTTAAGAGGAAATGCCATAAGTAACATATTTTCTGACGCATAACACAAACTGATTCTACTTGCCACTTTTTAAGTTTTATTGGTTCGAAGACAAACGTTGATGTGTTTTATGTGAGACCTATTGCATTTATCAATTTAGCAATATGGATAAGTTTATGGGGAGCATTGTACGCATTTATTTTTGGTGGTAATAAATGTGTTTGTAAATCATCTTGGTTTGCTTTTAAAAATGTTGAACCTTCATAATAATGAGAATAACAATAAGAAAATAAAATTGTAAGTCATGCAGCGCTCAAAAGTGGAATTTTAGAGCAGAACCTTAAAGTCCAGACGAGGTGATCGTGAATTTATAATCCAGTGTATGCTGCCGTTTTAAGTTTGTGATATACTTTTTTGCTTTCAATGTGCCTCCGCCAGTTTAGACGCCTACCTTTGAAATCTAAAAAAAAATGTACATATACTTGTAATATTTTTGAATCATAGCATTACTAAGCATTGCTCATTCATTTATATATATTCCACATATAGATGGAGGAGTACGCTGCCTTTAGTGCAGCTCCTGGCTCTGAAGCTCAAATTGATGACGAAATATCACCAGCAACTCAAGGTATTAATCCGTTTGCCCAGCCTTTCACACCCGCACACCTTACCTTGGAGCAGACGGAGAAGGAGTTTACTCTTGATCAAACGGAAGCACTGGCCGCTAACTTTAATGAACTTCAGCTGCAAGAGGAGCTAGTGGAGGAGCAGTACATGGGCGTACCGGATGTCGCTTCGAAGTACTTCGACTTAAGTGATAAGGTTGCTAGTAAGAGTACAGAGGATGTGGAGGAGCCAAAAAGTGATCAACCAGGTCTTGAAAATTTTGTTTCCGAGGAGGAAGAGAATTCTCCCCCAGAGGAGAAACTACAGCACGGTGGAGAAGACTTCAGTCCCAAAGAAGAACTTGCCTCTGAAGAGAAAATCATAGTGGAAGACTTTGTCCCCATCAAAGAGGAGCCCGCTGTTCCCGAGGAGCAACTGCTTCCAGCTGCTACACAGGCGCCACTGACTGCTGCTGCAGAGGAGTCACTGTCTGTTGCACAAGAAGAACCGATTATTTCTGAGATTCAACAAGCTGTGCTGCCGAATAGTGAGCCATTAGTGCAAAATATTCCAGAAACAAAAAAGGAAGAGGAAGTTGCGGCACCCTTGGCGGAAGTAGCTTTAGTTGCTGCAGCTGCGGTTGCTGCTGTCACCAAATCTAATTCAACGACCAAAACAGGAGCCACTGTAGCCTCTGCTAAACCGAAACCAGCAGCCTCTACAATTAAGAATACAACAACGAGCTCCACGTCTACTGCCGGAGCAAATAAGTCGGTCGCTGGTCGTCCACGCACCGCCCCCGTAGCAACCAAAACTACAAGTACAGCTGCCAAACCTTCGACTGCAGCTCCACATACAGCAATCACTCGGAAACCACTTAGCAGCAATGCAGCATCTGCAGCAAAACCAGCACTGAAGTCAACCAGCACACGACCGGCCACAGCTCCTGTGAGCAAGGTGGCATTGGGGGCCAAAACTGCAGCCAGCAAGCCTACTGCAAGTGCAACTGCATTGGGAACTGGATCTGGAAGCGGAACCAGGACTACAGCTCGTCCTTTGGCCAGCACCACAGCTCGCAAGCCAGCCACAAGTGGAACAGGATCAGGATCAGGAAGCGGAGTCGGCTCTACTGCTCGCAGACCAGCTACAAATGCATGCGGAACTGGACCAGGCTCTAGCAGTGCTGCTGCAACTAAGCCACGACTGGCGGCTACTTCGACAGCCCCGGCCAAGCCAAAAGCTTTGTCGCCGCGAAGCACCACTTCCAACACCACCACTGTGCGTAAAGTGCCCAGCACAAGTGCTACTTCTCTCTCAGCTCGCAGTCCTACCAAGCCGGCTGTAAACGGGCAATTGGGCAAGAGCACCAGCTCCACTACCACCACCACTACAACCACAACGATCACTAAAACTTTCACAGCTCGTCCTGCTCCAAAGTTCAACCACTCGGCAAGCACTACCACTAGCAATACAAGCACAACTCGACGGCTGCTGGTTCCTAGTAGCTCCTCTGGATCAACCGCGGCGAGTCTGAGAAAGACATCGCCTTCGAAGACATCGCCAGTCAAAGCTGCCTCCAAGCCGCTGACACCCAAACCCAAAGAAAGCGTCACGAACAAACCATCGCCAGCTGGAATAAAAGCGCGGAAATCTACACCCCTAAAGGGAGCAACACCTATCCGGGCACCAGCAGTAGCACCACCTGCTGATACTACATCAACCACCAATGGTCAGAATAATGAAGTGGAAGCTATCAAACAAAACGGAAATGGCATTCACGATTTGGGGGACGTTCAACCGACTCAAGAGCAACCGTTTCAGGATCAAGTTGTCCCTCCCCAAAATGCAGAAGTGTCCCTTTTGGATTTTTAAAACACATCCCAGATTCCAGATCACAGAGCTAAAACTACTTTACTAATATAATAAAACATATTAAGCAAAAGTATTCAGCGCGAACAGAAAATATCGAGTCACGATCAAATTAACGAAAATCTAAGAATGGCATCAGCATTCTGATAACCAAATTCATAATTGCTACTCATTGAACTTATTTATATGCGATTACATATTTGATTTCTTGCTAAATATTTCTATCTCATATATTTTATTGAAATGGGCTCAGAGCGAAATCATTTTTGTGCTATTTTGTGAAAAAAACGAAACATAAATATCACCAAGTGCTCCGTTTTGTTTAAGAAGTAAGATGTTTTATTTATTAATTGTTCCTCAAGCTCTGTTATTTTGTTGCTCATGTGCTGAAAGAAAATTGTTTCAAATTGTGTCAACGTTTCGAAAGAGCAGCGAAGTGGCCTCGATTAAATCAACAGATAACAATTCTCATTTGTAAGAAAAAACGCAAAATGCAAATAAGCAGGAGGTGAAGAAATTTACTAAAAAAAATAAACCAAATTTGAAACTTGTCGTGTAGCAAGAACAAGATAAAGGATGAAAATCCAAGTTTAAATGTAGCTATTAGTCGGCGTCCTAACACGGAAAAAACGAACACTTAAAACGAATCAAAACTAATCCAACACAAAAGCAACGTAATTTGCGCAGCTGAAACCGTAGACTGCTAACCTTTAAAAACATAATAAGAATCTAAAATATTAATCATGAATAGATGTGTTTCCATTGTACTTCCTAGCACCACGATCTTTCAAACTCGAACATATAAGTAACTTGATTTGTATACTTTCCTCCCGTTTTGTTTGAACAACCTTGAAAAAAGTAAACATAATATAATTTAAAAAAAATATCGTGGTGAAGGAGCAGAACTAAAAACATGCTCATTATTGGTTATAAGCAAGAAAAAAATTTTACCCAGTGTTATATTTTAAAATGAAGAAACAATTCGGAACGTTTTTTATTTAACCATGTTTTTAAATCCGTTTTTCTCTTACTTTTTTGTGACCTAGGTCAAAGTGTATTATTATTTTATAATTTGTTGATTTTGCCACACGAAAACGAAAAAACAGAATCAATAAGCGTAACATTGAATGTAACCCCTATTCACACTCTCTATACTTGTATGTTCAAAACGATATTACCAATTAAAACAAAATGAACAAAAAAATACTTAAAACAGAAATATTCTTTTTAGTTGTTTTATTATTGATTCCTTTAAATTTTATTTTATATATTTATTTAGAGACGACAAATATATTAATGTGGAAGGAAGCGTCAACGACTCGAATTTATTGTACGAGAAACCAATTTTGCCTGCTTTTGTGAAAGTGAATCCGAAAAGGGTTATTTTTTAATAACTAAGTTGCTAATGTTACAAATTTGCCTTCATATAAATCAAATATACATACAGAAATTATTCCCGACTGCTAAAAGGGTATCTATTGATCTAGTTGTCTAGTTTAGAGAGTTAGTTGGTTTACATTATGGTTTTGCCGAAATCCCGCCCCAGTGCCCTTCACTTTAATTTGCCTTATTATTAGTGATTTTCTACCTAAGCTTAATAATAATTATATAACTTCTATTGAAAAATTAAGTCGAAGGCAACATGAGATACAGAGACTTAGCACAGCCAACGAAAACGCAACAGCAACCCCCTGAGTTCAGAGCCAGAAAGTAAAAAGCTTCACAGGCACAATTAGTTTGGCTTGAATGGGCAAACTACAACCCGACCCCAATCATTACTAACAACTTTATAAACAGACTGATTAGGTGATTCATAACCGACACTGCCGGCCAATAGGCCTGTTGACTTTGGGGCTTGCTTTTGGTTGGCGTATACTTTATTTCCGTTGCATTTAGTCAAGGGAACATTTCTTTTTATATATATTTACATGTGCATACGTACGTGCATAAAGAAGTCTTGAAAAACTAACAATTACTGAAAGTGAAAGTACTAACCCAAATTACATTTACAACAAATATACATTAAAAAATTTAATACTTATATTAAACGATAAATATCTATCAAAGATCATATTTGTGAGCGTGTAGTGACAACAGCAAAAATAACAAAATACTACACAAAATATATTACTAATAAATGTTAAAAATACAAATCAATTTCATACTGAAGTTTTAATAGGTTGCTTACTTACATTTAGAGGGTAGTTTTTATACCCTTGCAAGTGGTGTAATGATTTCCGTCACAAGTTTGCAATAAAGTATATATATTCTGGATCAGCATGACTAGGCGAGTCGATCTAGGTTGTATGCCAAAAGTTTCCCAAAAGTTTTCTTCCTATTGCAGGTAGTTTATATGTCGGAACCAACTCAATCGGAAATCTTATCTTATAGATGCCATAGGAGGGATCGGTAAAATAATTCAAAAATATATAACATTCTAATCTTGGAGATATAATTTTTTAAAAATTTCTAAAGTTCCAAATAATTTTAAAAAGAAAACGGTAGATTTTGTTATATATGTAGCGGCCCTAGAAACAATTCGAAAATTAATGTCAAATTAAAAGGAACAATTTATAGCTCTGTTGATCTTCATTGTATTTTCTTCTACTCGGGTACATTACACTTTTTTTAATATTTCAGAATTCCGAATTTAACAAACAATCGGACGACTATGTTACGTAGCTGACATGAGAGGACAATGTACGCCTTTTAATATATAGGAAATTTAATTCAATAAGGTATGTACTATTATAAGCCATATTTTCGTGTTTAATGTAAGGGAAGCTCTAAACTCTGATTTCATATACGATTTAAGACTTAAACCGTACTATAAAGTTAACAGACGGATAAGAAAACGGTGCTAAGTTAGCTAGTTAATTTAATTATTTTAAAGTCTATATTTTTTGTGTGAACTTTAGTGTAACTAGCCGCAAGCAAAAACAACCCTCTAAGGGTGTGAAAATTGGGCTCATTATGGCAATTGGTCGTAGCCAAGCCCTTACTTTGGTAATGCATTCTCACAATCTGCTGCCTCATTTCATTTGCATTACGGTTAGGTTGCCATGAACAACTGGAGGTGCAATGGGAGTGCCGTACTGGAGAAATTAAATTATTGCGTGTGGAGTTGTCGTCGTTTCTGAATGAATCACTCGTGTGCAAAAACGGATGAGTCATTTTTCGTTACATTTGTAACCCCAATCATTTCTATAAACGCCGGTACGTGCCGGTAATTTACCATTCGTCCACTAAAGAAGTAGTCAGCCAATCAATATTTTCAATGTTTATATACTTTTTGACCCTTTATTTAGTTTTGGATTTAATGTTTATAAAAATTAACATCCGTTTAAAATACGGCGAGTTTTTTGCAGTAAAAACTTGAAGGGTATCTCTTATCGACTAAATCCATTACATCGGCAGCACGGAATTAAAATGAATTGTGGCCGTATTCATCGTACTGCACAACTTAAGACTAAAATATTTTTAGTTTTCCCAGCTCTAGAACTTTCCTCTTTTCGCAAAAGGTTTGCCACCATTTTCGTGGGCTGGGCGCTTGTTAAAGGGTTTCTTGCCCTGGTTCCCGGTCTTCTGGAATTTGGCAGGGGCGTGGGAGTGTCCAATAGCGACACGTTTCCTCAATAATCTGTGCTTCAGCAGCGAGTTGGGCTCGATAAAAATGGGAAGCTTGTTAATGACGGTTTCGTTTGCCAAGAAAGATTTGCAGAATCCGTCCTCATTTGTGAACTTCACAACGGCCTTGTTTTTCAGCAACTGGACGCTCTCGATTTCGCCGCTCTTGTTAAAGACTTCCCGCAGGTCGGCTTCAGTGGTATCTGCAAGGAAAAGTGAATGGTTTTAAATCCGAGAATATGTTGATAACGTCATTATGAGAAATTTCAGCTTTCATCAATGAAAATAAAAGTACAGACTAGGGCAACTTACCAGGAGACAAGTTCGTTACAAGAATCGCCTTTCCGGACGTGCTGCGTTCAAAGCGCTGCAGCTTCAACTCCAAATTGTTTACAGTCTTTCCCTGCAGCTGGGCCAAAGCCTTAGTGGTTGCTTCTGCCTTCTTAAATGTGACGAAGGCTAAAACTGTCTTGCTGCACACAATGTCAAGATCTTCCACATCGCCGAACTTTTTGAAAATTTTCTCCAAAGCGTCGGCACTGTAAGATTCCAGCTTGCTCACATTTTCGACAACCAGGGTTAGTTCCGGAGTCTTCAAAGCATTCTTTAACGAAACTGGTCGCACTGTGATGAATCGAGAATAGAGTTCGGTGCTGTGCAGTTTTAGGACCTTGGGGATGTCATCAACTGACGCCAAACGAACAAAGGCTTTGGGGTTGAAGCGGTTGGAGGATAAGGAAACCGATTCCACGGGAGCCACTTTCTCGAAGGAGGCTTTTAACTCCTCGGTGGTCACTTTGGGCCCGAACAGGCTAACCACCACAGTGCGTTCGTTTAAGACGTCCTTGTCCTTCGGCTGGGATATGATCAAAGCATTGCTCCCAAGGGTCAGCGACTTGGGCTTGGCCTGCAGAACAGCTTCCGCTGCAGCAGCCGTTTCAAAGGCGATAATGACTGAACTGAAGCCATTTTTAGAAACGAAGCGATTCAGTGCGGTAATCGGTCCAAACTTGGCGAACAGGGCCACCAAATCCTTGTGCTTGAACTCTGTGCAACAAAAATTAGATAACATTTTTTTGTTATTATAACTTCCACACTGAAATAATAACAAGTCACTGTACCTTTTGGTAAGTTGGTGGCAAAGACGGTTTGATTCTTTGGCGTCTCTGGGGGAATCTTGCCAACGCGTACTTTGGGAATTCCGCTCTTTTCTCCCGCCTCGCTTCCGGCTTTCTTAGTGTCCTTGCCCTTCTTGGCAACTGGTTCCTCCACAGGTGCGTCGTCATCATCGTCGGAGTCTTCTTCTTCATCAGCGGCTTCGGTCTTGGAAACCTCGCCAGGTTCCACCTCATCGTCATCATCCTCCTCTCCTTCACTGTCGTCCTCATCGTCTTCCTCAGCCTCGTCGTCAAGTAAATCTCCGGCCTAAGATAAAAGAAAGCCCACATATTAACCTCATTTTGGAATTACAAATAAAGTAGTTAACTTATCATCGTCGATATGGGAACTAAAAAAAATCATCTTGAAAAACGTGTTTCAGAAAGGGCCAAGTAGGTACAGCTTTTTTTCGAGAACTAGAACTAGCACATTTTGTTAGCTGCACATGTGTATTTAGATACATTGTAACGAAAGTAAATAGCCTGCAGTGAGCGCGGACCCCCAGTAAGAGACGCCCGCCCCCGAACCACGTTTTTGTGGTACTTACCTCGGAGTCGCTGTCGTCCTCTGCCTGGTCGCCATTCTGCTCCTCGGCCTCGGACTCCTCCTCGCTGGACTGCGGCACCTCCTTCACGGGCTGCTTCCTGGCCTTCTTGGAGGGCGTCTGGGCGAGCACGTTTTCCTCTTCCTCCTTCTCCACGCGGTTGGGGGCCTTCTTTCCCTTGGCGGCAACGGTTTTCTTCTGGGCCATTTCAGCGGTTTAGTTTAAGTCGTTTAGTTGCACGAAGAAGAGTATAAACGGATTGGTGGACAGCGCGTGGTTTTTTGCCGGAATAAGAAAACGCACGTGGAAACGAAGGTAAGAGGTGGGAAAAAAAGTACTCATGTACTCGATGTTTGTGAGTACTCGATGTTTGGCCGATAGTCCGATGTTTTTAAAATAAGGTAACCCTAGCGTTAACAGCAGGTAGCCCTGGCGTTAACAGCGGGCTAGCAGAGCGCGCGCGGACTTGAGTGGAAATGCACTGCGAAGTTAACAGTGCGCACGAATTGGAGTGAAAAGTTAACAGTGCGCACGAATTGGAGTGAAAAGAATGAGTGGGTTAGACTAGAGGTGGGAAAAAACACTTGTACTCATGTACTCGATGTTTTTGAGTACTCGATGTTTGGCCGATGATTTTTAGATAAGGTAGCCCTTAGGGATGTCGAAATATTTAAAAATATCGTATCGATGATATTTTATATTTAAACAAAAAATCAAAATGATATTTGATATATCAGAAAAAAAATATCTATATATCAGATATTTTTGATATTTTTTTTATTTTATTTTTATTTTATTATTTTTTTTATTATTATTTTGAACTTATAATATAAACATTTTGGCACCTATGGAAAGAGCACTTCAATTCCGTTTAAATGACACAAAAATTTTCTTAACCCATTAAGCACCCTTTGAAAAGTAAGCAAATTAGACAATTTTTTTTGAAAATAAAATTTTCAACTTTTTCCCTGGGGCTTAAAACAAAAATGTTTTGATGCAAAGTTGTTCCCCAATCAAAATTAATAATAACTGCAAAAAAAAATTTCAAAATATTTTTCCTTGTATTTTTTATGATTTTTTGAAAATAGCTATTTTTGCCGCTTTTTCTTCCTTTTCATACAAAATTTTACTGAGAGGTCTCCATTCAAAAAATCATAAAAAATACAAGGAAAAATATTTTGAAATTTTTTTTTTTGCAGTTATTATTAATTTTGATTGGGGAACAACTTTGCATCAAAACATTTTTGTTTTAAGCCCCAGGGAAAAAGTCGAAAATTTGACTTTCGCAAAATTTGCTCACTTTTCAAAGGGGTCTTAATGGGTTAAGAACATTTTTGTGTCATTTAAACGGAATTGAAGTGCTCTTTCTATAGGTGCCAAAAGTTTATATTATTAGTTCAAAATATAAGTACAGTTAACATTTACATTTGTGAAAATACTTTTGACCACCCCTGTATGTATTTTTTCTTGTCCCGATGAAAAGTGAGACCACTTAAAATTATCAAAAAAAATGTGAAAAAAAATCGATGATATATGATAATTATTCAAAAAAAATATCACGATAAAAATATTTATTTTTTCGTAAAAAATATCGATATATTGATATTTTGATATATTTTCGACATCCCTAGTAGCCCTGGCGTTAACAGCGGGCTAGCAGAGCGCGCGCGGACTTGAGTGGAAATGCACTGCGAAGTTAACAGTGCGCACGAATTGGAGTGAAAAGTTAACAGTGCGCATGAGTGGAAAAGTGAGTGGGTTAGATTAGAGGTGGGAAACAATGTACTCGATGTTTTTGAGTACTCGATGTTTGGCCGATGATTTTTAGATAAGGTAACCCTGGCGTTAACTAACACTGGCGTTAACAGCGGAGATAGCAGTGCGCTCACAATTGAGTTAACAGAGAACTGGAGTGGAAACGCAATTGTGAGTTGGAGTGAGACCATGCCAATTTATCGGCCGTGCTAATACCAAAAACACTACTTTGGTATATTTCCCCGACAGTGTTGGCAAGTGGCGGACTAAGTATACACATAAAAAATTAAATTGCAACGCACACATATATTTACTAAACGGTGCCAAGAGTGCCGAAAAACGAGGAGCGGCGAGAGCGGACAACCATTTAGCAGGAACCCCAGCGAAGAAGCGACACCACCGCCAATGAACACGATGAACGGGGGCGGAGGAGCAGCACTCGGCAGCAATGGCTCCAGCACAAGTGTGACAGCTGCCGGAAGCACCGGAGGCGGGGCGGGTAATGACGAGGCCGGAGGAGACGCCAGCTCCCGCCGCCAGGCGACGCGGGTCTTCAAGAAGAGCTCGTCCAACGGCAAGATCACGGTCTACCTCGGCAAGCGGGACTTCGTGGACCATGTCACGCATGTGGATCCCATCGACGGCGTCGTCTTCATCGACCCCGAGTACGTCAAGGACCGCAAGGTGTTTGGCCAGGTCCTGGCCGCCTTTCGCTACGGACGCGAGGACCTGGACGTCCTGGGACTGACGTTCCGCAAGGACCTGTATCTGGCGCATGAGCAGATCTACCCGCCCATGCAGCTGGACCGTCCGATGACCCGTCTGCAGGAGAGGCTGATCAAAAAGCTGGGACCCAACGCCCATCCATTTTACTTCGAGGTGCCGCCCTACTGCCCCGCCTCCGTGTCCTTGCAGCCAGCGCCGGGGGACGTGGGCAAGTCCTGCGGAGTGGACTACGAGCTGAAGGCCTTTGTGGGTGAGTCCGGGTCTGGTCTTGTGGGAGTGTCCATGTACGGCGGTCAGGCAAAGTCAAAGTCATTGATGAGCGATTGCAGCAGTCGATACAGGCATCCAGTATACGTACTTATACATTCCACTCTGCACATATCTATGTACAGTGGAGCCTTGATTGCGCGGATTAACATGGCCCCCTAAATGGCCCTAACTCTGGTCAAATATTGTGGACTTTTATAAGATTTTTCATTAGATTCAAGTTTATAATTTCGAGGGGCTTACTAAAGTAGTAGAATGGTCATTTGTACCAAACTGAACTATTTCGGTGTCCAATGGAAGTTCGACTGTAAATTGGTTGTATGTGTGGCTTTGTGTAATTTAGCGCATGTGTCACGCGGTCGGGAACACGGGGTTAATTAATCCAGCTACGTCGGACTGCGCAAAAATGTCATTGGGCTTGGTGACGCAGCGTCCCACCTAATTGAAATTCGACGCTTCTAATTGGAATCTGACTCGGCCGTAGTTGTATCACAGCCGTTGTTGTTGTTCGCTTTAATTAGGCGCCGTAGTTGCCGTTAATGACGTTTGGTTTGCCAATATCCGATTGCTGAAAGTAATTCTTGAGAGCTCTGTCGTTTTCTGCTGACATTCCCAATAACTCCTTTTCCCCATTTTCACCCTGCTTTGCACAACTAATTTTGGGAAACTAACTAGACTAGAAAAGCTGCAAAGGAGTACATACGTTGCGTTTTTTGGAAGTTATCCGCGCATATTTGCTACTCGCACACGCAGACCCAATCTCACAGTACCTGGTTGTATTCCTTCCCCTGATACACCCTCCTCGCTCTCCCTGTTAGGTAAATACTATTATCTATTTCGTTTGCCTTGCTTTCTTCATAAATTTTTGGTGGTTTTATGGCTCTTGTTGGAATTTCGGTCTTATCTAGCAGCCAATTTGCGTACGGCCATAAAAAGATTAATAAAGTAGCAGCGATCCCAATTGGCGTCTGGGTGGGCTTTTCTATATCTAAATGATTTTGCTATTGCTGCACTACTTTATTATGGTACAGTGAACAACGGAAAATTTAATCACCTGTTTTATATTTTTTGAATGCGTATCCGCCAGATACATTTTTAACATTAGACGTTTAAATGTTTTCATTATTCAGTGCCCACTGTAAACCGAAATACGATTCATAGAACTCGAAAACAATGTGGAATTTTCTGTAGTTCGCAGAAACGATTTCTTAGCTCTTCTCTCTTCCCCCATGACGATTTGGCTACAGCTTTTATTTACTTGGCGTCTGTTGATTTGTGTATTTAATGTGCCTCGCTTCCATGTTTTTGGGATAAACAATTAGCTTACGGAGCTCATCTTGACGCAGCACGATTTATGATCTTCTGAATGGAAAGTGTTTCGCTTTAATGACAACACCCAAATTAGATTGGCACTGAGTCGTCTATATTTGGGTGCCCAAAATCTATTGTCGCTAGGGTCGTGTTTGAAGGTTCCTGGAACTCGTACTGATCCGCGATATACCCAACATCAATGACGCACTTTTCTTACAAACAAACACATGACACACCCCCGGTCGAATTATGCATACGTCATGGGTTTACTTCAGCTGATGCGATTACTCATAATGTTTATCCTTGGTAGGTGAGAACGTAGAGGACAAGCCCCACAAGCGGAACTCTGTGCGCCTGACTATTCGAAAAGTCATGTACGCCCCCTCCAAAGTAGGTGAGCAGCCGTCGATCGAAGTCAGCAAGGAGTTTATGATGAAACCGAACAAGATCCATCTGGAAGCTAGTTTGGATAAGGAGCTGTACCATCACGGCGAGAAAATATCGGTTAACGTTCATGTGGCCAATAATTCGAATCGGACGGTAAAGAAGATCAAGGTGTGTGTCCGTCAGTTTGCGGATATCTGCCTGTTTTCAACGGCCCAATACAAGTCCGTGGTGGCCGAGATCGAGTCGGAGGATGGATGCCAAGTTGCGCCAGGATTCACCTTGTCGAAGGTGTTCGAGTTGTGCCCCCTTCTGGCGAATAATAAGGATAAATGGGGCCTGGCCTTGGATGGGCAGCTGAAGCATGAGGATACCAACTTAGCGTCAAGCACGCTCATCACCAATCCTGCCCAGCGAGAGAGTCTCGGTATTATGGTGCACTATAAGGTGAAGGTGAAGTTGCTAATTAGTTCGCCTCTGCTGAATGGAGATCTCGTGGCCGAGCTCCCGTTCACACTAATGCACCCTAAGCCTGAGGAGGAGGAACATCCGCTGCTGGGCGAGCGATCACCTCGGGCTAGTTTGGCCGGCGGTGGTCAACCGCTTGTAAGTTTGGGTGACGGCGGAGAGACAGGATCGGCAGCTGGGGGTCAGGACGTACCCACCACCACCAATCTCATTCAGCTGGACGACGATGAGGCGCAGGATGATGACATTATTTTTGAGGACTTTGCCCGCCTGCGTCTAAAAGGCGCCGAAACGGAGGCCTAAATGAAACAGGACTTATAATGTTTGGGATCAAACTATTGATTGTCCATTTGAAGAAAATATTAACATCATTTTCGGCATTTGTATATGAATATGAAAAGCTAGAAAAAAATTTAAAAAGCCGCTAAATGTAAAGTTTTATACCAATAGCCACGGTAAATAGTTTGATGTAAGCTATTTGATATGTGTAGGCCATACGTTCTAGTATCTATAGGGTTTAAGCTGAAAGTGTACGAATTTTAAAATGTGAAATTGTTTAACAAATCAACAAATCCAAACTACACAAAATTCACATGCACAAGGAAACAATACACACCACGTATTTCGGCCTCGCCTGCAACAGTTGAAAGAATGCACAAAACGAAATTTATTTTTATTCGAAATGTATACTTTTTGTTTCTTTATTGTTTACAAATTAAATGCTCACTTCAATGTTAAACAGCACGCAAAAATAGATATTCTGATGATAATGTTTTTTGCCTTGTCGTCATTGTGTCAGTTTTTGCCTAGCAATATACTAGAAGCTTTATATGCAACTAACTAAAATCTGTTTATTTTTTGCCGTTAAATAACACTTTTAGTTCATTGCAACGGAAAGTTAAACAATCAACCTATATTAAATTCACGCCAAAGTGTATGGAGTAAACTATTGTATTAAAATATGCAAGCAGTCCTGTATAATTAAAAAAAGGTTTGAATATATTTGTAAATGTAACTACAATGCAGAATTATGATTGAAAGTGAAATATTGGTGTCACAGACGCACTTTATGAATTAACCACTTTTTTCTTTAACTTATTTTACACAATTATTAAATTACAATTTTAAATGGCCACTAACTAAAATCCAACCAAACAATAAAATTGTATTCACTAAGAAGCGATTTTTGTTACCAGAGCCTCCAAAATGCCTGCCTTTGTTTATTGAAAGAATTTGGCACCTTTTCTTTGTAGACATATAAAAGTAATACTTGAAAATAAAACAAAAAGGAAATTCAGAAATGAAGGATGCAGCTCTTTAACGAAGCCGCTTTTAGCTAATAAAAATGCTGGCCTAAAATAGCCAATAAACCAAAACAAAAAAAAGGGATTCGCCATTTAAGTTAAAGATATTCAACTATCTGTCACACACAAACTTATGTAATTGGCAATGTCTAAATCGAAATTCGTCAACGAAAAATCGAACAAGAGTACGGAAGTATGTCGAATTACTTTAGAGATACAAATTTGGAATCTAAAAACCAAACCAACTGATGTCAAAACATGTTTCCGTTCATTAATTAATGGACAAACATTTAAAAACATTAAGTCTTTTAAACATGAACATAAGCTGGAAGCCCATTTTAGTGCCCCAAACCGCCCGAAGCAACAGCAAACATAAGGATGAAGACATTGAAAAAATGTTGACATTGTCGGAAATTTACATATTTTAAAATGCATTTTTATAACGCATATGTATTTATACCCCAACATCGACGTATAGATTTGTTAGAATGTTTTTATCAAGAGAGAGAAGCAAGAAATTTAAATAAAGGAGGTAAATCATATGAACGTGCATTACATACTGGTTAAAAGGATACAATATGCTAAAAGGAGTTAGTTCATATGAACGTGCATAACTTACTGGTTAAATGGATACAATATGCTTAAAATAATTCAAATATATTAGAGCAATTAATATTTATAAATGTATATTCAAATGCGAACAGCAAGTTGCATAATTTAGATAAAATTATGTGTATATGATAATTATGTGAAAAGATGTACACTACTGACAAGTGTGAAGCATTTAAAACGTAAATATTCTATGCATGACCCTTAAAATAACAGCAATAACTAAGTTCTTGAAATTTTCATGATACATATTTCGTGATCTTCTCTGCAGTTGAGCCAACTGAACATAAAAATTACACCACACCTTATTTGTCAAAAATAGAATTTATTGATCATAAACATTTAAGGAAAAGTTTACTTTCTATTTCCTTTTTTTGTCATTTTGAAGTGCCTAAAAGTGTGCTTTACAACTGTGTGTTTTTTTTTAGTTTATTTTGAACTGTGTTAAAAACTTTGGTTGTTGGTACAGATGGTTCCGCAGTAGGTGACATTGTAAATTTGTGAAGCAAAAAAAATCTAAACGAATGGCAAAATGTTATTAAAATGAAGGTGGGAATATTTGAATATGATTTTTTCTTTTGCATGTTGCAGCTGGATATAATTGGCGTCATAGGATTTCTAAACTGTATTATTCAAATTAAAAAAAATATATTTCTAAAATAATAAAGGTTTATAAAATATGAAAATGTTCAAGAGCAAAGAAAGGTAACAACATGAAGTTCATTCGGTACACATGTATTCACATCGACTAGGATTTGTATAGTGTAATAATCGAGTTCAATTGGTCCAACTGCAATTTGAGCAACCGCACTTTTTGAGCTGTGTGTACAATTTTTTACTAAGCTACGTTTAACCATAATTTGTAATGTTTTTTATAGTACCTTTTTAAAAATAGCATATATATTTGTATAATTATATAGCAAGTTGAGTGGAAAGAACCTTTTGTAGCCAGCACGATAAAATGTTGAGAAGAATTCACTTTTATTTTTTTAAGTACGTTTTTGTCCGGTACCGAGATGCATTCAATTTGATAAATATTTAATTCTGGTGTATGTATACAACTAGGCAATACAAAATTAGCCACCGTAGCCCACATGCTGAGCGAGTGAACTAAAGGGAATATGAAGTCTTTATACCTACCTATGACTTATCAAAGAAAAAAAAGAAACGTGAAAGATTGAATGTTGTTTGTTTAATGTTATAAAATACAAATAAAGTCAAGAACAATTAGTAGCAAATAATGAAATTGTTGACTGGCACGTTGGAGCTGTGTGTGTGACAGAGGGAATGTAAGTACGGATGTCTGCGAAAGACTATGTTTGAAAAGCTTTAATCTAACACATGCATTGTAAATACCACAATTACACTTGGGAGGCGAAAGCCTCATCACAAAAATATTGTAATATTTATTTTAGTTTGTTGTATCGATAGCAATTCCCATGCCATTAGAATTCCCACTTTGTCTCCAACGTGTCCATCGAATAATTAATATTCTACATTTGTATATGAGCATTATGCAAACAAAACCAGTAATTAATAATGTATTCGCAACGCAATTGCAAATATATTAATATATACCAATTCTTTTTTATTTTATTGTCAATATTGTTGCACCATTTAGAAATTAATTAATTAATAAATTATTAAATATTTTTGATGTCCAGGCATGGGAATGAGAAATAATTGCAAGTTTCAAGAAAAAATTGCGACTAAATAACATTGTCTTTGTATTTGCATAAACAGTTTAATGTTAATGTAAACTACTGAATAATTATGCAATAATAAAAAAACGACAAAAATTCCGTATTGATGTCTTTTATTGTCAATTAACACTAGAGAGGTATACAATTAAACGTCTGGCCTATAATAAGGATGCTAATAAACAGCCCACATTTAGACCAGAAAAAATCGGTGTACCGGTAACTTTTGGGGGTCATAAGATATGCACATCTAAATAATTGATTAGTGCACGACAGACTTTTGATCACCACGGCAACCTGAAACGGAAGTCGGGACGAGATAAGCGGCGACCGGAAAACCGCAATGTAAAAAGCCATTTGTTGTATGATTTCATTTTTACTTTCCCATCCTCGCTTACAGCCAATAATTTTACCACTTAAATCCGGCCAAAAGCGAACACAGTTGTTTTATATTTTTAGGGAATTCGTTGCGTTTAACCTGTGAGGAACGTGTCGCCGAACTTCGCAGCGGCTATTCATTTCCGGTGCGGCTTAAGAACCGTGATTCCTTCTCGTCTCATTTCGAGTCACAGCACTCGAAAAAATAAACGTTGATTTGTTTTTTTTTTTTTTTTAATATATTTAAGCAATTAAAATGTTGTTTCATTTTGTCTTTATAATATAATTATTAATATTTATATAATTTCTTTTAAAATATTATCTAACAACCTTTCAATTGTCCAAGACCTTACGTTCAAAACTTTTTTTTTTATAGTTTATTCATTTCTGTACTTTGTCTAAACTTTAAAAACCATATTTTATATTTGCAGGCTTGTATTTCTGCTCGGATAGTGTTAATAAAGCTTTTTTTCCTTAAGTGAGAAATCATGAACGAGGGCACAAGCAACGGCTACTCGCCTGACCCCAACCAATACAAAGCAATTCAGTTCATCTCCGTTCCGAAGTCGACTTCTGTCTTTTGCGACGGCTTCACCTTTCTCCCACTCTTGCATCGTACACTGTATGGTTTTCATTTCCGGCTTCCGTTCCTGTTGAGTTACTTAAGCGGATTACAAGAACAGAAGCAACTATAGGGCCAAGTTCAGTGAGAGGAAGCTGGAGAAGAGATGGAGTTGCTACCGAAGAAGTCAAAGACCGATTCGTGTCCTTTGCCCCTTCCTGGACTAACAAAGTGTGCTGAATTTAAATTGATATTTATGGACATAGCGCCCACAACCCCGCAGCAATATCGCTATATGAGCCGTGCAGCGCCTCATTAGTTTAATTAATGTAGGAATTGAATTTCGCTTTCCGGCAGACCTCCTTGCGTATGTGTAATGTAAGTGTTATATAAACTGCCAAATTCATATGCCTGATTTCCTTTAATTTATTAATTTATTGATTAACAGTCGAATACTTTTAAACCTGGCATCCGGCCCTTTCCCAGAGCTGAGCCTGAGTCTGGAAGATGTTTACCAACTCGGACATGCTCACGTTGCCCAGAAGATCGTTGACCTTCGGAACGAGGAAGTTTTGGTAGAGAAAGTTGGTGATGTTCGGTTGCATCTCTTCGAGTGCAAGTGGCAGCAAGGTCTTCATCCAACGGTTCCAGAAGTTATTGGTCGAGATGTTCCACAGAGTGTTCCAGTTGTCCAATTCCACACCAGCCAGATAGATGGTTTGCTTGAAATCCACCATGCGCAAGCCAGACGAGTTGGTCAGGCTGTTGGCGAAGCTGTAGCTTCCCACGAAGCGCAGATCGAAAAGGGCTTCGTTGATCACATCGTTTTGCCGGATGGGCAGCTTGAAGCCGCCGATGTTGATGAAACCATCAACTTCCGCGAAGCCAAGCACTTGGATCTTGGGGAAGAGCACATCATAGGCGGCCTCTCCAGTTTTTCCGTAGTCGCTGGCACTCAGAACCTGGAAGCTGTCCAGACCCTGGACTCGGATGTTCGTCACGTTGCCCACAACGGTGTAGTCGTCGGTGATGTACTCGAATTCGTAGAAAGGATTTACGAGGGGAGCCAGCACGGGAATGTTGCCGTAGCCACAGGGCATGATGCTCTTGAAAGCCTGCAGGAAGCGAGAGACCGCCGAGGTGAATTGGGCGCTGCCCGCCTGCTGCACCACCGGAGTGGCACTAACGGTAAGTCCCAGAAGGACGACGATGAGTAGCTGGAAGGGGGAACCCATTTCGATAGCTCGTAGAAAAACTTATAATTAATAGATCGAAGCGGCATTTGGCTTATATAGGTGCGTTCTTATCTTTTGGTGGGTGCTCGATTGGCGGCTTGCACGTTTTTGATCGATTGCATATCGCGATAACAGGTACTTTCGCACATTGATCATATGTTGCTACCCAGTGAGTCAGATGATAGTGGATAGGGGTTACCCTGCTAGGTGAATTGTGCAGGCCTAATTAAGGGATAAACAAATTTTAAAAAGTTATTTTGGAATCAATCGAATTCCCGGAACGAATTTTTTATCGATTTGCCCTTATATCGGGGTGGGATTAGGTAAAATAGATGTGTGGACATTTTCTCTCTCGAAAAAGTTCGTTGATTGTATAATCTTTAAATACCTTTGTTTCGACATTTCTATAACGTCTGAGTGCAGAAATGAAGTGTGGAAGATTTCAGCACCATTGAAGCTGTGTTCGGACATTTCACTTGAAACGCAAAAGTGTTCTACAGGCGCCAGTTTGCTTTCTTTTCTCGTATTGCATGGCCTGGCGGACCGGAAACAAACTGCGCTCGGTCCACTGCTACCCACTTTCAACCTCTTCCACCAGCTTCCGTTCCCACGCAGGTAACAAACATGTGTACCTAGCATGAAACAAAGCAAATGTGAACCGAGCAGCTTCTGCATTGGACAGTTGTTACCGCTGGGCGTCTTTGCCCAGTCTCGATTCCAGGGGCAGGTTCTGCGTTAGTTCATTTTCTGTTTCTGGCTCTGGTTCCAACTTCCAACTTCTTTTGACTCTCCCTCGCCTATGATTGAATAGGATGTGAGTTTACACTAAAAAATACAAGTATGTTCGAAATTTGAGTAGGAAAATGCCTTTGGGTCGAATATTAGATATTAAGCTTAATTTTTTAAATTCGGTCTTCAATACCTTCGAAAAGCATTAAATGTGTTGGCTTTTGGTAAGGTTTGGCCACCACATTTTTATAACATAACAACAATTTATAAAAATACCGATGCGTCGATGTTAGTTCTCCATTTTGTAAGTTTTGTTAATGCATTTTTAACATTTGATCTCCAATATCTTAGGAAAGCATTAAATTGTTTGGCTTCTGGTAAGGATTGGCTACCATATTTTTATAACTTGGCAAAGATTGATAAAATACCGATGCTTTTCTAAGTTTTGTTCATGCTTTTTTGTCAGTGCAATCGTGATTGAATGGACTTTGAGTGTAGTACAACACTCTGAGCTCACAATGACCACCACACCGTGTTGCCGTTTTACCATGCAAATGCCGGGAAAAAACATTTTTCGGACACAACTCCAGAGGCGTGGGATTGGGAGAGATGGGCACTCGAACAGCTGCCGTCTGCCATCCGCCAGTTTAGCCGGCGGCCAGTCGATGATGAGCGCAATGTTCATAACCTGACCAGCCCCCTCTCTCTGAGGATGTGTGTTTTCGGGTGGGGTTCGGCTTTGCATGTTAATTCCCTGCAGGTGAACACGGGCTGGAGACTGTGCCGTGTGCCCAGCGGCTTAACAAGATCCGTTCTCCATTTCTCTTATACAGACACATATAGAAAACAACATGGATTTTAGTCAATTTGACTATTTTACCATTCACATTTTAATTAAGATGTCAAGAATGGAAACTTGTATCGATCCCTCATACACATATTAGACTGAAAGGAACTAAGTTCAGTTTTCTTATTTATATGGATATCAATTGCGTTGAAAATGTTTTTTACATATATTATTTTTTTGAGTGTAGATCACTGTTAACCTTGTTCAAATTCTTTTGTGATTTAGACAGATTAAAGTGACTACTGACCGCACTATCAACTGTATTCAGAATACTCGCAACCACTGATTACAGGGCTCTACTTCGTTTCGCCACAACAAAACCAGGCCCACAGCCAACTTGGTTGGACATACAGCTAATTGGCCCAAAGTGCGTGTGCCTCGCTGAGTGGATGTCCCCGGTGGTGGAATGCTCGGGGTGAGGAGCGGCATGTACGTAAGTGGGGGAGGCGAGTGTTCTTGATTATACTTCCGCTTGCCTAATAGAAAGTGCGCCACAAAAACCACATTATGCCGGCACCTTGTCGCCCTCAAGTTGAGGATGAACATCCTATAAAGCATACCTTACCTGGTCGCCCCACTGGTGCTCTTCTCTTTTCGGCTTGGTTTCGGGCTGTGCAACCACAAAACTTTTACCGTTTGTTTTGCTTTCCCCACCGCCCCTTCGCCTACGTGTATTGGCTAAATTAATATTCTCAATTGAAAACTTTTCAACAATAGTTGTTGGTAGAAAAGTTCTTCAAAGCCATTACACTGCGAGATGAAGTCCTTGCCGTTCTTTTTGAAATCACAAGACTTGTTCCGCGTAGGCTTACGCTATCAAATCATAAATATATTAAAATTAAACCATTCAAGGTAAAAAGATAGTTAACAAATTAGTAAAAACACATCAAGGAATTTAAGACATTTTGTTTCTAAATGGTCATATGCACACAACAATAATAATTTTAAGCCCAATAGTCTTTAAGAAAAGGAAATAATTCATTAAATATTTTTGGACAGTGCTTTCTAACAGAGGTACCGCAAGACTTTTGTGTGTGGTTTTGTGTGTTCCAATCTAATAAGTCGCCAGCTATCTAACAATTCAAATCTAAGAAAATTTCAAAATTCAATTCGCACTGAAGGGAGGACAGGGAGGACAACAAAAGCTTACCTCATATTCTTTGGAGAGCCTTTTCCCCGCCCCAAGCCAACCAAAACGCACCCATTGAAACCACTCAGAGCGACAGGCAAGTGAACAAACATTTTTGAAAACTTGCTTGAATAGATTATTAGGAATTATCAAAACTTAATTTAGCTTAAGAGTGCTCAACATAAAGCGGGCCAACGAGCAGATGCGGGTGCCTAATGAATCACCTGGGGTGGGGGCTGTGAGCCACAGCCAGGTGTCAAGGAAGCATTGCTGCACCACTTGAAAGGCGGCTTTTGAAGTGGTTTCCGTCGCAAAACTTTTGACGCGAAAGCCCATTGATCTTGTGTAGCTTTGTTGTGGAGTCCGCTAAGTCCGGACTCTTAAAGTTTGGCATATGCTATTTAAACGCTGATAGAAGTCGTAATAACAGTGGGACTGCACTTTGAAAAAAGCTAGTGTTGAAAAGCTGAAAAGCAACCCTGCTGCGATGGGCGGACATGGATCGATCTAATGAGGCTCCCAGCTGGCGGCCTGCTCTGAAGTCTCCAGCTGGGTAATCGGCTTCAATTAAATCAGGCCAAACGACACCGGCAATTCAAGCGTTCCAGGTTCTTTTGTGTCTCAACGGACATGGAGCTAGCGTCGAAATAGAGCGACTCACCGTCAACTGACAGCCATGGCGACCTTTAGCCAGAGTTCCCTTTCCACATCTCCCTGCCCTTAACTCAGCCTGGTGTTAATAACGCAGCGCACAACTTACTACGGAACTGTGGGAGAGAACGTGGCGGCAGAAAAGAATACTTGAGTTACCTTTACCTTGCCCTTGCCTCGGTTCAAAGTCGATAATCGCCGGGGCCAACGGATGTCCAATTAGTTGTGTGCCAGCTTCCGGCTCTGGCTCTCTTCCTGCTCCTCCCACCTTCCACCACCCGCTGGCCATCTTTGTCAGGCGCCACCCCTGTCAATAGCAGCATCTTCGATTGCGATTGCCAGTTGGCGGAGGCTCCGTTCATCGTTCATCGCTCATTGTTGTCCGTGGAGCGCCGATGGCATAATTTTCGGATTTGCTTGCCAGTCAATTGCAAGCAATTTGCATAGATTGATGCGCATATATGTATGTACGTGTGCCAGACTTATGGGCTGTACGCATACTGCCTTATCCGGCTGCCTAATCAATACCGATTTGTGGCCTAAAATCCTTTTTTCGCATTTGAAACTGTGACACGGTTATCGCGGCAAAAAATTGAATAAAGGATTTACGGCATCAAATTGAGGCACAACTCAAGCCTTGTCAAATGGTGTGCTTGGTAAGTTCAGCACACTGGAAAAAAAGAGAATCTGAACCATTTCTGGTTAAATTCTAGACGATCTGCCATTATTATAACGACTAAAAACATAAATTTTAAACTTGGTTCTAAAACATTTCAGAGGATCAACAACGAACTTAAAACTGGAAATTTTCCTAGTGCACGTACATGTGTATGCGGGAGATTCCTTTTTTCATCTTTGTGTGTGACAGGAAGCCAAACAAAAGCAACATGTGTAACTTGTACGGCCTGCCAAGCGTCAAAAGGCGAGAGGCTGGAAAAATCTATTAGAACGTGTCTCGCCTGCCAACCCGCTACTTGTCTCCGCTCCTCCACATTCCGTTTACATTTTACCCGGGGGCATAATAAGCTTCGCCTTTTCCCTCCGCCTATTTATATTTTTATTTATTTCAACGTGCGTGTGTGCGAGGCAGATATTTACTTATGATTGAGTTGCGTGGTAAAGCCAATGCAGAGGGAAAAAGGCAGCGGCAGCCCTCGAAACAATTTGGTAAGAGATTGCGGTTGCTTTACTGACCCGCTGCGTCGTGTGTGAGATGGAAATTTAAATTGATTTGCATTGTTTGACTGTCATTGTTGTTGCCCTCAGAACTGGCTGTTGTTTCCCTGTTTCACCCATTTTCCATACTTTCTTTCTGCCCTCGATAAACACTGAGCTTTCGCCAGCCGTCAAGCTGAAATTATTATAGATTTCAATTTGTGACCTGTAAACGAACCACCAAATGTCTTTGGGGTGCCTAACTTTACATTCCCTTTTTGTTTGACATGGGGCTTTGGACTACTGGAAAAGATTTATATATACCTATAATCAAAATACTTTAATGAATCGTATCAATAACTTATTTAGAGTTAAATCTTTTATTTTAACCTAATAGGGACAATTAAAAAGTACTGTTTTAAGTTTAGGTGTGTAAGATCAGGAATGAAATGTTATTATGTGAAATGGCTTAACCTTTTTTTTTTGGGCTTATGTTAGCTCTTTACTTTTTTTCGTAATGCTCTTCCTTTCGCCTTGTGCGTTGATTTTCCGCTTGCTTTGGCTAACAACACCAGCAGTATCCCAGCTCAAGCCTTTGCTCCAACCTTTTGTTCATTCGAATATCGTTTGGAGTATCCATGTCAAAGGCCGATCCATTGCACGTGGATGGAAGGGTTGAGGGTGACTGCCAAATGCTGCAGAGGGTTAGAAAAACGGGAAAGGCTTTTATTTTTGGGGCTATGGATTGGTAATTGAATTTATTGTTTGACATTCAAAGTACCGTCGAGTCGATTACGGTGGAAAATTGGTATCAAAATATTTACGAGCTGTTTATTGCATTACGCAATCTTGATGCTCCCAGAAAACCGATTCAAATGCTCCAACCAAAGTTGTCCGGAAGAAAAAGTAATGGAATATACAGTTTGAACCCTTGGCATGACATAAAGTATCTGGATGGCTGGCCATGTGTGTATATTGGTAGGGCCAATTAGGTGGATTAAAAAGGTCGAGGTGTGAATTTCAGCGTAATTGTATCCCTTCAGTGCGTTATTCCTCATGAGCTGAAAGAAAGAAAGAAGTAAGTAAAGACCCTTCTAGTTTTTTGAGGCTCTTACATAGGTCTTTTTTCACGTTCTTGTCATTCAGCTTACGGTTGAGATCAGCCAGCTCCAGTGAAGCGCTCTCATAGCCCGGCAGACTCTCCTGGCAGAAATAGCCGTTTCGAATCTGCGCCGGCAAGAGCTTAAGGATCAGCTCCAGACTCTGGGGATGGTCAGCCAGGCGGGAATATATCCTCACCACATGCTTGAGGTGAGGACCCGGTTCCAGGGTCAGTTGGTGGACAACTCTGGCCAGGGTGTGGATCAGATGAAGTCTACGAGCCAACCTTCGACTGGCAAACTTCAAGCCTACGTCGTGTTCTAAGATGCGGTACAAGACAAATGCGCAGAGAACCTTACTCATACTGGTACCCAGCTCCAGCTGACGCAAAATAAGTGGAATCAATTCAGTGCCCAGGAAGTAGCCAACGATCTCTGGATGGTCCGATTTCAGTAGACCGCAGATGACGCCCAGAACGGAGAGGCGAACATGCTCAGCGGCCCGAGATTGTGAGGTCATCTTAAGCAACGGCATCAAATAACACATGAATTGGCAGCGCATCAGCTGAATACCGACAAAGGGATGTGAGGCCATGGTCTGGATCAGTCCAATGGCTGCGCAAATGCGGTGCGACTGCTGACCGTTCAGTTCGTTGTCCGTGTAGATTGTCGGGTAGATTGAAACAACCTCTTGCAGCAAACCACTTACGGCTCCAAAGGAATGCCAGAGCAAGGGACCCAGGCTGTCAATGTGGCTGCGTCTTTCCCATAGCTCCAACATGGCCAAAAAGCGAGTCTCCTTATTGCACAGATCGGTGATCCAACCGTAGACGTGCTCCGTATCGCTGCTCTGATCACAACCCGAGTTTTGGAAACTCATTGTGGTATCAAATAGAGCAGTTAATTTTTCCGAGCCAAAGTAGAATATATGCAAATAGGAATGTCCGTTAACTGGCCTGCTGTTTGATTGTAATTTATATACATATGAGTCCGGGATTGTTACTAAGTAAATATTGTTTAGTGTTTGACATGTTGACATTGATCGCTTTGTGGACTACAGTGGACAGGTATCATTCAGTATACAATTTGAAATTTTAAGTTCTGTTGATTTTTGGGAAGAAATGTCAGTTTGCATCTCCCAAAAATCTTTTTTGGTAATAGTCTTGACCCGTGATTTCTTACCAACTTACGTGCAGAAAATCAGTGGTTTTTCTAGTACAATATTACCAGGAGAAGATAAATAAAAACACAAGGCGGTAACACTACTACTACTTTTAAAACTTTTTGGCAGTTTGACTTGGGAATTCGTAACGAATTAAAAAAATGCATCCATCGGGGTACAATTTTATTGTTGCATAGTGTTATGTATTATTTTGACAACAAATAAAAGAGTCCATATGTATTTAAAAAAAATCGTTGAAAAGCCCTAGGTATAATTGAGTACAGGATTCTTCCTGTAGAACCTTCCAACAACCCATTTGTCATCTCTGGGACAGTGGCATCACCACTGGGTAAGCCATTCCTCACACCTTATATCAACAGGATGACTGCTAGGCTATCCGATAAACGAGCTGATGAGTTGCAGTTAATTAGAGCGAATGCATCAAACTACCGAGAAGACCACCCCACTCGCCCCCATGAATTATGCATAACAATGAGCAAGGACACACCAACTAAGCCATGCAATTAAATGCAAACAATTTGCAATAATTTATGTGTGGCGACGACGTCATCACGACTCCTTCCATGAAGCGAATAATTCAAAACGGAAACGGAAATCTGTTTCGGTCTTCTGCATGTGCGGGTTCAAATGGGCTTCTGTGTGTGCATGGCGTGTTAATTGGCAGCAACTCCATTATTAGAAGAAAAACTTGCTGACCCGTCATTAGCACAAAATTTGGCTTGCTAATTTGGGTAACTGAAAACTACAAAAAAAATTAAACCAATATTATGGCAGCGATAAACAGAGATTCTCAAACAATACCGTTGGCCAGCTGCAGCAGTTCCCAAATAATATTTGCATATGCCAGCGTAATGTATATAAATTAAATGATGCATCACAAATGCAAAATTGAACAAATGCGCAGGCAGCACTTTTTTCTTATCTTCACCCGACTACGAGTGATCTTTTTGTTTGGCCCCGAATCATGAAATTATAATAATATATTTTCTGGCTAATTAGGGCAGTCAGTGGCAGTGCCCTTATTTATTGTTTCATATCGAATTAGAAATAAAAAACTTTTCGGAAAACTAAACAATTGGTCAAATTTTATGGCCTCAAAGTCGGCATCCCTAATCATTATGGCACCGAATTCTTTAACTCTAAATAAATATAAATATAAATATTAAATATACTTGTATAAGAGTAAAACTAAGCTCGTTTTTACCCTTTCAGAGAGTATTATAATTTTAGTCAGAAGCTTGCGATGCAGTGAAGCTTCTTTCTTTCTTTTTATTTGCATGTAATCAGTTTACCAAAATATGGATTTCGTCTGAGTTCTAGTCTGAGTATAAAACGCAAAGGTTTTCAACGAAATATTTTACCGCAGGAAAACCGAGGACAAGGCCAATGAGCAAACAGTACACAATACTACAGGCAACCAAACTGATAAAGTCAATTGGTAATTAGCTAATGTATGGCAGTGGTCTCCATTGAACATTTTTGCATTTAAATTAATTTAGCTGCCCCTAATTAATTTGTCAAAACATTATAGTCAATTATGTTAAAAGTGGAAAGTGAACTGAGCTGATTCCGATTGACGTAATTTAATGTCAATCAAATGGTAAAACAACAAAGCTGTCTAGACCGGATTCTAAAATACCCTTTAAATCTATTGAAAGTGGATCATTATTATATACAAATGTAGTTTTAAAGATTCCGATGGCATAAATCCAGCAGAATGCCTAGATTTTATATAAAATGAATTTTTAAAACACCATTTGGATAAATTACCATACACATTAAGTGAAGTGTAATTAATACAATTTTAACAAAAATAGCTTAACAGAAACTTTAAATTGCTTGTAAATATCTTAATACCAATTGATAAGGGCAGAATACATAATTTCATATGACAGCCTGAAAAAAATTCAAAAGAAAATAATGCAACCAGGGAGGAAATCTGTCAGTTAGTAACCTTTCTCTTTATTTCGTTTGTCAGAAAGCCTGGAGCAAACGTTTTGGTCTGTTTTTGAATTTTTTTTAGGTTTCATTTTCATTATTTATGTTTTATTTTTTAAATCATTCTGCTTCTGGCAGGTGGACAAATTGCCTGTCTGGGTAGGATACATAATCAGCTTTGTGTTATTTTTGAAATTTTTGGAGTCAGAATCGTCGAATGCAGAGTCTCCCACGAAAGCAGCGAAATGGTTTGCAAAATTAATGCATTATGCATGTGATTTTCAATCAATATGTTGTTATCTTTTTGCTGAGGTTTCCCTCTCGGACTTTTTAATAATGTTGCCCTTCAGCTACTTGGGTCTGAAAAGCGCACTCAAGCGTGGAAGCACATATGAGGGATAGGACTGGAGCACCACCCTCGCACCACCCTATTACTTGAGCTTCACTGACCCACAGGCCAAATCAAAGGCCCTTGGGTCACTCTTTTTGTGCTGCGCAAAAGCTTAAAAATTAATAATTCAAAGGCTTATGGATCAAGAGCCGACTGGACCTTGCCCCAGGGTTTTGTTCTTTAAAAGGAAAATCAAATTTTATTGATTTTCTCAAATACTCGACTGTGAAATAATTATTTTATTCTGTGCAATTAAATTCAATTTGTACATAGACATACACTAACGTCATTGGAAACTTTCATGAAACTTGTCGCAAAGTCATTATTCATAAGTGTCGCCGGGGTGTGGGTGGTACGTGTGTGTTTACTGCAATCATTACACGTTAATTACAGGTTTTCCTCTAAAACTTGCTGCAGGACCATTGTCGATAAGCCCGAAAATATTTCCCGTGAACTTGGCTGAAGCTTTAATTTATTTATGTAATTGAGGCACATCAATCTTCTGCAAGGTTGAACGAAAAGTCTTCTTGTGGGGGGTGTATACGTATGGGTGTATGTATGATCCGCCGCCAGGCATTTGATTCTATATGAAGGTGTGTGTGCGATCCGTGGGATGCTGTAACATACGCTGCCATGGTTTGTTGAATTTGAGTTTAATGACGTGTAAAAATGTTTTCACGGCTTTTGATTATATTTTACCTTAAGCGCCGCTAAAGTTTGGACCCATTCCCAAAACAGGAACGGTATCCCTTCCGTTTGCCATTTTCAATGAATAATGTGGGCGTCGTGTCTCTCTGTTTTGCATATGAATACCTTTTGGCATCATCTCTGATTAGCAGCGGCGACTGACAATGGGCGCTCCTGATGTTGTTGGGTGGAAACGGAAACGTTTTAATGACAATCTCTACCCCTCGCATCCATTAGACTCCGCTCAACTGTCAGTTATCGTTTTCAAAATATTGCCATCCGCAGAACAGACGCGAAAAGTTTTTTTCGGGGGGCAACGCAAGGTTCAGCACACAATTTTAACGCGTTTGACTTAATTAAAGCTTATGTGTGTTTGCATTGCTTATGCTCAAAACGAACATATTAAAGTTTTTCAAGTGAGACGAACGAAAAATATAATATTAAGAAAATCGGTTTTGTACTTTCATAAACTAGCCCTTTCAATTTATATTCTATTTCATTTTGAATTCTATTTTTTATATAAAAATTCGGATTTTAAGTTTAATGCTATATATATACTGGCCTTATTCGGAGTATACTTTCCAGTGCTTAATATCAGTCTACAAATATTTTAACTTTTTTGAGGTGTTGATATAAAACAAATAGTGATTGTTGCGCAAAGTAGCCGCATTGCTCAGCTGTTTAGGAAATTCATTGTAATGCTCCTTGGCAAAGCCTGAGCTAAGTACAAAAGTTTCACGTTGTAAACAAAACAATGCTCTCCGTTGACAATTGTTCCTAGACAGCTGGGCTTGCTTGGGTCGGACTCTTTCCCCCTTTTGCTATTTCCACTTGTTTAATGCTCGAGTAAACCTCTAAAAGAATAAAAACCCCAGAAACAGAAAAACAATGGCACAAAGTCATAGAAAATACTTAGTAAATGGTAAGTACGTGCAGTTTTGTACTTGTTGCATCACCGTACCAGTTGCCACTTTGCTCGAATCCTTCTGACTCCTGCGTTTTTTAGTTGTATTTTTTTTTCTACTAAAGGCACTTTTATGTAGTTCTGGGCCAGCTGGCACAGGTGATATTATTGACCAAAGTTAAACAATTGTAACCAGTTTTAAGTCACAACAATTGCGACACTTTTTAGTTTTCAAACTCGCTGGTTGGTCCTGGCGAGTTTTTGTTTTTATCGCTTTAGCTTAATGTACCGGGTTTGGATATATTGTTTCAACGTTTAAATAAATAGACTTTTTGGTCAAGTAGTTCTAGTTTTGGGCCCTGAAAAGTGCCGTTTATATATTTACAATATATTATATTATGAGAAGGTATTTGATTAACGAATTGTTATTTTTCTTTTTATATTCTTATATTCTCTATTTTTAAGTTCTCGACAAACTTGTTTTTTATCCTCACAGTTGGTATTGTCTTTGGGAGCCAATTGCACCTCAAATTCAACAACGCAGCCAGACAATGCCAGTCAGGTGTATTGGTTCATTAATTTCCACAAATGAAGCAACTGCAAATCCATTTGCCAGCTTCGGTAATAATCAACAAGCCATTCAGCAGATAAAGGCAGCTTAAAATTTCCAATTTCCAGTTGCCATTCGCCACACACAGGCGCACGCATAGCCCTTTTTTGCCGCTCCAACTGTGACCAGCAACAACTTATTGTGGTTACAAATTGTGGCAAAAGCTATCAATGATATTATCAACAGACAGACCTAAGCGAGCCGGACCGAACAGAACGTACATACGCAAGCCCAATTACATCCGGTTGCAGTTTCAATTTCAATTTGCGTGGCCGGCGAACAATGGCCAATGGGCTGTCTGGTCCAAAAAGGACCAGAGGACAAAGCCAAAATGCCTGGGGCAGGCACTGCTGCAGCTTGGCATAATATTAATTTAAATTAGACAAAATGCCGAGTCCTTTGCACGGCAGCCATCAGAATGGGATGGTGCGGTAGGGCAGTGAATGCACCGAACTGCAATTCGGCCTTTGGTTGGGCTCGGCTTCTGGAATTAACCCGTTGGTGGCCCGTTCCACAACTGAGGAATATCGAATTAGTTTTGATTGTGGCATCTCTTTTTCTTCGGCACATTTCATTTTATAAGGTTGTTCATAATTGTACTTTAAAGCAATATAGTAGTATCTATCCCGTTCAGACAATCATACAACAAAAAGCACAAAAACGTATAAAAAGATAAAAAGTTTACCTCCAAAATATTGGCTCCTTGGATCACCTTTCGTAGCAGGAATTTTTCGAATCCATATGGTAACCGATACATCGAATTTGTTCTTTTTCTTTAACTCCGAGTCAATTCTATTTAGCCCACCCGTAGGGCAACCACAAAACCAACCATAAAAACTCCAAGGATAAACACAAGGCCAGTTGCCTCCGAACTGCCATGTCGTAACCACACCCATAGAAATCGTACCGGAATTAATCATTTGACAAAGTTGTGCAATTTGCGTAACCAAAAATTAACTTAAATGTTCGTTTTTTGCATGCACAATTGGGCACACAAGTCATATGCCCGAAGAGACCCATGACCAATCTCGGGAAGTGGGCATTGAGAATGTCATGGCTGCTCCTCTGGTACTCTGCTCTGTTCTGCCGCTGCTGACCATTGGCCACAAACAAGGCAGGATATGGCCGTGATCGGGGTCAGGGCGGTGAGTTGGTCTGCCGGTTCGGGACTTTTTGTGCCAGGCCTAAACCATTGAAAAACCGAAAATGTATGGCAATTAGAGTAGCTATTGTGAATATGCCGGAATGGTGCACGGTAAAAAAATATATAGTGAGTCCTTCATTAAAAATTTGAGGTAACGGTAGCCATATAACGCGAAAAGTTAAATCTTTGAAAATTTGTTAAGTTTAAGCAGTGGCGGATCCAGAACTTTGTTGTGGGGTGTGATATCAAAACCAAAATTCCTTGCCTTTTTCAACCTATCACCGTCCCGTCGATCCAGGCATAGGTTAAAGCCATATCCGACCATTTAATAGTTTAATTCTTTTTTTTTATTTAAATTGCCAAAAAAAGGTTCCTTTCTTCCGGTGCATGGGAAAATAAAGCTAGCAAAGGCATATGGCCGGCAAACTATTAGGGAGCAATCCCGTGACTGTGTGCTGTTCATTTGGCCGCATTTTGTGGCAGCCAGTGCAAATGGCCCTTTGCTGTTCTCACTGTGTGGAGTAATTTTTCAAAAAAGAAGAGCCCAGGGAGGGATGACAAAAAACGTTGCCTTCATTGTTATGCAGCCTTATTGTTATTGCATAAAAATTGCCCCACACACATGCAACAGTTGCAACTGTAGTGCAATTAAGCGACGCAATTAACGTGGCGCAGTGTTTAACCTGTTACGCTGTGCTACGTGTGCTGGTCATTTACATGGGGGAATGCAAGGCAAGGATTTTCTAAATTTTAATGCCGGCTATTTGGTTAGGTCCTAGCACATGGCCAAGTACAATTGCGCGCCATTTGTGCGCCCACAATGGCCGTCATTGCCGATGGTCAATGGCCATGGTCCGGCAGTCCTGTTAGCATTTAAGCATCGTCATTTTTCACATCCTCATTTTTTGAGCTACACACATCCGGGCGCCGCGTCGTTTCGACGGCAACGAGTTAAATGCATTATTTTTAACACCAATTGTGTAAGTGAGCAAGAGCCGATAAATTGCCAACAAATGCGTGCAAGTCTTAATTGCCCCAATTATGTTAATTACCGTACGTGAGGGCCTGCATTCTGACTCTGCTGCTGGACTCTTGTGCAGTTTAATAATTTTCATCCTTAATAAGGCACAATAAAGTCCAATCAGCGGAGTAATACTCGACACTAGATCTGATGTGCTAGTAAGTATGATTGCTGAGGTTCCGAGTACAGTCGGAGTTTATTTTAGACTCTACCTGTGGCGGGCCCGACCTTACTTTACACTGAGAGACTTTAACTTGTTTTGAATCAAATTGGAATTTACTGGTTATTTCAGAGTAAACGGCTCTATAAAATAAATATATTCTTGGAAATTCTGAGACATTTGAGGTGTAAAGATTTTAATAATTTTAATAATTACTTGGTACTAAACTAAACCTAATAAAGAAAGCTGATCCTAAATTGGAGGCGACTTACAGAATCCAGACCGAACATACAACTTTAGGTTTATAAAAAATTAATAAATATTACTTCTTTTGCATGCAATTTTTCTGTGTAAATGGCCTTTGTCAGGTAGAGAGACGAATACTCAACCAAAACGAGGCTAATTTGTTTTCATATGCGGGAATGTGATATCAAATCCCAGAATGCATGTGCATAATTCTGTGCAGATATTGAGTTTGCAACCCATTAACACATGGTGCTGGCACAACCAAAATTCTCCAGAGCACTGCGCATGATTTAATTATAAATTTGGCGGGCCCCAATTAAATATGCGAATTTTGGTTTAGGCATAATGCAAAAGCCCCCCGCCTCAACCAAAAATAGTTTTCACTGGTCTCATGCATAGTTTTAATAACATTGTTGAGGGGCTTAATTATGTGCACATTACAAACAAAATATATTAAATATTAATCGCATTATTGCTTAGCGAGTGTCTGGTTTTACTGTGCACATTTTCATCTTTTTTTCCGGTACGTATCATATATTCCATTACAACATGTTGTTGTTCCATCATAAAAATTCATAACCCACAAAAGATGTACGCTCGACTGAAGCCCCCACTAAGATAGAAATCGAATATATCCATTTCAATTATCTGCCACACAGGAAATAAGAAAAAATGACCCAACCAATTCAATACCGAATGCAATGTATGTAAGCATATAAAAATCAAAATCAAATCGAGCGAAATCGTGCGTAAGAATTAATAATTTCCGTTTTATGTTGTTTATGCAATTGGTTTGGGAGCGAAAGTATGTTGTCCAGGTTCATGTGTGTAGAAAGGACTATTGAAATGACGCAAAGAAATTTAATATCTTTAAAAAGAGGCTAAAGAGGAAAGCATTTTATCATTATTTTGGTCATTGGGCCACAGCCATTTTTTCATTATAATTGCATGTTCAAAATTCTATCTAAAGGCAAGGCCTTAAGGCTATGAAGGTGTAAAAACTTGGCTGCCATATCTTAAGGGCTAACATATTAATATACCTATAACTTTTAAACGAACGTATATTTGTGAACGCATTTTCATTTTCGATTTTTTCGTGTTTCAAATTATGGGTACCCTAATTGTGTGGTAAAATTCCTAAATAATCAGCTTTTAATCCCAATCATTTTAAGAAATTTTCTTTCAAGGTATTTTCTTACCAGTATCACATAACCGAAGCACTCAACCGTTGTGTTCCTACTTTGTAAAATAGACAGCTCAGTGATTAGAAAATTGCGGCCATCGAGGACAACTTGACTATGCAGAACGCGCTACAATAACGTTAAGTGTGTGCCGAAGCTGATACTACGTGTTGTCACAGGTGCATGAAATTGCATGCCAAATTGAGTTATGACTGGGCTTCAGTTTAACAGGCGCTGAGTCGTGCTGATGGCGTGTAAATGATGCTCAGAAAAACTCACCCTTGCTTGAAGCTATCCAATTGCTCAAGGTGCTAAATATAAATATACTTGTCTCCACCTAAAAATAATCTCAGCTGCAAGCAGCTTTGATTAACAACCTTAAAATGCGAAAAGGTAAAGTTGTATTCGAGCATTTAATTAATGGTCACGATTTACTTTCTAATTAAGGTTGTGGAGAGGTTTCTCGACGATATTTGTGATTGATATGCGAAGGTGGGAAACAGGGTAATTCTGTTTTTCGGGCTGAACCCCACCGCAACTCTTTTCGACGGGAAAATTAATTCAACTGCGTAAATTACTTGGTAGCCACCTCAGGTGATTGCCATTGCCAGCGCCCTCCCTGTGGATGTGTGTGCGACTTAATTGAAAGTTGGTGGCGTAGGCTCGACCCCTAGTCGCACGCCATCCTTTTCAGGATGTGGAAACGGTTCGGTCCAGTCTGATAGCCAAAAGTGCTCGGAGGTTGATTTGCGGTCGGGCTGATGGTGGGGGTGGAATTGGCGCAAGAAAAGTGAAAAGTCCCGACCTGAAACTGAGTTTTCCCTCTCTCCTTTTCCTGTTAGGCCTCAGCTGGTGCAGCTGTGTTTTTTCAACCGAATTGCTGCCGCCGAGCCGTGGGTGTTTTGCTTAGAAAACGAAACAAGATAGAGCGGGTGGTGCGTGGCTACACCAAAACAAAGCTAACAAGAATTGGCAGAATTAACTATACCCTCGTCATAAAGAGAACATTAAAAGGAAAACGAAACGAATGTAAGTTCTTAAATGCCTGATAAATTACTTGAATACGGACGAGAATATATGAATATTAGTTTTAAAAACGAGCTTTTAAGTTATACAATTTTAACATTTTTAAAACGCTAATCGTGAAGTCGATTTTTCTAAGTACCAAAACTCTTTTTACAAAATAAATCAATACATTAAAATTTTGTCTTACAGACCTACGCTTTCATAAAATGTTATTTCTGTCCTAACTTGTGTTTTTACTCTGAATTGTCTCGATGGCAGATTGTTTTACCTTCCTCTTTTTAAGTCCTGGATCTAGATTAAAGGAAGGCTTACAAATGTGAAGATAGTCAACTTTTGTTATATGCGCTCTGGCTTTAAGGCTTTAAAGGTTATTATATAGCTAAAGAACTAGGTGGTTTTCTGGATGGCTACTGGTCCGCAACGACAGCACTTTTGGCCCTTCATCATAATGGCTGTGACATTCTGTTCTATTTGACCCCGCACATGGTTGGCCTTTTGGCCAGCGCGGTCTTTGAATCGACTGCATTGTCCACTTGAATGAACTGTGGACCCACATGTTGCACTTACACACAAAAGGGTCAGAGGAAAAAATGATTGTTGAATATAAAAGCCGGTCAAACACGGACAGCACGGCTAGAGTATTATGACAACAATTGACCTCTTAACTGCTGTCGTTGCACTTTAATTAACAAAAATGTTGAAAGGAAGAAACATTTTGATCAAAGGGCTAATGTTTATATCTTTTTCTTCTTTACTGTCTATATTAACTGTGCTGCTTACACGAGTCATATTAAAACATAAAACATAGAACTAGGGTAAATCTTTCATATTTTTGTTTTTCAAGTAATTCCGATGTTGTTTCTCCATCTGTTTAAATAAAAATTACATTTTTGTAATGCACCTTGCGTTGCTAAAACGCGTTCAATGGATCGTACTTTTTGGGAAAAGCACTAACACTCGAACAATTAGCGTTGCTTTTGTAGGGATGTTCGGTTATTATTTTCTATTATTTGGATATGTGTTTGCATATTTTAAAATTCCCTTTATGTGTTAAACGCAGCAATTAAAAATACAAGCCTGAATTAAACTGGCTTACAAAAAAGCTCTCAGTAGCGACGGCGTAGTGGTGTTAAGGGGTCTGTTGTATATACAAATACAAAGCGTTAGGCAGACAGTCCTAACCATCCACCGACCGCCCCCACTCTACCGACAGGCGCCACTCCACTCGCCGGCAGCCGCAGCCCAAAAAACGTGGGACGAAGGAAACGCAAATACAAACTGATTAAATATGCACTTTGCAGCTTGGCAAACGCGGAATAAATTAAAGTGTTAATTTAACATGACACATTAGTGCAGCCACACACAGCCACTCGCACTCATACTTGGGGAGCTGAGCTAGCCCGGCGCCTGGCTTCTGGCATCTGGCCTGACTTTGCCCTTCTGCCTGATTTTTGCGTGCGCGTTGTTTTTGGCCAACTCGAACTGCTAATGAGTTGGGGTCCTGCCATAGCTACGGGGATTTGTCAGCGGCCAGGAGCTGCAGCTGCTGGCGCCACCAACTCCCAAAAACATCTGCCTGCTTACCTGTGGCAAGGTGTTTGAAGTAATTACGCTCGCGCTGATGTATTAGCATTTTAAAGCGTAATTATTGTGCTGCCTGTTAAGTGGCTGGGCTGGGCAGGGCAGGGCAAAAAATCGTTCGAAACAAACTCTTTCCCTGTTTACAACTCTGAAGTGGCTTTAATTTAATTAGCGGTTTGTCTAGCTTCCACTTGTGTCGCTCTCTGGCAGTGCGTGTGTGCGTGGTGGCCGATGGTATAATGCGTTTAGTTGGGAGCCATGAAGTTTGGTTTGCTGAGCACCAGGCTTATCCGGAATTTGTGTGTACTCTCTTTAAAATGCCACTTAACGAGGCAATGCCGAGTAGTTCCTGCACTGACAAAATTAATTACGGAAGGGTTTTTATTGGCAAATTTATCTGCAAATCGAATCTCAACGGAATCATATAGATTCGATAGTGAGTGCATTAAGCTGAATGAAAGGTTTAACAAATCGTCAGTATGTATAGGATCGAGGATCAAGTGATTGCCCGGTCATAAATCGGTTTGAAAGCCAGCCACTATGGCCCCTTTCAGGAATCAATCCACCGTAACTAACAGCCGCGATTAGGAAGTTCGCTGCTTTCCAGTTAAGGGACCTGTGCACAGTTCCAGGAGCAGCAACACGATGTCCTGCCAATGGCCTGCAATTTATGCAGCTGTCAGCATTGGCAAACAAAGGCCAAGCCGGGACTTGACTGGCGTTCCTCTTTTTATTTGGTCCCTTGCTTTGTTTAACGCTGGTCGTGATTAAATGTTGGCGCTTACTTTTTGCCGTGGGGAGTGCACGACATAAACATCTAGGGTAACTAAGTAGCAGAGCCATTGGTCACGCTTAATCGCCTGCTCGACTTGCCCGGCAGTGGGAAAAGCGAAAAAAGCGAAATCAAGTATACGCGTCATGTACATAATTCCTAGCCTTGGCGACACTAAAATTGCAGGGCCCTGCTCACAGGAACAAACCTCCACGGGGACTCAAAGGCCTGAGGTAACACACAGCAACACCCGCCCACCCAAACCCACACACATGCAGAGCGGCACCAACGGTGAAATGAAAATAATGAAAAGCAAAAGCACCCTGGGAGTTTTATAACAATTGATCACCTGTTACGTTCATTGGTAATTGCACCCAGAGCCATACTAAATATACAGACACGCTCACAGGTAGGTCTCGTCCATGTCGCGCTGCTCGTGCAGTGTGTCGATGTGAGAGTGATGGCAGGATACCCCCTGCGCACCCAAATATTCAGCAACATTCAGCAACAAGGGACAGCCTTTACTTCATACCCCGTCCTTTCAATCTCCTTGTATGCACTTGAAACTAAAATAAGAGGTTTAATCACAAATTTGTTATGAATCTTTGGCGAAAATAATCAGTGTTTCTTTAATATATAGGTACTCTTTTTGTACTGACAAGAATGTAAATCAAGAAAAAAAAATTGTCTGTTTTCACAAACATTTTTTGATTTCTTTAATATACCATGTCAAAGGGTGAGAATAAAATTTTATTTTTTGGACCACCCAAATGCTTAACCATAAACATACATTGTTAATTGCTTAATCGCTTAATTTTTTAAGAAAATAAAAAATATCAATAAGGTTGGCAGAAGCTGTAAAATGTAAAATCGGGTACAAATTTTTTCGCTGTGGAGTATCAGCCAGACTTTAGCTTTTTCCCTCGCATTTCCACCAATACATCCCCTCTCGTGGTTTTTGCCTTCGATTGTCGATGGCTTTGGATTTTGTGCATGAGGTCAGCTTCTGCGTTTGCCCCCGCACAACCCTTCTACCCTGCCAGAGTGGCCAATGCATTCTCCGCCCCCAACTCCGCCCTTCTGTCAATGGCCCTGGGACATTTGTTACAGTTGAAATGCGCTCGTAAAATGCTTTTTGATTCCCTCCACTGGAGCTCCTCTGCCACTGGTCACTCGTGCCACTGCGGCATCCTGGATGTGCTTCAGGTCCGAGTCGATTTGGGAGGAGGTGGGTACAGCCAGTGCCAACAAGTAAAACAAATTGTTGCATTTTAATGCTTTAGTCGCGTTGAATATTCTAGGTGCGTATGTACGAATGGGTATTCGAAGGATTTATTGAATTTTAAATTTTAATTTGCAATTTTTTCGATTGCTAATGTGGCACATAAAAAAACTGGCTTGTTATTTATCACAAAAAGTAGGTTTATTAGGTTAAGTACAAATGAAAAAGGGTTTCAAATTCATATTTAAACTTCCTGCTTTACAGCATTTTATGAAGTATTTTTAATAAGGTTATAAAAAACTGGATGCAATCGTAGTATATGCCGATCTCAAGACGTAGTACTTTTATAGGTATGTCCTTTCAGAGATATCGAACAGAGGTAGTTAAAATATCACGCCAATGCTGAAACTTGGGGGCGTTGCCACGCCCAATCGCCGCCTGATGCGCTATACGGCTGTCACTTGTCAAACATGTTGCTCGGCTTTGTGGCCATGGAAAGCGTCAAAGGCTTTCAGTGGAGCTGCCGGTGTGGCGGCTCTGGTGGGCGGAGGTAAGAAGAGGGGGAGCAGCGGGTCAGCGGACAACAAGATTAGCATTTAGTTTAGTTGGCTTTGTTAGCCGTCGGTTGCCTCTTGGCATGGTTTAGGTCGGTTTGATTTGGTTCCGTTCCCATGGCACACCTGCGGCAAATGTCAGTGCAGCTAAATGGCTTACAAACTCCGCTCCCCGCTCCACCGACTGAACCATAGAGATTTCTCCTTGGCCAGGGCTCCGTTGCTAATTTCAGTTGCTGTCGCCCGAAGGCTTCCAGCAGACGTTAAGAACTTTGATTGTGCGTGCAGTAAGGCAAACAATGCCGGAGCAGAACATAACTTTTAATGAAATTCAACGCATTTGCCTGTTAATAATAAAATGCGACGACAAAGGCGAAATTATGTTTATTATTTTATGTAGCTGTGCATTTCTTTTTGTTTTGCAAGGGCGGGAATTTCTTATTACACCTTTTGCCAGAGCCAGATTCTTCAGGTCGTTTTTTCTTTTGAATCAAAGCCTGCAGGGCAGTCAAATGCCTCTTGTCAACACTTGCCTCCCTTAGCTTAACACAGCAGAGAGAAAAAAAAGCACAAATAATTTTGAATATATTTTAGAACTGTAAGCATATTGCTTTAAATGTTATTTATCAGTAAGCTGTTGTGCATGACAAGTTTCGAGTAAGGGATAAGAGATGTAAATACATGAATTTGTATTTACAATACAATTTTATATAGTTTATTTGCTAGATCTTTAATTGTTTTAGCCAAAATTGTATAGAACTATAGTTCATACGACGGTTTGAACGGCCATAATATTCAATCGCGAGCTTAGCCAGAAGTATTGTTTAAACCATATTGATGAGTGTCATTTATAAGTTTAACCTCAGTGTAAGCAGTTCCCATCTCCCATGGTAGCTTGTGTTATTCTTTTATGCGTTTCTAATTTCATTTAGCGACATTCGACATTCTCCTCCCACCGCACTTCTGGGTCCTGTCCTTTTCCTGTTCTCCGCACTCCTCTAAAGTTTTCCCAACATTTTCCTTGTGCGTCTGTGCCTCGTGCCTCTGCTGCATTGTTGTGTTTTCGTCATTCCTTCCCTGGGTATTCACCTTTTCATTTTATTTTTCTCATTTTGCATTTTGCTTGCCCGCTCTGTTTGCGAGTATTTTCTTTTAATTTTTTTTCTTCCCCTAACTTTGCTGAAATTAGATTAGAAATATTGCTACCAGCATTCTGCAGGCTTTGGTTTTGCTTTGCTGTGCCCCACACCCATTCTTCTTGCCTCCCTTCTTTTTGAATTTTTGCTTTATGAATACGCATGTTATTTTGTGTGTGTCGGTTGATTTGCATGTCGGCAAACAAGAAGAAATGGTTTTAATGTTTGCTTAATATTTTTCAGATTTCTCTCGCTCTGGCACATTTGGTGGTGGGCTTATTGAAGTTTAAGAATTATGAGTAGCGAGGGCAGCGATTCGACTTATTAAGCTTCAAAATTATGTTATAATTTAGTTAGCGTCGTTAACTTTTTATTTCGCCGACGGCTCAGTGCTTGAATAAGATTGGAGTTGTTAACTTGTGCCCAATTATAAATCTGAACTTAGCTTGACATGTCATTCATTATTTGTTGAACTTTGAAAATATTTGCATTTTTTATCCAATACCTTATACAATAGTATTATGGGACTAGTTGGTAATTAACTCTTAATTTATTTTGCAACGTTATAGCAATCTGGTCTTTATTCAAATTAAATGCAGGCGTAATTGGGGTATTTTATTTCCAATTATCTACTGATATCATATTTCCTTTGTTGCAAAGTTTGGTTGCGTATATCATATCCCCGTGCGAACAATGAGAGGAACCGAATGTGGACTAGTTTCTCAAATTTCCCGAGTTGTCTAACTATAACTCCTTTGCAATGCTTCAGCCCACCGAATTCCGTGCCGTCACTGTCGACGTGTTCTCGATATTGGCAATGATTGTGGCAGCGTTTGTGGTTTAGTAATGAATGTGCTTCGGTGTCCCTCAACAGTTGTCTTCCTCTCGCATTGACGTTATTATGTGTACATTGTGGTAATTCCCCTCAAATGTTTGTCAGATCCTTCATTTGTCCTTGGTATATGAAGATCTAATTAACTCCACTGCAAACTGTTGGGTTTTGATTACGTCAGTTTGGATAATTAATATTCATTTTCTAACCGGCTTATTTATGCAAGCAACGCAAATATGTTCATGGAATGTTCGTAAAATAAGTAAAAATCCATAAAATCAAAAAGTACAATTTTATACGACTAACAGGAATTCCTTGCTATCCAAACAAACTGTTCACAATCAGAAATCATTTGTTTATTCAAATTAATTACAACTCATTCCTTCTGAATACCCTATCAAGTGTAAAAAACAAGGTTATTCCCCAATTAATTTTCATCATAGAAATGGATATAATTAATTTTGGCCCCACTCCCAGGCAACGTTATTTTTTAACATTTCCACTTCCTAACCAGTTTAGTTATCATATGAATCATTCAATTTCTAAAGGAAACCATGGACGCAGGGGCAAGGACGAAGCAGACACACACCCAGGAACAAAGCACAAAGAACGCAAAATTGAATTTTGGGTCCGAGTCAGGATGTGAACCCTTTTTGCTTATTTTTTCTCGGATGGCTTTTTTTTAATATTTAAAGTGCAAAGAGAACCATTTCTTGAAGGGCCGAAACCCACTGAGATGGATGTGTATGTGGGCATTAATTAAAAGTAAAATTATATAAGAGCTCCGGCCTTTTTCATCGAGCGGAGATCATAAATTAAAAAAAGCACTGAAAAAAGTCGGCATTCCACACAATGTAACCGAATCATATGATGGGCAGCTTAAAACCCCCCTACCCCTTGGTTATTTCTGTTTGGTTCGTGGCTGCCATTTGGCAAATTGAACTCATGTCCAAGTTTTAAGCAGATTACAGGCCATTAAGCATTTTTTCATATATGCGGGAGCGGTGGTTGGTTGGTTCGGGGGTCCGGGTGCTCTTTTCAAACAGTTCCTGCGTTTAGCATATGTGAAGTCATATAAATATTTTGATAAGGGTTTGTAGACCCAACCGAATGCGAACATATTTAGCTGGAGGCTTGTATGTATAGTGCGTGTGTGTGCAGGAAGGGTTGGACGTTTAATACCCATCATGACTTTTAAGTTATCTCCCAGTCCGCTCTCACACCCCTCGGCTACTCAGTTCAAATTAAAAATGCCCCATATCTTGCGAACATATTGTGAGAGTGGGCATGGCCTGGTAACATCGGAAAGTTCAAAGTAAATAGCTAGTTCTGGCAGACCTTTTTTGGATGATGATTTTTTTTTTTGTGTAAATCCCTAAAGTGCCTGCTGAAACCTTGTCATTATTTTTGACAAATTAAATGGCCTTTCGGGACACGGAGAAGGAGGCAAGAAGAATACCTGTCACTCGCATTTTATGTTAATTTAGTTCATTAAAATACAGAAAAATGGGACATGCATTTTCGCTCAGTCTTTGAGTTCGCATTTCAAGAGCTGACAGAAATGGTGTACATTTGGAAATTTAAATTCATTCCTGAGCAAAATTGTGGACACCTTTTGACATATTTCTTTTGGGAAAAGTAAGATGTTGGATTACCAAGCTTGACTTTCCTTGCATCCAAAAATAAAACGCATCTAGTTGATTTGCTTGAAATTTATTATACAACAGCAGTGGTTATACAAAAAATAATAGGCGCCTAGGCCTGACAGTTGGCATTCTCCCAGAGTTGAGCCTGAGTCTGGAAGAAGTTTACCAACTCGGACATGCTCACGTTGGCCAGAAGATCGTTGACCGTCGGAACGAGGAAGTTCTGGTAGAGGAAGTTGGTGATGTTGGGTTGCATCTCTTCGAGTGCAAGTGGCAGCAAGGTCTTCATCCAACGGTTCCAGAAGTTATTGGTCGAGATGTTCCACAGAGTGTTCCAGTTGTCCAATTCCACACCAGCCAGATAGATGGTTTGCTTGAAATCCACCATGCGCAAGCCAGACGAGTTGGTCAGGCTGTTGGCGAAGCTGTAGCTTCCCACGAAGCGCAGATCGAAAAGGGCTTCGTTGATCACATCGTTTTGCCGGATGGGCAGCTTGAAGCCGCCGATGTTGATGAAACCATCAACTTCCGCGAAGCCAAGCACTTGGATCTTGGGGAAGAGCACATCATAGGCGGCCTCTCCAGTTTTTCCGTAGTCGCTGGCACTCAGAACCTGGAAGCTGTCCAGACCCTGGACTCGGATGTTCGTAACGTTGCCCACAACGGTGTAGTCGTCGGTGATGTACTCGAATTCGTAGAAGGGATTTACGATGGGGGCCAGCACGGGAATGTTGCCGTAGCCACAAGGCATGATGCTTTTGAAAGCCTGTAGGAAGCGATAGACCGCCGAGGTGAATTGGGCGCTGCCCGCCTGCTGCACCACCGGAGTGGCACTAACGGTAAGTCCCAGAAGGACGACGATGAGTAGCTGGAAGGGGGAACCCATTTCGATAGCTTGTAGTGAACTGGTTGTCGATTTGATTGTGAATATTCTGCTATCGTGGAGTATGGCTTTTATAGCTGAACTCGTATCTTTTGGTGGCGCTAGACGGGTATTTGATCGATTGCATATCAATTGAATCGATGAAGCGTGCCTTTATCACAGCAAAGCCTTTTAATCTTATACAGAACAGGTATGACTGAGTCATACGAGTTGCTTTCGGGGGTTTGTCCAAAGACGATCCATCGTGTACTTAATAGGTGATAAGGTTGGTAGCCATGCATGTTTTCGTTACAATTTTTTGTTCGACGAAAACGGATTTCTATTGATAAGCCTTTTCCAGAAATTTTTTGTACCACGATCCATAATACGCGTCACAAGGTTAGTAGTATTTCACAGTAAAAGTATATTGATTAGGAATTCCGCTTAATAAGTAGACTTTAAGGAAAAGGTTAGTCTCTTCAAAATTGATGACATTTTTATTATCATGATAAAAAATGAAAAAGTTTTGAGTAAAAGTATCATAAATTGGTTATGCGTTAATTTGGCTAGCTGGCTTTCATATGCAAAGCAAAGGGCGTGCTTTGAAATTTCTTCATCTTCAGGTAAGGGACAGCCAAGACTGGAAAGTTCCTATTCCCCGTCAACTGCCAAACAAATTGCATATGTCAATTACAAAACTGGCGGCCGCGCAAACAAAGTTTTAAAACTTCATCTGTGTAGGAGAACGCAAGCAGGAGGGCCTACACACCACAGCAAATAAACAGAGGAAAGGGGGGTATTGTTGGTAAGGGGTCGGGAAGTTGCTTCTGCTGCGAGATCTATGTTGTGCTCTCTGCGGCTGGCAAATCACTGTTGCAAAAACTGTTGAAAATTCCATTAAACTTCGCGCAAATAACCGAAGGCGTTCAATTCTAGTCGACGTCGTTTATATAATTTTGTTGTTTGCCAAAACAAGAGTGGGTTGTGGGAAAGGGGGCCAGTGTGTGCTGAAGCAGGGGACGGTGTAAAAAAGTTGTACGCAAAACTTAAAGCAAGCTTAAGCAGGAAAGAGAAGGGTAGTCAAAAGTTTTGCATGGCTGATGTGGCACGGAGGTCGCGATTTCATCTTTTTTCACTTGTTCCTCCCCCCTGAAATATTTTTTGTGTAGTTTTGCTGAAATCCAGGAAAATTAACTCAAGAATACTTAAGAATAAAGTAGAGAACTGGTTGTTTGTCTAGTCTGTGGAAAGGCAGATTGCTGCTGCACATGTTGCCCCTGTGCCTTATGTGCTGCTCATCTGCCGCCTCAGGGCTTGTTGTGTTGCATGTGGCAGCCTCAAATTATACTTTTTATTTAAAGCAGCTACAGCAGCTCATGGCTTCATAATCGAAGACCGTTTTAAGGAAATTTATTGCACATACGAATGTTTGTAAGCTCTTTTCCTAACACTAACAATCTGACCTAACAATACTTGTGGCGCGATTGTTAAGTTCAATTCAAATGCGGAAACATAGTTGCTTGGCACAAATGCAGATCGTTTGCGGGGATAGCAAATCAAAAGTTTCAATTAATTAAGTATTCCATAATGTGACCTTAAGAAATATTTTGATGCGGCCATTGAGGGCACTCAGGCATCAAACTGATTTGGACTCGGGTGGAAATCTGCTTAAAGCCTTTTGCATATTGCATGTGCAGAGATTAATTTTGTTTCGCTCGAGCGGGGGACCCATCCCCCTGAAAAAGGATTTGTAAATCAATGAGTTTTCGCATCAAATCGATTCAATTGCGTCTGCTAATTCAATTATAATTTATGCAGAGTTTCAAACAGACTTTCCATTTGGAATTTGTTTTCTTGATTATCGAGCCGAGGCTGTGGCATGGGTTCCATTCAAACTGATTGATGTTGCTGGCCGACTGTAATTTGCATTGAACATTAATTAATTGCATATTATGGACATGCATAATGGCAACTAATACGGCAAAACCAATAATCAACACAACAATGGGTAAATACAAAGGACGGCTGTCCTGTCCTGTCTTGTCCTTTCGGTCGAGTTCGGCTTGAAGGGCAATGCAGGGATTAGATATGATTCAAGTGGATTCTGGCAAATGTGATTCAGCTGTCTTCGTGTGCACTCGCCTGTGCTCACCAAACAGGACACTTTGAGAACCCAATCACAGTTCCACTTGAAAACTAATGCAAATTAAGCAGCAGCAACAGCTGCATCAGCAGTAGCAACTTTTTCAATTAACACAGACAATTATATCGGCATTGGAGGGTGCTTGAAACTTTTATCATGGCCCAGATCCGCTCAGCTCCTTTTCAAATTGTGGTAAATGATTGAGGCAATTTACTTGGCCAAGTTTTGTTAAAGCAACAACGTCAACAAAAGCACGAGCAGCAGGTAGACTTAATGGGCCTTCATTTAATTCAGACTTTGCACCCGACAGTTCCATACTTAGCGGGGTCTTATTACATGCTTATTAAAAATCAAACGATTGAACTTGATGATAGAATCTGTAAGTATATTGAGTTTACTAAATGTCACTATAAGCTTAAATTGGTATAAATTTAAGTATGAGTAAACACTAGCTTTGAATTGAGTTTTAGAAGAGGGTACCTCTTAGTCGAGAAATCAACCAAACAACTTAATGGTAATTTCATGGAGCTGTCTGTGCCCCATGCCTTATTTACGATATTATTTCATCATTTCACGCTCGTCTGGATTTCATTAAATGCTTAACTTTATTCCACTGCCCAGCTAATTGTCGTTTTTCCCGCATTGTTTTTCTAAGTTTTTTTCTCTTCCATTCAGTTTTAAACAGCTTCTGGGTAACAGTTGCACAGCTCCGTCTTCAGCTCCAGCGAACAGAGCAGCTGCTTCTGGTCTTGGTTCTGGCCTCAGTTTCTGCCTGAGTTTCTCTAGTTGCTCCGGTTGGACAATGAGCCTCCGGCAAGTGTACACTGCGTGTTTAGTTTGCTTCTGCTCTGCTCTGCCATTTGTCTAATTGAAATAAAATGTTTTTAATCAAATATTATTCCAATTATGCACAGAGAAAATAATGGAAAGAAACTTTCATGTTCGAGTTAGGGGGTGGATACCAAGCACCTTGGCAACGAAAAGTTTCGAAACCTAAAAAAGATCAATATGAAAACAAGTTCACTGAGGGAGCACCTCGCATCTCCTCTGTTCCTGACGGTTTTTCGGTTTTCGAATTTGAAGCACAAATTTCCAGCCATATAATATAGTTATTTAATAAGCGTAATTTGAAAAATATTGTACATTCAAGCCGCTTGTCACATTCAAGACAGCTTGGTAGTCTAAAATAAAATTGAATTTGATCGCACTTTACGGCACTTTCGTGGCGGCCACGCACTCCAAGCAAATTAACAGCACTGACAAAGGACCAGCAGAATAATGCTTTCACATGTGGCGAGTGCTGCGCCCACCTCAAAAGGCATTTCAAATATGCCATTAAATTTAATTCAATTACGAATTTCTTACGCGACTCACAAGTGAAGTGTGCAGCATCTTCGTTCCCTTTTCAATCGCGTTTCAATTTGCCATTAACCCATTATGGTTCAACGGGCAATATAAGCGAGGGCGTTGGTGGGCTTATGGGGCGTGACCCGTACGAGGTCTGGAAGCCTGCATTATAAAGCAGAAATATGCAATAACACATAAAAACGAAGTCCTCGCCAACTATTGAATGCGAGCCCTAATACACGCCCACCCGGCCACGCACAAAGCGCTGCTTTGAGCGGTTCTGCTCGTCAGGATGCCACCGCGGGGGAAATTGCCAGCGAAGGGAAGAACGACAACAATAGCGACAATGATGAGTCCCAAAAGGTGTGATGCTCTTCAAAAAGTGAGCATTTTTTAAGTCTTCTTTTGGAATACCCTGACAACATTTTAAAATAACGATTAAAGCTTTTTTGTGTACATTTACCGTACTTCGTGAAAATTTCTAGGCTTACACATATATTTTTTAAAATCGATTACCTTAATTTCTACAATTGCTTTAAATCAAATCTTAACATATTACCTTTGAACGCTGCGGTATGTTATATGTATATGTATATGTATACGGGTTAGAAACTTAAGAATATAATAATCTTGTCTTCTAAAAGGGTACGAAATGTAAAAGCTATACAAGGGATACGGGTTTACAAGGTGCAAGAACTGCTTGCCTTCTGGTCGTAATCATGAGCATATATGAAATTGTTGGTGGTGCAAAATTTTTCAATTTGCTGCTCTTGTGTGTCAATAACTGTTCAATTCACGGGCTCCAGCTAAAGTGCCAATACAGGAGCATGCAAAAACCAAAAAAAAAATACATTACACGAGGATGCATACAAGGATGATGTGCCTGGGTTTTTACCGCTGCGCTGTTGCTTTATAATCATTGCATCACGCCTATCACCACCTCGCCAAGAGAGAAAGAGAGAGAGCATTGTTAGTGGCATTTTTTGGGCCTATCCCCTTCCATTCACTCACTTTCCAAATATCTATCTTCCTCCCCTTTTTAACGTGAGGCAGCGTGAACCTTTTTCATCAACTTTTTTACTCTACGTCATCGTTGTCTTTTATGCGTGTAGGCGTTGCTGTTCGAGCTGGTAAGCTGCTTTGAGCAGCGAGTGGCTAAGAACACAGCAGAATTATTGCTGCACCCAATCCCCTTCACGAACAACGTTGTCAGCTGCAGCATCAGTTTCTGTTTCAATTTCCTCGTCGCTTTGTCAAAGCCTTCACGAGCGCTAGAAAAATTAATCAATTTCCACCTGGATCCATCTTTGTTGCTTTGTTTCCCATATGTCAACCCAACTGTCATGCGGTTGGAGGATTTTTTTCCAGAGTTAACCTCTTGTCCATCGGCGGCAGGTTCGATAGTCAAAAGGAAGCCTTTGCGTTGATCATAAAATGTTGATGCTATTTATTTATCAATAAGACTACTGTGATGCTTAGCTCTAAAGTCAAAAATATCACAATTGCCAAGTTAGTTAAAATTCAAATGCAAAAGCAAAACGAATTCAATAAATACTGACAAAAACTTTTTCAACCAACTTGAAATAGTTTTCGCTCCCCGGATGAAATGAGCAAAGCTCAAATCGCCGGCTGTACAGGCCCAAAGGACAACAAGTTCCGTGCAGAGCGACACTCGACTTCCGCTTTGTGTAAAATATGGCGGCAATAGCTGGATATTTGTCCGCCCCTCTGCGACTGTTTGGCCCTCACTATTTCCATCTATAGCTGCTGAAAGGGAGTCTCAACGGAACAAAGACGACCATCCCAGGATGAAGTATCAATCAGGGTTTAACAAGCAAATTTATGCACTTGAGATACATGCACACTCACTAAGGCCCCCGGCTGTACTCTGCTCTTCATTTTGCATTGTGTTTTGCATATTTGAATAGTTTTTATTTACTTGAACTCACAATTGCACTTTTGCCATTACTTTGGCTATTATGCTGACGCTTTTAACATGTAAGCCGTCAGCAGCAAACATTGCATCCGGATCTCTGAGGGAGTGGGTGCGCGTGGACGAGTGTTTCCCCGTGTGTGTTTTCATTATTTATGCATAGGTGTTGGCTCTCGAGTCTCAGTATATCTCTCTTATGCCGTTCTCTGTCTTATGCGTGCTCCTTTGCTTTGCATATTTTAACGGACACTGTTGTGAGACTGGGAGTACCTTCTTTTTTAGGAGTGCGGGTACGGGCGTGGGTTTGTGAGCTCATCCTTGATGGCATTTATCCCTTTTTTACATACTAGAACAAAGAACACGGAGTCAACTACACTCTCTGAGTGGTGCAATTTCAATATGTTTTTCCCTGGTAAGTCTATCAACTATTTACACCATGCTTCAAATTAGTCATTTCATTGTAGCTGGCTAAAATTTTGCCAGACTAATTAGACCACTCTCAGATATAAAAAACGTTATTCGATCTTATATCTTATTGGATAAACAAAATTTAACGAAGTCCAAAAAATTTAAATGGAAGTATTTACTTGTTGTGTAGCATTTCATAGCATTACAATTTTGTGTGATAAAACTAAATAACATCAGTTTACGTAGTAATTTTTTGCCAGCGTTTGCTTAAACTCCCCACAATGCTCATAATTTAGGAGTCGCCTTGCATTTTCGCCTCTACTCCCGCTAATTGCATCCGACTTGAACTTTTTTAATTAAAAGAAGCAGCAAGAACCCTGACAAACGCCTCACCATAAGCGGCAACAAATCTTGGTTAATGTCGGCTAGCTCTGGCCGTGACTCAGGCTAGGGCCACAGACCGCCATGACAAATACAACGACCATTCTACTTTACAGTTTACATTTTCTAAGCCATTTATATATGAATGAAAGAGAGGAGATCTGCACTTGACTGTTATCTTGCGTAATTGCGATTCTCGCTAAGGCTCAGGCGAAAGGTGAAAAAATTGTTTATTGTGGCACTGTAGCGGCAAAAAGTTAATTGAGTTTACTTTGGCTAGGGGTAAAAACGTTGACAAAGTTTCTGAATTACGGCAGGCAGTGGGGAAAAAGTCCCTTCATTTATATCACAAAGCGAGCTAGAAAAAAATGGACCACATTCTCTTCACCGTAGCCTTAAATTGGCTTACCTGGCTTAATGATATTGGAAATTACATTTGCCATCGATTGTTCGATACGGGCTGCCAATTAATTCGATTGTTGCACTTTCCTCTTCCCCTTCGACTTTGCCAAACACTTCACCTTTGAGGCCACAAATTGCTTTCACCTTTCACTCACGGGGCCCTAATTGGGAAATATTTTTTGTGTGTGCTCGGTTTTAGTTTTAGGGTAATTTTAGTTCGTAAAATTTTGGAATTCGATTGCGTTTGAAGTTTCCCCCTTTTTTAAAGAGTAAAAAGGCTGCGAGAACTGCAGTTTATTGAGTTTGGAGAATATTTTATTTTTTGTTATTTTGAATGGTTTATTAAATAGTGCATGCATTGGATTCATTAGCATCTACGTATGTTGTAATTCATCAACGGCTATGCAATATTTGGCAATGTGCTATTTTTCCAGAAAATATATAAAATATTTATTCTAATGAAGCAGGACCTTCAGACTGTGTGGATGTGTTGAATTAGTAAGTAAAAAGGCTACCCTGAGGTTTCCTGGGGTGAATGTGTTGGGATCGGTTTGATAGCGACGATGGTGATGCTGCTGCTCACCAGGTGGGGAAGTTGGGTTGAAGTAAACATTCGTAGCATATGTCCAAATTGGTTTCAATTCAATCAATTTCATATGGGAAGTCAATAAAGCAGCTTGATAAATTCAATTAGGTATGCACATTAATGGTCTCGGTTTACCCCCAGAAGTTTTACTGCCGCTTAGCCTTTCTGTTCAAAATTGCTGATAGTTGTTTAGTTCCTAAGACTCTAAAGCAGGGAACTTTAGTCACATGATTATTTGTGGATCTAATCTCGAATACAACGTCTTTCCAATTTATCTTGTTATGGTTTAGATGTCCTACCAGTGCTGCCATTTTGTCCTCTTTCCGGACAGATCTGTCCTTTTTTTAACGACTTTATCCGGAAAAAAATTCAAACATCCCCTATCCGGAAATCTGTCCTTTTTTCAAAGATAAGGTTTTGAGTGTTCTTTTTGCTAGTCGAAAGTGTATAAACCTGCTTTTATATGCTAAAACGCCGTTTTAACCATTATTCTTACAGTTCGGCACTTTAAAAAGATTTTCTTTTTACAAATTATCAAAGAGATGTAATGCAGTCGATGGACTTTCTTTATAGTACGATTTTTTCTGTAGCAAAAACAAGAGGAAAACACTTTAAAAAGTTCTCAATTTTTACTCTCAGCCTTTTTGTCAGAAAAAAATTTCATATTTGAACGACTCTTATTCGGTTTTGACGCAGATATTGAATTTTTTTGTATTACCAATATAGTTACTTGAAATGCTTTTATTATTTTAATAATTTTAGATTATTACGTATACGCACAAAAATTGATAATAAAATGATCAAACGAAGAAGGTTGTGAGTCGGGCGCAATAGAACATTACATAATTGAATTTAATATAAAATCCATTTATGTTAAGTAAATATATCACCCATTGGTAAAAACAGAAAAATGGAGGCTCATTTACTTTTGTCCTTTTTTTTGTCCTTTTTTAAATTTTTTTGTCCTCTCTTTCCCTGTTTTTTTGGCTTTTCTGTCCGGTTTTCAAGCTGAGTGATGGCAGCACTGTGTCCTACTATGACTATGTTGAGTACCTACAGTTGGTTATAAAAGTGTTAAGTCAATTCCCTAAGCATTCTTTAATTATACCCTTGTAGAGGGTATTAAAATTTCAGTCAGATGTTTGCAACGCAGTGAAGGAGACGTTTCCGACCACGTAAAGTATATATATTCTTGATCAGCACCAATAGCCGAGTCTATCTAGCCATGTCCGTCTGTCCGTTTCTATGCGAACTAGTCTCTCAGTTTTAAAGCTATCGCGATGAAACTTGCCCGAAAGTCTTCTTTCTATTGCATGTAGTACATATGTCGGAGCCAGCCGGATCGGACCACTATATCTTAAGGCTCCCATAGGAATATTCAAACAAATATGAGAAAATCCGTTGTAACTTTGTAGGAAGTAGGCGTTTTGATTTTTGACAACTTAAAAACAACGTTTAAATAGGCACGCTGAATCTGGAATCCCTGGAACTGCACCGAGTAAGCATTAAACTATAGGTATTTATTTTATCTGCAAGGGTATATAAGCTTCGGCTGGCCGAAGGTAGATTCCTTTCTTGTTTTTGGAATATTGTTTAACATGAGTTTTGCCAAATGACTTAATGTTCAGTGCTTGTTGTAATGAATAAATATTCAATACTTTTATTTAAAGAAAATTAAAATTATAAATTTCAGTGCTGACTGCGAAAAAATAAAAATGCCCTTATAATGTTCAGTGTATTTCGAGCAACAACTGCGGTGACTGAGCAACAGTCCTGTCACGTAAATCCACCGAACCGTTATTCCCCTTCATAATCCCCGCTTGCCCCCTTTCTTTGTTCCCTCCTTTCCTCGGCTTACACTATATGTGTTTGTTATTTCAGCTAGATTGTTATTGTTGTTGTGAGCCAGCTTAGTGTTTGTTTTTGTTCGTGCTCTTCTACTTTTATTTTTGGGGATTTGGCCTAACGGCATTTTATTGTTTTTATATGCTCAATTTTAGTGGTGTTGCTATTGTTGCTCTTGCCGTTACCGTTATGGTATTGCTCAAGAAGCCGTGGAGTAATTTATGTAGCGAGAAGCACTACTGACACTTGGACGACACTCAGCTGAGATAAAGAGGATAACAAATTGCGCTCATGCAACAGATTTCCATGCGAAAGGCAACAGACAGGACACAGCTGAGCGAGAGAGAGCCAAGAGAGAGAGAGCAGGTGGGAGAACTAGAGGTTGCGCAAGAATTGGCTGGAGTGAAGGCTACGTCATCGCCAGTTGGCCCATGTGCTTGATGTGGGTGCTAAAACTAAAAGAACTAACAGCTATTTTACATATTGTTTTGGATCCTTTCTCTCATCATGTAAGATTGCTTTTATTTAAATATTTTAATAGATGCTTTGCGCTTTTTGAATTCCTAGCGCCAAAAATGGTGCGCACGCTCTCCGCTAGGAAAAACTCACCACATAGCTGAGAGCGAAAGCAGCGAGTCCCACAGCTTTCTCCCACTCTCTTTCACCACACACACACACACAGTATTTCGCTCTTCGTGTGGGAACTCTCTCGCTGTGTGTTGGCTCAGTAACGAATGGCCAAGGTGCGAACAAATCAACACGGTTTGCACACTGCACGCTGCGAGATATCAAAATAAATCCAAAAAATTGCAAAAACGCAGGCTTAAACCGTGAAATTGTGCTCACTGCCGGGCTGAAAGCCTAAGCATATCGTGTGAATCGCCTAATGTTCAAAAATCGCTCCCAGGCGCCCGTGCTTGTGCTTCGAAAATTACGGCATCAGGACATACGCCAAAATCGCGTCCTACGCCACGTTTCGCCTAGGTGTGCGTGTCTCTGTGTTCGTGTGTTTGTATGGGAGAGAGAGCGCGTGGAGAGTTGAGAAGTTACGCTGGTGTTGGTGTTGCAACGTGCTAGGAGCTTAAATAATTTATAACATTATCAAAACCAAGCCAAACACAACGCAAACAAGGAGAAGGCAGGATAAATACAAAATTAAACATAAATGAAACACGTGCTTGGGCGCCCAGTGAAGTTCGCACTTGTACTCGAACTCGAACGAGTTTCGGATCCCGTTGCGGCCGCGCAGCTGTCGAAATGTCAACGCCGGCGCCACTTTCCTCTAACGGTTTCGGTTTCGAGCACATGTGTCGTGCATGCATAATTGAGGCAGCGAAAGCCCCAAAAAGCAGGCTATGCAAATATGCCGGTCGCACTTAATTGCTCAACTCAATTTCATGCAAATGCGTCCAAAACGGTGATAGCGACGACGTAAATTAAAAACAAACGGGAAAGTAGCCAAGGAACCCAACAATTTGAGTGGCTCAATGGAACGTCCTCCCCCCTGTTGTTTATTCTAGCCAACACCATTTCAAGGCTATAACGCGCGGCGATACTCCAGCTATCTGCGGTCCCTTTCCCCCGTCGCACCCCTCTTTCCCACGCAAGAGGCACTTGGCAAACAGAGCGCACGTGCAACGCCACATGGAAAGTGAAAACACTCGAAAGCGACTTTTCAGCACACGTCTTTCTAACTGACTACTCAGACCGAAGACTATAACTACGGCATTATCCTTTGGCAGGCCAACCGCTCAGCTACCACCTCTCACCTGGAGAACCACCCACCTCACCACCCAAGCCACATCCCCTAGCCTAACCGAACCAAAGCGAAGCGGAAAGCGTCACCAAGCGCCCAAGGCCCACCGAACCACCGCCCACCACCCTCCGACCCACCTGGCCTAACCGCTAACTGGCACCTGCTCACGTGCGGGTCCAGGACTACACTAGCACCACCTCCGGACCTCCAACAACCACAGTGGCTGAGGAATGCGCACCTAGCGAGACAAACAAAGAGGTGAGTGGAGACAAGCCAGCATATTGATATGACACGAGGCCGTGCAGCGCAACAGTGATTGCGAAAAGTTAACAGATGGCAATTACCAAACCTATTTATTAATCTTCGAATATTCATTCATAATCATAACCTTTATGATTGCGTCAAAAGCAGAGAGCTTTAAAATAGCACACGAAAGACTTTTTTTTTTAAACCGGACGTAGACATTCAAAATTCACTGTGGCCACCCACAGGCCCCTAGACAAAATGCAATTGCACGCTTTCAAATACCAAATATATGGCGACGTCATATGTACACTGGCATATTTTATGGCCAAGAGCCAGTGGAACTGCGCTGGGGACTGGGATGGCTCGCCACCTCCTCGGAACAAAAACGGTCCGTGTGGGATGACTGCGGCTTTTGGCTGTGGGTGTCCTGCTATTCATTTCCGTTTCCGAGTGCTGCGTCCGCTTCCCATTGTTATGCTAGCCTCGGTCGTCCCAGCTCAGATCCATCTTCATTATATGAGTTCTGTCACACAGATAGAAATCTCAACTAGCAGGGCTTTGGGTATTTTTTTAAATCTTAAAAAAATAACAGATTCATGTTACTTAAAAATAACGCGCTAACACATTTTAAAACAACCGATCCTCATGCCCAAAACGGTAGAAACTTAATTCTTAGATAACATGTTGTTAAATGAAGGTCCTTTCAATTCTTTCTGTGTAAATCCTTGCGGTTGTCTGGTCCTGCCATCGGCAGAAGCAGACTATGCCAGCTGTTCCAGCGTCAACATCAGCATCATCGGCAGCGGATCCTGGCAGCCAACTCTCGTGGCATTTCTTCGGCATCAGCTCACTCGAGTTGCGTCTCCTTGGGCTCCGCTCTTTGCAACCCGAGATGTCATGTCTTGCTGTCAAATCAAATCAACTGTCGTGGCTGGGGCTGTCTGCCTGGCTGGTTTGCCATTCAACGACCACTTGTTAGTCTGTAATTTTCGCCCCCACCCAAACACACCCACACACCCAAACGCACACACGTCCAGACTTCTCGGCAAACACACACATGCGCGTCAACCGCAGAGACACAAAACGCTTACGCTTCTTGCTCGCTTGCCTGACTTGAGGGCCCCGGCCCTTCCCATCCTTCTCCGCGTTGATGCTGTCGTGCAGCATTTCCTAGCCCTGCCGCGCCCCACTTTGTCCGTGCCCCCAGTTCCACTCCCTCCGCCCACAGGGCCACCCCCCGTTTTCCAAGTTCTGTTGCTTGTCGTGGCTTTTGTCATTTGTTGAATCTTCGCGAACTTTGCCTTAGTCATTCAGGGCATGCGTTTTTTCGCCACAGTCTAACTTCAATAAATAGATCTGGTAAAATTGGCAAAAAATATATATTAGATAAATAAATGAATGTTGTTTAAATTTCTTCAATGATTTCGGCAAAAATTTCTTTTTTGTTCGTTTTATTAAGAACGAACTAGCAAATACATTATAGACACATTAGCCAAAGTTTCCGCTAAACAAAACTGACTGTATTTTTTGTTTCAGTCGCATGTCGTTCATTTCTTATTTTTTTGCTGTTTTTTTGCCACCAGTTTCAACGAGTTTTTCCACCTCACGACTTTCTTTGTTTTGATGGAAACTCGCTCTTGCTCACCAGAATGTCGGCCATGTGAGTGTGCGGGAAACTCACCACGGCCAACAGCTGGAGCTCGGACCGAGCAATGCATGGGTAATTGAATTTTGATTTCTTGTCTAAGCATTTTGTGTCCGTGCAATTTGATAATGTGACATGCAGCTGCTGACCCGCCAGTGTCATCACCCAACTACACACCCACCCACCCCTTCCTTCTGATCTTTTTGCACTTGAAGAACGTGATTAGTGTGTCATTCGGGGCACGTGACTAGAATCCAATTGCATGCTCTGCTTGGCCCTGCATTTCTAAGTAATTCCTTCCTTTTTTCGCCCAGCGCTCATTTGACAACAATCCCAATGACAGTTTTATGCATACATTTCTATGCCATCATCGTCATCTGAGCGACTTAAATTTATGCCCTCCGCTTCGGGTTCTAGTCCCACAATTGACATGGAGACAGGCCCCGAGCAGGGGCGAATAAAAGCTCAGATGAATGCTATAGTGCCTGCACTGATATGAACTTGTTTGTGCCTTTCGCTGCACTGATAAAAATAAACCAAATTATTTTTACATACTTCACATTTAATATCATTTAATATAAGTAATAAATACAAAAGAAGGATAACAACTCCGTGAGGAATTGAACTAGAATGTTATTCTTACCTTATATTTAAAAGGAATTGTTTGCAGCGTAGATCCTTTGGCAACGCCTACGAAAAGTTTACAAATATACACCCAGAAAAAAAAATGACCTAAAATGTCAAAAAATGGCCTAGAATTTAGGTAAAATTGGCCTTAAACTGGAGCTAAGTCCTTGAATGGCCTAAAATTTAGGATTGTATGACCTAAAATGTTAGGCCATTAATGGCCTAAAATGGGGTAATTTTTGGCCTAGATTTTAGGTAATTGGCTGCCTTAAAATATGAGAAAACCCCTATCCAAAATTTTAGGCTTTCTTTGGCCTAAAAATTTGTACTGAAAAATGTTTCATATTATAAAGTAAATACAGAGAAATTTATAGCTAACTCGAGGTCAATGTCGGCTTAGTCTTCAAGAAGTCGTCATTATTCCAACACACAAAAACGAGCGAAGAGGCTTCACTGTTCAGCAGTGAAATCGCTGTTTTATTCACCGATCGAAGTGGGTTACCATGCAAGCCGCGCTATAATTGGTTGGGAATTATAGCGTCGCTAGAACGGTATCAGGGGTTCCGTGCAAATTTATTTAGGTAAAATGCATTAATTTTAAGGCCCACGATGACCTAAAACATTAGGCTATACGGGACCTAAATAGTAGGGCAAATATACCAAAAATTTAAATTTTTAGGCAGTACATGACCTAAAAAGGAACTTTTAGTCCATTTAAAATGTTTTAGGCCATGCATGACCTAAAATGTTGTCCATCATTTTTCTGGGTGTAGTCGGGCTCCTGCTATCAGTATAGTCCTTTGTGTTTGGGTATGTGTCACCTCCTGTTGCGCGAAGCACGGGATTTTCCTTTGTCTCCACCACCTCCCGCTTCCTGCTCTGTGGGCATACATTGCATTGGCCCACACAAAATGGCGCGCAACAAGCGACTCATTGTTGTGGCTTGGCAGCAGCCATCGTCCCATCTCTGGCACCTACTCACCACCCAAAATCCCACTTTCGGTTCGATTCCAATTGAATTTTATGTGGGTCACCTTCTGCAGCAGACCGAAAAAGCTTTCGCTGTGTCTGAAGCGACATTTCAATTGTGGTTCCACCAGCTCAATTCGATTTCTGTTGGCACACACAGTCAAGACGCTGTCACCACTGATAGTTCCTGCCACCAACACCACCAGACACCAGAAGGCAGGAACCAGGAACCAGAAACAACACCAACAACCACAAGACGAGTAATAACAATATGCTGGTGTCGTTGGTAATATGGCAGCAATTTTCCCGGACTGCAAGTACGACGACAACGCCAACTACGGCGGCTTCATTGCAAATTGAGTTAAGTGCCAGGCCACATGCAATGGGGCTGGCAAATGGCCCGGGTCTTGTACTTGTAGTTGTGACTCGTAAGTGGGTCATATTATTTTTTCATATTTTTCGGAGGCCTGCGGCCGTTTGGTTGACGCTAGATTGCCGCTCAAAATCGCCTGACAGCCGTAGCTGTGGCAGGATTTTCCCTCTGAAATTATCAATTGGAAATACGGAGCTGGAACCACGGGGCTGACGTCATCGCAGGCTCTTAATTAACCAGCATTGAAAGTGGGCGAAAGTGTTGATAAATAGTACACACTCGCAACCATGTGCAGTTTACCCACCAATGGGGGGCCGATGGCGGCCAACAAAAAAGAGTGACAATGGGTCCAGATAAATCTTTTCAGGGCAAAAATAACTGAGTGCCCTTTGTTTGTAGAAAAAATTGATCAATAACTGCGACGATTACAGCAATTAATGAAAGTGCACAAAATAATTGGTTAAATACGTTTGCCTATACGTAAGATGGACAACAAAAGCGCAATATTTAATTATGACCATTATTAACAATGAGATAAAGTAAATATCACCAATTGGTATTTAATTAACGATGTTTTTATATTTTTGTTTAAATTCTGTCATTGTAATGGAAACAATGCACTTTGTTGAGATAAAACGAACAGTTTTGTTGACTGACTTATTGCAATAATTATAACTGAATATTAACATTTATTAGTAAATAAATTAAAACAAAAAATCTAAATTAAAATTCATCGATTGCTCAAGGCCTTAAGTACTTATTTTTGGATATGGTACTTCATAAATAAAGTGCTCGAAAATAAGCAGATTTTGCATTTTTATGCCATTCCTTTTGTTGGTCGACCACTGTGTCTGCACCCTTTGCACCGTTTTCGCATATTCCCCGTCTCGGCGGCGGGTCATAATGCGCTCCCCACTCAGCTGGCAATGATGAGCGCCCGCTGCGTTTTAGCATTTTGGCGCAACTGTTTTTTTGTTGCCCAGCATCCATCCCATTCAGCCGCGTCCCAGTTCTGGGACTTCGTATCAGGCACCAGCAGTGGCAGCAGCCTTCGCAGCTCATTATACCGCGGCATGCTTGCAGCCCCGCTTCGTCCGGTCTCACTTCTTACTCAGATCCCAGATGAACGCCACCAGCTCCCTCGGCTCGGCTCCCAGTTCCCAGCTCAGTGTGTTTTGTGAACCGTAGCTGCAAAGTATGCAACAAATTCGGTTAACTTTTTACTAGTGTTAACTTTTTAAACGCCTACGCCACGCTCCTTTCCTTTCCTGCAGCTTTTGCTGCTGCTGTCATCATTGTCGAAAGTTTAACTTATGTTTTGCATAACAATTTGCGTTGAGGTAAGTTTTCGACATCGAAAGTCAAACAGTTCCCTACACGAGAAATTTTTAAAAATGGGAAAATTAACTTAAATCAGGTAATATATTATTATTTTAAAATAAAGACGAGCCATAAAATAATTTTGGAACTCTTTTTTTTAATAAAATAAAATTTGTAAGGCTGTAAGGTCTGCAAAGTCAAAATTTATTACTCGTCGGTACTGCTACCTTTGATCATCATAGTGGAAACCACGAACTATTTCTGAAGCACCCTTAAAGAAAGATAAATATACAAAGTTTAGCCATGACAATGAAGTTGGTTTTACTTATTTGCTTCGGTTTTACATCCTAGAAATATCATACTCGCTTAATCCGCTACTATATCGTGCGTTTATTGCACGTTTGGTTGTGACAGATCCCCAAAACCGCTTTCCATTTTCCAACATAGGTAATTCCGGTTGCGGTCGAATAGTTGTCGCAATTGTTGTGGTCGTGTTGTTCTTCCCTTGAGTGTAATGAATTCATCAAGCCTCGAGGCGAAGGCAAAGCCAAGGCACGCGAACGCTTTTCAACGCTAATCAGTTGCAGTGCGTGCGGCGGTCATAGGACGATGGAAAAGGCGGCGGAAAGGGGGAACGAGTTTTCCTGACCAGAGCTGGAAGCCTGTCAAAACAGACTAACCGCCGGCTTGTCAATTTCGGTTTGAAGTTTCCCTCTGCCCCGTGGGTGGTTTAAAAATGTTCCCACTCCGTGACTTAAGTGAAGAGAGTGATGGAATACCAGTTAATAGTGGAATTCAAAGTAAAATATTGAATGTGCCCGTTATACTGACACCACACTTCGTCCTTTCTGCCAAATTTCGCCCCGATGTCCGTCGGGTCATTTCGCTTAACAATAGGATATTGCAAACAATTTCCGCTACGCGGCCGGATGTAATGGTAATCAATTGATTGTTTTATTGTGAATTAATTGTGGGCATGCACATGAGCAGTGGAGCTGTTGCTATGGCTTCATCCAGCACTGGCTGCTCTCGGTGCTCCTCTTTCATTGTTTATTGTTTTTACGCAATTGTTTGGCAGTTGGCCCGAGCGGCCTCTGCCCCGCCCCTTCTGACGCTGTTGATTTAAAACAACCAAAATGCGAAATGAGTTTTGCGAACGGAAATTGTATTTTCGGTTAGCAGGCGGTGGTTAGCAGGAAGCTTTTGTTATTTGGTCTGTTTCGCTTGATTCAAGTTTTGTTTAGAGAGTTAGCCCCCGGCCAGATTACTTTTTTGTGAGTTTGTCGGGCAGAGAACTGATAGACCAGTAAGAATTGAACTGGGCAGATGAATAGGGATGCCATGAATGACTGAAGTGAAACTGAGTGTTGGCAAAACTTGTGAAAACAATTGAAAGTTAGTCAAGGGTGAGCCCAAAATATGGACAATTATTTTCATTTAATTGCAGGTGTAATTCCCACGGACTGAATTTGTTCTTCGACATCACGTCATAGCGGTAAAACAAAGTCATTGAGGCGTGAAAAGTACTTAAAATATTTCTGCTCAAATCCTTAAATTTAAAATTGTAGTAAAAAGATAACCAAACTACGACAGAGACGAAATTTTTTTATTTGTCCTCAATATTAAGTACCTGTTACCCTTTCACTGCGATTCATCAACTGAAGTGATTGAGTAGTAACGACTCATATCATGGCCAAGTTAATGAGTGCAGGATTTAGTGGGCTCATTTCTCATTCTCTTAATATACCAAAAAGAAAAGTTATTGAAAAACTTTGCTGTACTTGACTTAATTTTTGCCACTCAGCCGTTGGGTGGTGTGCGTGTGGTGTGTGGCCTCATGACAAATGACAAAGTTGTCTCCCAAAACTTTGGCCATAAAACAGACGTTTTGGGCTAGGCCTTCGTTAGGCAATTGTCTGCTTGTGGCTCACGTGGCTGGTGACAATCTGCTTGCATTTGTTGCTTCCGTCCCTGTCGTTGGTGTAACTTTTTTTTGTTATTTGCCCTACGCGGCTCACGGCGTCGTCTCATCATCATTAACTCATCAATGTCAAAGTTTATCAAAGCGGCAGCGACTGGCTGAGCTAAACCAGATTTAGCGTAAAATTAACACAATCTAAAGTGCGGCGATGCTTGCTGTCTTACTGGAAAATCAATTTTGCGCCTGCCTGTCAACTGGCTGACGATACTAAGATATCGAGAACGTGCGATGCCGCTCCTCCTCGTTGGGGATCTGCGACTGTGACTGTGTCATGGCCTGAATCAATTATATGCTCGGTTAGGCAATCATCTGCACTGAGAAGATATGTGTACGTCTTCCTTTAAGTGTTGAGTTAATAATTTAGTTTGAATAAATCAGTCGGGAATTCACTTAAACTGTAATTTCATATCCCTAACAAGTTCAAATAAAATCTGAAAAAATAAAAGCAGTATACAAAAAAATCCCGTCTATGCTTTTAAAGGACAAAAAATTTTTCTTGTGCACCCTCATTTTTATTGGCATTGATTGCTAATTGAATGATATATGGCCTATAGTAAGACTCTTTTGGCCACAAAACTTTACTAAAATAACATTTACCATTACCATCGCTCATCCGTTTTTTAAACATATTTGCTTTTGGGATAGCCCTGCTAGGCTTTGACAGCTTTATCACACACAGACATTTTTATAGCTAAACCGCTAGTTGAGGTTACCCAGAGTTGCATCTGTTTGCGTCATGTTCGAATATCTATGTGCCCAGATTTATTTGTGGAGAAGAAAGACCCCAAAATGCGTGCTACAGTTGTTGTGCTTATATTTCCTCGCGTATCGCATTGTATACATTTATAAATGGATACAGTACGTTTCGGTGCTTCGAACACCAAAAAGACAAAATATAATTACCTTAGGTCAAAATTTTATTTGATCTTTGAAAAAGTCCCTGATTCCAGGCCTCGAAAATATTTAAACAATTTGGATACAACTCACAACGTTTACACTAACGACCCGCACAGTATCTAAACGTATTTATTTTTACCCACTCTTGCATCGCTTCGCCAATGCATAATATTTGCCATCGATTTTTGGCTTTATTGTTTCACTTGTCAGGCACCAGCAACAATAAAGACAACAACTAGAAAATGTTGCAACAACTTCACTGACTATGCAGGCAGCGTTTTCTGTTTGCATTTGTATCGACATCAGCATCAGTATCAGATTCAGGATATTTCGTGTGGAGCTGCGTGTAACCCGTGCGATTTTATTGCTCTATTGTTTTTATTCCCCGCACCATTCCCCTACGTTTGCTCGTTCAGATGTGTCAATATATTGGGATTGTATTTAATTGCTATTGAAATTGAGTTGCCTTGAGGGGAATTCAATAAGCCAATTGCCCGAAATTGTCGGGGACAGTAGCTGCAAAAAGCGCGATTTCAAGAGACATTCACATTTTGTAAAATAATTAAAATGTCATACCTTGACGTTAAGTAAGTAATCCCTTTGTCTTGGCGAGAAAAAGTTATGGCTGGTAGTCGGGCCAATAAAGATATGAATTATAATATTTAATAATTGTTTATATGACAGTTATTCGCTGCATCAAATAGTCTGATGTTATTACAATTTATTGATTTCAATAATGCATTTTAAAACCTGGCTTTCGGACTTTTGATTGGTGGCGACTCAATTTTATATTTGATATTTAATATCATTATTTAAATGAACTGTATTTAAAGTCGTTCTCGCAAACAATTCAAGTTTAAACTCCAATTATTTTCCACATTATCTTATTTCGTTCCTTGAAAATCGAGTGTGCTTCCCTTATAATAAGCTTACTAATCGCTTAGGGTTTCCTTGGCTTCTCTTAAATTGTTAAATTAATCGCAATTAAGCCGGTGGAGACAGGTCATGTTAAGCCGATGGACTTACTCTGAGTTGAATAGAATTTGTAATATAATGCAAATGCTTCAATCAATTTTTAATTAAAAACTAAACAGCCATGAAATCTTCCTCTCCTAATTGCGATTTGTGTGGCCGTGTGTGTGGACTTGTGAGCGTATTAGTTGTGGCCCATATCCGCTTAGAAGATTTGGCGAATGTCATAAGCATCTGCCTCCCGCAAACACAATCATCGCCGTCAATAATATTCATCGTAATGAGTTCGAATATCGAGCTGCTTAGCAGGGTCTCCGCAAATTGGCCGAGAACGCCGCTCCGCCAGCTGGTCTTGTCCGCTTATTGCGGCAAGGACGTCAGTCGGTCGTCAGCACAACGCCATCACCATCATCACCCCAGCTGGCGACTCGAAGGCCTGGCAAGTGCTGGGGAGCTGCTCCTCGTTTTTGGCGCAATTGACGTCAGCTTTGTTTTAATGCTAATTAATTAAATTCATTCAAATTAACAGGGGGCGGCGGCTAAAGGAATACCCTGGCTGGTCTGCCCTTTATCGCTCTGAATCCCTCTTCTCTCCGTTTCCGTATACACAACAAAAAAAAAACCAAAAGAGACAAAACAAAAATATTAAAAATCATTTGAATTTAGAAATTATACGAGACATTGTATCATTTCATCATCCTGTTTTATATTGCAGTTCTAGAAGGTTTATATTCTCAAAACCTATTTTTAGCCAACATAAAAGGCAGAGAACTCTTTCCCAGTGTAGCGAAGCATTAATTACCAATTTTTGTGCTTTGTTGTGTTTCGGGATTTGCGCTTTGGGGTCCCCGTTTTACTCCTAGCATCGGTCCGCTCAGATGTAATTGAAATAGAAAAAACTGATTAACATTTGGCGTTCAGGCGACGGCTGCTTAATGAGCGGCAACAGTCAAGATGAGCGGTTAAGTGGGAGAGAGTGGAAACGCTCATATTTCGCTTGTAATTCATTTAAATGAGATGCACTCAACCTGAAATGCAGAGGAGAGTGGCGAGTGGCGAGGAAGCCGATTAGCGTTTGGGTTGAAATGCGTTTGTAATTGGTCAGAAAGAGCTAGGCCAACTGGAATCGTTGAGGGGCTTTGATGGGATTTTGTGGTCATTAAACTTTAGTTTCAGTTTAGCACTTCACAATGCCCTGAAACCGCTCTTCGGTGCCCAGTCAGCTGGGTTCTTCCTTTAATGTGGGAAAGTTAATGAGATTAGGATGAGCCTGAGAGTCAGAGCTCGGTTTTGAGGTCTGTCTGCGACTAGTCGAAATTGGGGAGAAAGGGACTCCTTGGCCCTCATCGGTGCATAAATCAATTGTATTAATAAATTAACAGACACAGACATAGCCTGCTCTTCGTGAAACATGCCCAACACTGCGGAGCAGCTTCATCTAGCTCCATCTTGCCTGGCTTGTAGTATCTCAATTAATTATTTGTGTGCGGTCAATATGTGTGCGGGTGTGGAAGTGAATCTGCAGCAGCGGATATGCGGCAGGACTGCCATAATGTTGCCTGCCACATTTTAATTACACATTAATGTGTGCACACCGAGACCCAAAAAGTTGTACGGACTAACATTTTGTTCTCTGCGGTTTTACAAATGTGATAACATCAACAGTAATGAACGAAAAATAAATACCGGAAACAAAAATCCGGAGAAAATAAGAGAGATAAAACGATAAAATGTATACTCTTCCAAAATTTTTTAATATTGCCTAAATTTCTTAAATTTTTTTATGAATTAACAGAGTGGTGGGATTATAAACTTTAAATTGAAATTTTTGTATTAAAAAAAAGTCAATTAAGTTTTGTTTCCAAACAAAGTAAATAATAACTCGGAAAATGAAGAATGGTATTTTCCGAATTAGTATTGACTTTGTTTAACATTTATTATTTTAACTTCTCCCACATTCGACTATACTGAAAGTATTTGAAATTTCCCAAGAGTATAATATTATTTAAATATGCTTTTTACTTTTACTGGCACTCTGGGGCTAGCAACAACAAACTTTTGGTTCAACTGTAGTTAAGCAAATAAGCAAAAATTACAATAAATTAAATAATTAATGTAACTCGATGTTGAACACACCGACAGAAGGGCGAATGTGGAGAGGAAATGAGTGGTGTGTGTGTGAACTGCATGTTAATTAATAGTGACTGGGCAACACGACATGCCGACCAATTAAAATTAATACACCAATAAAGCAATTTGATCAATAAAGACACCGCGGCAGCCGCACGCCAAACAATGAGCACATATTTGTATCCTGCGGTTAGGATGCAGGCTCTCCTGGTTTCGACATGGAATTTGGAATCGATAGGCCTGGAATAGAAGGCATTCCGAATATGCTGTCTATGCGGTGCTCAAAATTATGCAACACAAACATTTTTTCGCCGATGGCCTAGAATGCATTCGAATGCAGAGAGGGACACGTGGCGTATGCTTAATGTGCAGTGCACATGCCTGCATACGAATGGCAAGCACTTAATTATTTTTTAACACACTTTTTAACGATTTTTCTTTCGTTTCGTTTCGCAGCAAATAGTTTCGGTGGGAGCTGAATATGTATGAATATATATTTTTACACATATTTTTTTGTTAAGTTTCGGGGCGCTCTCCTCTGTTTGTTTGCATTGGTAATGAGTTTACTTTGGCTGTAAGTTGCGCAAACAGACCGCCGGCTCACCTCGGCCTGGCTTCATGTGGTTCTCTGTGGCTCAGGGTGGTGCAGCAAGCGGTGCCCCACCCCACCCATCAAATGGTTTTGGGGCATGTGGAAAAGCGAAGCAGAACTTGTGCATTAAACTTTCGTTTTACTGTAAATTTCTGTCAACAAAAATCTTTGTGCCCCTCAAATAAAATATGTGTGCGTGCGTTGGCTTGCCACATGTGTTTTTTAGTTTTTGGGTTTTTCTGAAAATTGCTTTGCGGTCTCGTTCTCTAACTTTGCAAAGTATAAAAATTTTAATTAGTATTAAAAAAAAAAACGATGTGCAAATATTTTGCCAGCACGTCTGTCCGGTGTTTTAAGGCCTTTACTAGCAACATTTTTACAGCCGGCCATAAAGGTCAGCGATATTTGTGCGACCCACAGCGCTTTAAAGTGTTCTTTAAAAACGAAGGAAGAAAGTGAAATAAATCAACGCTGTCGGGCTGAGGTTGTTTGCCTTATCAGAGAGGTTTCACTTTGTGTGCGGGGGTTAAACATGGACAGCATCGTGATAAGATTGGTCAGGTGCTGACCTGGCTTTATACCGATACTGCGATAAGCATCTGGCGCCGGCACATAAATTACATCACAAAGGAGCTACAGCAATCTGCATCTGTTTGAAGCTGGCCGGCCTTTATGCGGATATCAATTCATTAAATGAAGCGCGATTCAATGAAATTAGCGACCCACGACGGTGTTGACAAGCCATCGCTAAGTAGAAAATTACCAGGACACGCCAACTCAAAGAACTTCAAACAGCTCACGAAAAAATTATGTCAGAGGGCGCAATTTACCAGTGGGCTCTATGAAAACAAAATCCGCCACTAAGTAGCGATACTTATGACATAATAGCTTTTGTCAAACAGTGGTGCAAATTTACAAATTTTAATGGTAAATAAATAAAGCTATTAATTGGTGGACAAAAAAAAAATTAAATGTACACAATTACTGTTGGAAAAAAATCATTGCATTTGTGAAAAAACAAACAGATATCAACATACATGTATTGAATTGACAAAGATAAATTTATTTAGATTACATTGATATTAACTTTAAGCGTATTGCTCAACTCATCATACATAATTAATTGTGCATAAGCACTACTTTTTGTAGATTTGTATGTCAATTAATTTAATACCAACTAGGAAAAAATAGTTGACTAAGTTTCTTTTTCACTTTTTTAGACCGGTATAAAATCAATTTAACGCACTGCTCTAAAGTCTCGAACCACTGTTTGGCAACGATTCCTGTTTCCCATTCACCCCACCTGTGCCAACTTCGTCTTTAGTTCTTCTTCTTTCTACGGTGATGTTTTTGTTTTCCTTTTAGCCATATTAATGTATATTCTGCTTTGAATGTATGTGTGCGCGAGACATTTTAGGTAAATTAAAAAATAACATTATTATTATTGTGATGGCCAACTTTTCGAGGGTTGCTCCCTTTATTTGTTTTTTTATGTCAATCTCGCCACAACAGGAAAAGAAATTTAATGGTGTTTTTAAATGAAAAATAATTTAGATTCGCTAATTTTCTTGAAAGCAAAGACCACTTAAGGGGCTTATTAGAGGAGAGGGCTAATAAGTCAAGACCTCCTGTCGAGTGTCAATAAGCCAAACACTTTGGGCTGTTTGATCTGCATTAGGGTGTGCGTGTGCCAACATTTCCAATCAAAGTCGGGCCATGTATCATCATCAATTGTAGTTGGGTCAGGGCCATTGACTTGGGGAACCCTTAACCCCGGAATGTGCTCTTAACCCGGCGTCTGCAAATCCAGGCGTTGAGCTGACAGTGACAAAGCAAATGTCAAATTAATTTGATGCTTTACTTAGGCTCCCTTCCTAACAAGAGAATGCATTCGAGTACCGTGCACCGTAAATAAAATCTATGAAGTTAAGAATATATTTATCATATCGGACTATCCATTTAAAAGTTAAAGCTCTTAAAGGTTTTTTTTAGTAATTTTCGAATTGTGACTTAAATGAGTGTTTGTCCGTTGGATTTTTATATTCTTTACTCGTAAAGTGAAGCGGTACATTAGGCAATGTTTTTTTAAAGGCAGCCATGCTATGAATTTAAATCAAAGTAAAGTTTTATGATTTTTTTAGAGTTCCTCAATTGGGAAGTTGGCTGGCCAAAATTTGATTTAGCTGTAATTTATTGCCTAGATCTCAGCATTTTACCTCAGTGTGAAAACTTCAAACGGCGCGCAGTGTCAAGGTATTTAACACGGAGTTTGGAGACGGATACGTGGCCGGGTCTTCGCAAACCTGGAATGCTGACTGTCAATTTCATTTACGTTTTCAATCGATTTATTGTGAGCCCGACCACAGACCACGCCCCCCGCCCACAGTCCCCCACAAGCCCTTACGTTCATGCACACATTCACAGACAGGGGGACACGGACACTCAAAGGCAATATTGGTCAGATTTTTGACAGCTCAAATTGAATTTGCCTTTTGCTGCTACCTTTTTGGCTGCGCCACAAAAAGTGAAATGTTGTTTGCTTGACCGCCTCGAAAGCTGAGGACTTCGGGAGGGTCGAGTTTGTGTAGATGAGGGTGTGTCAGGCTGTCAAGGTGTGAACACATTTGGCTTTTGTTTGCTGCTAACCGAAAAGACACGACGATTTGTCTCACTTTTTTGATCGATTGTTTAGCTCTCCCCCTGTCATGTCTTGGCCTTGCCGCCCCCGCGGTGGGCAACTGGCTGACCGCACACATATTTGTCATACTTTTATTGCGCTTTCTTTGTTTGTTGTCTTTTCGATACCCTTACTCAATAGAGTATGTACTTTATTTATTTATTTTTACTTAATTTTCGAAATAAGTATTTTGCATTATTAAGTTAATAATAAAAATCTTAAATCCATATAACGGTTTTATTTTGCATAGTATGTATTTCAGGCTATGCTTTTCTTTATTATTCTTGATTATTGTTAATTTTGTTTAAAATTTCGATTTTAATTGGGCTTGATGTCCACGGTGTGACTTCGGTAGATTCTGGATCGCAAACAATACTCGGACCAGAAATCTTGAGTGCCAAATGACTGCTTAAAGTGCGACGCAAAGCGTTCCATTTGTTGGATGGCAAGATTTTTCACCTGATCCGCACAGAGTCGGTCTTGCGGCTGTGTGGAAGCGAAGCGGCATAAGTGATGCATCGCTTCCACGGCTTCGAAGTTGCGCACCAAGAGAAGTTCGCTGAGGGCCAGCTCTTGCAGCTCCTGGAAGGCCCACAGAGCGGATGGGTAATCCTGTTTTTTTAGCGTCAAGCTGCTGCGTAGGACGTTTAGCACGTGGATAAATTTCCCCTCGACGCTCAAGGAATCCCGCTCCAAACGCACCTCTCGCACATAGTTTAGTTCCCAGTCTGCCCGACTCTGCTCCAATGAAAATGGCATTCCAGGTGGCAGCTCTTCTGGAGATACCAGCTGCCATCCTGCGCCCTCAGTACTAATATCCACATCGCCAGACCGAAGTTTCTCGACAATGCAAATCGCTTCGCGAAATTCCTCGTACTCCATATTCTGGCTTGTAATAAACTGCGCTTTGCTCCGATCGTCATAAGGCCATAATTTTTCGTAAGGAATGACCTTGGTCTCATTTGTGAACAAAAACTCCACCACTCCAGCTCGAAAGAGTTTCTTCTTGAGAATTCCCGGCCAAGGCACATAGCCGGTAGCCTGAGCAAATACAAAGTCGCGCTCACTGAAGCAGTCTGCAAGAGAAAGAAACACTTAAATGTTATTCTGCAAATTTGTTTAATTTTCTGCATGCGTGTATTGTGATCAGGGCTATATATCGGAGGGAAAATGTTGCTAAGCCGATTGGTGCAATATTTTAAGAAAATGAAAAACTTTAAAAAGTTATTTCATATTTCTTTTATTAGAACATGTTCCAAAATCAAGCTTGAAATTATCTGAAATTAATCGTGCTATAGTGATTAATAAAATAAATGTTATTTTTTAATAATCTTACTTATTTTAATGAAATTTAACGACAAAATTATCTACCTTTCTTTTAGCACCTAAAACATCTTTCGGATCTGCTTAATTGGTGAGTTGCCTTCTGCTCACTTCATTTGAATAAAAGTTCAAGTTTTTATAGCTATAAGTAAGATGCACTTAAACCACCCGAGGCCCAAATAAATCTGTCTCCTGTCCTTGTCCTTAAATGGCCTCAGCTCGCCAAAATGTCCTTTTAGTTGACTCTTGTTTAGCGATAAATGTGGTCGTGCTGTCCTAGCTTTTGGCCACAAGTTGGATAAATGGCCGTGCAACATGTGGTAGCATCCAAGGAGCTATCCTTCTAATTTGATTTATATTTATAAAGTCGCAATCATTTGCTTTCGATTACTGTGGTAATAATGAAGCGTCGTTACATTTAAATAATGACCAAGTCGGCGTCGGTTAATGGTTATGAAAATTCAATTATAGCCCAGCCGCATGATGTTGGTCCACTTCGGGCCCCAGTCGCTTTTCTCCCTTCCAGGACTCCGCACTCAAGGCGCCGGCACATAAAACACGTGGCAAGATTAATTGTGGCCGGCTGTCGTACATTACAATGCGTATACGCCGTGTCGTACATGTGTAAATAAGCACAATGTTGCTGCCGATTGCAGGGTGTCCTCGTGTACTCGTGTCCTTGTGCGACTGCTTTTTTGGTCATCATATTTAATTCAAGCATAAATTTTTGCACGCATATAAAAAAGGACGCGGGCAAGAAGGAAGTAAAAAAGAATTAATACGTTTCGGTTAATTTATGTGGGGCGCTTGGGTGGGGCATGAAAAATAACCCAAGCTGGACGCAAACCAATGAGCCACAAACGACCGTGACTGCGTCTGCTCCTGCTGATGATGATGACCATGGGAATGGGAACGGCTACGGGTGCGGGATGAAGATGAGGAGGCAGTAGCGGCTTTTGTCTCGTCACCCTTTTGGCCCGGCCGTGGGTCTGGGTTTCTGTCTCTCCCAGCGCCATTTGGCAGCCTTTTGTTATTGCAGTGTTCGCGGTAATTACGAAGTGCTGGGGAGAGTGGGGACTGTGTGGCAGGATAACGAACTCCATCCTGCCCGACTTTGTTTCGCACCCATAGCACCGTTGTGACGCTTTTTAATTTGTCATAATTTGGCCATAGACCAACCACGCTTTTGGCTAATTAGCTAGACCAGATTATAAAAATCTCATAGGGTATAGGCTATTAGATACTGTTCACTTCTACTAGAGCAAAGTGAAATTATAAAAGAGATAATCATTGGTAAACAACATTTTCTCCAACTTTGGGTGAATATAAGAGGTTGTATGATTTACATTTACAAAACATTTCTAAAGTACATAGGTGTTACATGGTATTAATAAAATTCCTTCAAATCTGTTCTTCAACACAAAAAAAGATCACGACCTCGCATTCAGGATTTAACGCATCCCGCAGATATTGACAATAACAAATAGGATTAAATCTTTTTAGAAAAATTAACTAGCATCTAGTATTAATTTAAAAAGTTATACCATCACATCTAAGACCTCCTTCTTTTGTTAAAAACGTTGGTTAATTTTGAGTTTGATTTAATTGCACAATAATTGCCGAACATCACACAATAAATGGACTTCACATAATTATTATCCCCCTAACTCACCAGATGTCGTTTTTTCCATATTTCCTTCGATCAGCTTCAGATTGAATCACTTATGCAACTGAGCTGATGACAGTATACGCGGGCTAAATTCTTTTCAATAATAATAACAAATTTTGCAAAGCTTGCTAGCTTAACGAAAACAAAGAGTTCGAGACTCGAGTCAAAATGCATTTGTTTACCCATTTCATTGTTTGTTTCCACTTGCAATCGATATGTGAAATAAATAAACTGAAATTCGCGCCGTCAGCAATCAACATTAATGTTTAATCATCTTTTTTCCGTTCACCAACCACAATCTCTTTAAACTCATCATAGACCTGCCCACACATGCCACTATCAACTTAATTTTTCTAGCCACTAAGCCAGACCACCAAATACAACATAACACCCAATGAACTCTACTCGACAGCAACAAAGACGACTGCGAAGAGCGGAACAGCAACTTCCACATTCACATCATCAGTGGCAGAGGAAACCGAACAACGAAACCACATAAATCAATGCCTGAAGAAAGGCTCCAGCTCAGGCCCGCCCCCTAAAACATGGCACAACAGTATGGCCAAAATGTCTGCCACACACTGACAGAAAAAAGGCTACTAAACAATTACCTCATTTCTCGAACAATACCCTTTACTTAATATGTATTAGGCAATTTTAGGACTAAATTTAAACTAGAACACATTTAGTGATCTATAAAAAAGCCTTTAGTACTATCTATAGAGAAACGACCTTGAAGCTACAAAATGTATTTCTCAGTGCTGATACTTCTACTCCGACTCAACTGCCGATGACGTTCCCCATGCAGTGACAGAGATTGTAAAATATTTGATTTGTGCTTATTTAATTTGGGGAAATATTCGTGCACGTCGCATTTGGCAAAGGCAGCTCCGGGATGAAACCACAGGCCCCACATATCCTCCACTTTGCACCACCCACACCCACCCAGCTGAATGCGCTGCGGAGATTTCGAGTACTGTGGGCCTACACTTGGACGTCATCATTGAGGACTGATGAATTGAGTCAGTGTGTGCCGGGAGTGGGGTCAATAAAAGGCTGGTTGGATGGCAGGTGGGTGACTGCACCGCAAGTGGCGCATCATCCTCATGGAGACGGCCATGTTCATGTTCAATTAGTGAAACGGTATTGCACTTTGTTCGTATAAAATGCCTGCGAGTCTAATTAATTACTACACGATGCCAAAACCAGCTGCATTTGTGCCAAACCCGATTGGGTCAGAGGTGAATCCGTGGCTGTCATCTTGCCTAACCTTCGATTTCAATGGCTGCTTGCAGCACAGCAACATGATTTGGCCATGTCCAGCGTTTGTTTGACGCTTGTCAGGCATTATGCACACAGAAAAATGATACTTAGACTCTGTGAATCTTAAATATTTATTTTATTAAATGTTTAACTTTGATAAAATAAATAATAGGAATAAAAAGTCAACGAAGGGATGCATGAAACCTATTAAAAGTTAATCTCACTATAACAAACTAAATTCAGCTATTTGCTCTAAGTGGAAACCCGGCAAAGACAGAGAGGAGAGGACTTAACCGATTGAATTTCTATTTTGGCTAGCGGCGGAATATTTGCGATTGAATTTCACAGAATAGGTACAATACACGCATCATAATCAGTAGTCTGCTGGGGATATGAATATTGCAGTCCAGAACCTACTCTAAATGTGCACGGAAGCACTGGAAAAAGTAGGAAACTGTTGCAGCCCATTTGCATATTGAATTACATTCATTGTTGATGTTGGCGTGCGTTAATTCCACGTAGCAACAGCAACCCCTGTGCTTCTTGCACCTCTAGCGTTCCACAATTGACAACCCCATCGCAGCGTCCTGTCATATCGCATGTGCCTGAATTTCAGCCTGGCATAAAGGCTGGCAAAGAGTTGTTATTGTCCTACTCGCAACTCCTTTACTTATTTATTTCGAACAACATTCTCTCCAGCGTGTTTCGCGTATTTTTTTTCGCTTTTGAGTGACACTGACAATACTGGCAATTGGCAACCGCCACATGCCAAGCAAATGATATAAAATATTCAGTTATGCTAACAAAAGGCAACCAAATACTCTGGCCACCCTAGAAAATATGATGCCGCTTGCTAGTTACATATAAAAATCGTTGTACTTGGTCTTTTCAGAACTTCTTCGAAAAATTTTTCATGCAAATAAATTGGCTAAAAATGGAAGAAAGTATTGTTAGAGTAAGCAGTTTATGTCGAGGGGGGAATTTTATAAACTGCAAACGTTTAACATTCACAATTACTAATAAATTCCTCATTATAATGTACATCGGTAAGCTGCCTATTTAATTGTATAGAAAAGGGAGTCTAAAGAAGTACACTAAACAAATATATTCTAAGAAATTCGAAAGCCGAAAGAAAATATTAAATAAAATGCAGTTTTTTCCATCACCATAGCCCAATAATCCTCTTATTCAACCTTTTTCTACATGCTAGGTCCCAACCTTAGTAGTGAACGAAATTAATTATATTAGGATTTAGTAAAACTTTCCTAACGTGCTAATCACTGCAATTTCCCCATGCCGAAAATATTAAAACAATTAAGATTCAATTTGCAAGTTTTTCAAGCTGCACATTTCCGCACGAGCTTTCAGTCAATGACAACTTCAGCTGTGAAGTCAAGAAGCCGCCAACCAGAACGGGATCAGCCGCATGGTCATGGCCATGTCCATGGCCTGGCCAAATCCATTTGTCCAAAAAGCATTACAGGGATTTAATTTAAAAGTTTGCTACACTTGGCTGACTGAAACAGCTGCGGGATAAAAGGAGTGTGCGAGGGAGATGGGCAATTAAAGCACATGCAGCAAATGAAAATTTTTAACTCAATATAGAAAGCGATTCGGTGAATGAGTTAAGGCTAAGTGAAGTGCTCTTTGCTCAGCATCCTTTTTCCATACGCTGGCTTTGCGAGAAAATAGGTTATATTTCAATCATTTCTGATCACAGGAATTACAAGTCTGGTATAATATTGTTTTCTTGCGATTATTTAGTTCATAACTTGATTAGCCACTCAGGATATTTTTAAAACTTCCGAAATCTTAGAGTATAGCCCGTCGGCACACATTTCCTAGTACTCTGAACATTTTTTTAAATTCGAGGTGCAGCTGGGGAACAGACTGCAGCTTATGCTGTTGTGCTGCAACTGTGAAAAGTTTGGGGTATAGAGAACATTAATTAGAAGCTGCCACGCTCGGCAGACACGCGTCCAGGTGCCTAAAAAAGTTGCCAACGTGCAACATGTTCAGGAGGAAGGGACCCAAAAAAGTTTTTCGGTTTGTGTTGCATTCAAGTTTGACTTGCAGTTAAAGTTGATTTTTATACACACATTCATACACTGAACGGAATGTTCGAAGCTAATTAAGGAATGCTAATAAAATAATTGTGTAGATTATAAAGGCTAGCACTGTGCTATTTTGATAAACTAACTAATTCGTGAATGCAGTTAAAAATATAATTACATTTATTTAAGGTTTTTAAGTTCATTTTCATTTCTCTCGCCGAACTGCCTCGCGGAGTTCCTTTTAATTAAGGCCACGCGGCTGGCACTTAAAGTAGCCCAAGAAGGGTAGATTAAGTTGGGGGGCTGTGTAACCGGTTGGTAAGCAAGTTGCAAGCGAATCGGTGGAAAATGCACTTTACCAGCCAGCATCATTAGCCGTCTGTAGTTGTTAACTTTTAAACGTAACATTTAATTTTCGCTAAAAGGCTTTGCTGCGAAAGATGGAAATCATACGTATAAAGAGGTGTCTGAAAGGTGAGAAGAAGTAAAATGAGTGCAGCGGGTCCATGGTGGCCAGTTATAAATAACGTAATCTTCACGCACGTAATTCAAATGTGGCGGATGGGCGTGTCTCGGTTGCGTCTCATTTAGCGCACGTAACCAAATAATGACCGAAATGATGCCCCTCGCTGATGGCCAAAGCGGCGTATACGTAATGTTGCTCGGGGTGGCAGGGAGTGAGATGGGGGAAAAGTAAACTGCGTGAGTATTGTAAATAAAATAAAGTATAACGTAACGAAGCGAAATGTTTTATCAACGTGCCGGAGCGCACTAAACAGTGGCTACACTGATCAAAAAACTTATTTTCATTCAATCTTATATATTTTAAATAAAAAGGAACACAAGTGCATATTAATAATTTTTTATAGAACGTTAATATAACGTAAATTACGTCAAATTTCTGTTTTCCTTAGAATTCGTTTTGTAAGCGATCTGAATTTTTTTCAGTGCTGGGTCTACTCGACCGCCCCCCTCGATTTCAACCACTGACAGATGGCCCACTGACCAAAGTGGCGGCTACGGTACGCATTGGATGATTCAGGCTTTGTCTCCCTTGCTGATTATCGCTTCGGGTCCATGTGATACTTGTTCTTGTAATTGTTTTGCTTTGTCGTAAATGGAGAGCGAAACAGGAAGATAGATTGCAATTGCTACAGGCCATTACCAGGATGAAGTGAGGGGCGGGGAAGGCGAACAAATTTCTTGTCATTAAATTAAAAATAAACGACAATATTTTATGCGCCTATAAATATGCAGCAGAGCACAAAGCGCTTGTCTTGCAAACGGAAAGTGAGCAGCTGTTGTTATTTATTTATGCGATTCCTGGTTGTAGTTACGTGTTTTAATGTCTTTCTCATGCAGGCCCTTGGATCCTAGCTGCACAGGTGTGTGTCCGGAAAGAGCTGCAGGGGTGGGGGTGGTGGTGTCTAAGCCGCACAAAGAAGAATTTATATCTATTGCTAGCTGGAATAGAATTCTAGATGGTCGTAAATTATGATTTGAAATTGGCAGGAAAGGCTTATGAAAATGACATCTTGCATTTGCATCAAGCTGCTGGTAAATCAATTTTGTTTTGTCCCATATTGTTGATTAATTTTTCGGAAACTATTGGAACTTTTAGAACATTGGACTGTTTCTCTTCCTAAAATCAGTTTGTTTCTGCACACAAAACGGACTATCCTTTCGCCATACATTTATCCTATGAACACATGAACAAAAATACATTATCAACAGAGCAATTTAATTTCACTTTGCAGAAATGTACTTGCCTGCACACATTCTCTACCAATAAACAGGCACTTTTCCATTCTAAATTCCTCAGCCTCTCAACAGTCTATTTACCAACCAACACTAAAATTCAAACAAATATAAAAATATATATTTCTCAAGGGCTCGTACAGTTCAGTCTTAAGCCTACTCCATTGCCATCGGAACCATCGGCCGCTATCTCGAGTTTGGTGTGCTGGAACGGCTTCTCCTCCGGCTCCAGCTCCCGCCTCGATTCCTTGGACTCGTTCCACGGCTGAGTCACGGCAGTGCCGCAGAGTAGGAAAATCACATTCCCGGCAAACAGAATTCCGGCGGCCAGGCCGAAGACCACCTGCCACTGGCTCCGCTGACTGGTGTCCGTTACCAAAACGCCCACCACGAGGGGCGTCAGCAGGGCCATCAGGTTGGTGAAGCTGCTCATGAGGCCGGCCAGGATGCCGGCGTGGTTCGGCGATAAATCAATCGTATTCAGCTCGCTGCCAATCGTGGCTGCACTGCTCACGCCCACGCTGAGAGTCACCAGCACAAGGACCAAGGACTTCTGGTCCTCTCCCACAAAGACGAGCGTCAGCATTATGGAGGCCGGGGCCCAAAGGGCTATGCTCGTGTAGGTCTTTCTCAATGCCGTCAGGCTCATCCAGTCCTTTTGCAGCAGCACATCTGCAATAATCAGGTAGACATAGCACATCACCCACATGAGCAGGAAGGGAAGGGCCGAATAGACCGCATTGCTCTTCATATCCAGTTTCAAGACGCCGCTCAAGTAGGTTGGCAACTCGGTTTGCATGGTGGTCAGGCCCCAGCTGTCGGCACATCGGGCGCAAAGTAGGGCGTACACTGGGACCGAGGTGAAAATGCCCTTCCAAGGTATCTCCATTTTCTTCGGCTCCTTCCTCTCCGATCGCTGCAGATCACCCACAATGTAGGCCTTCTCCGCCTCGCCGATGAACCTAGCCTCACTGGCCTTGTTCGCTCCCAGAAGCAGCCAGAGGACGCACCAAACCAGGCCCAAGCCGGCTGCCGAGTAGCTTATGCCAGGCCAACCCAGCGAGGATGTGGATATCATGCCCGCGCCGTACATGGCCAGCACATTGCCGCAGTCAAAGCCCGTGTAGGCAAACGCTCCCAGGCGCGTTCGCTCCGCCGCTGGACACCAGTTGGCCAGGTGCTGGTGGATGCAGGGCCAGGTCACCTGGCAGAGTCCCTGCAGCAGGCGAATCGCACAGTACGCCTTCCAGCCGGCTGCATAAACGCCGTAGGATGTGAGGGCACTGAGCAGGGACGAGCCCAGGGTGCCCCAGAAGAGGACCGCCTTGGAGCCAAAGCGCTTGCACAGATAGCCGGCGGGGAATTGGGCCAGAGCGCAGCCCCAGTAGTAGCTCGACAGGATGTACGACTTCTTCTCCTCCGTCCAGTCGTAGTGCTAAAGGGTTGGGGGGAAAACAGGTGAGCTTGATGCTTGCTGCTGTCTTTTCGCTTACCCACGGGCGGGTCGCTATCGTTCGATGCGGTTCCGTTGGTCATCGCCACCACGGCCACGCCTACGTTCAGCTGCAGCACTGTATTGGCCGCCAGTCCATAGAAGAGAAGGCCCGCCTGCAGGTGTCGCAGCCCCAGGCGCGGCACTAGAAAATACAATAAAGTATGTAGAAAAGGTGGGACAGATTGTACTTAGATTTACCTTTCTCAGGGACTTCCTCCACGTCAGCCATTTTTTATATTTTAAATGTCGTTGGTTTTTTGGTTCATAGACAATCTCTGTAAAATGGTAATACAGACAATAACAACTATTTAAAGAAGCCATAAGCAAATCACATATTTTGAGCTTATTATTATTTTTCAATAGCCATAAAAAAATCGTGCTCAGTATAACTTAGTTGTACTTAAGTGTGTAGTAATAAAAACAGTAGTTTCTTTGAATTTTTAATTTATTTATATAACATCTGTTCTGTTACCGCTCCGCTAACAATAATGATTTCATAGTTTTGGAGGGGTTATAGATATGTATACATTCATATGTATGTTTTTTCAAGTATTAGGCATTTAAGAAGCCATGAATCATTGTTTTCTGATGCAACAAATGTACCACATTTCTTTAAACATTTTTGTATTATAAAAAAAATGTTATCAGAGCTTCCAAAAAGGCTACAACAAAAACTGTATTTGGCTGATTAATAATATGAAAAGAAGAACTAATTTTCACTTGCCTGATGTACTTTAACCAATTATTATAAAATGATATCATTTAGGTTTACAAAATTCCAAGCTACTTTTAAAGGTGTCATACAAAACGTCTTCCATTGGAACATCATATAATCAGATTGATGGAAAGGCAACCAACCAAACTCAGGAGATGTTCGCTTTCGAATCGGCAGAGCTCCACATTTGACCAAATGCAATTGCAGAGGAGCTGCCGATGTGGATGCTCTTGCACTTTGTCTGGGCAAACACACACATCACACACACACACACCCCTCACCGCCCTTGGCCGGATATTGCTTCCATGAAATTCCCTTGTTTGTTATTTTAGATATTTTTCGGGTTTGTTATTTTTCCGATTTTTTGCTGTCTGCGTTCCTCTTGTTTGGCAATCTGCCTGAGCTCGGCTCTCGTTCTCAGTTAGTGTGCAAATTTCCCCGATAATACGCAACAACAAAAAAAAACTCAAACGTAAAAAAATAAAAGAGGAAAACTGAATTTAAATCTCAGCATTTACAATTGTATCAGCGCAGCTAACAAGATTCTTTTCAGTGCCACCCAGATACACCCCCACACTCTTTTTCAATTGTTTTAATAGTTGGCAACGTGTGGACGACTGCCAATCGTCGAAAGTTGGGTGGTTGGCTGGCTGTAGGCGGTGGGTGGTGGGTGGTGGTGCCGTCCACCTATAATGCCGCTCAAAATAAAAGCAGTGACATAGTTGTTAGACTAGGGGAAGTGTGTGGAACTCGGGATGTCCTATTCTACAATAGGTACACGTTTCCTTAAGAAATTTTAATACAAATATTATAAATATCTAGTTTTATCGAGTTTTAGATACATTTTTATTACTAAAATAAAAAGAAGTTTGGGACTCGCATAAAAATAAATGCTTTAAAAGCAATTTTGATTATCTTGCAAAACCATATGACTTTCTTCATAAATGATTACCTTTCACATCGACTCAATGTCTTTTAATGACACAGATACTGCGGCCTTTAATGACTTATAAAGAATGTCGTGTTTAAGAACGTCAGAAATTAATGATTTCATATTTAACTTATACATACATATTTTAGAAGTAAGTATGCATACGCTAGTAAAAGCTTATTAATTATAGATACAAAAGTATCTTTATCACTACACATTGTTTTCCAAAAGGAAAATCAACAAAAGACCAAAACTCCTTCCCATAAGTCTACTCAAGTCAATGGTTCTATATTCTAATTTCAAAAATAGATGCTATTTATACGTATTTAAATTGACGGGCGCAGACACGGCGTGGAAAAAATGTAAAAATAATCTTGACCTGCTTACCACTTCAGATATGTCTGTCTTATACAAACATACACAGACAAGTTTATTATCAATGCCACTGCCTAGTGATAAAATATGTTTAAAAATAATCTATTTTATTTGGACTAGAATGAGTCATCAAGTTTTCCAGATATTTTACAAAAATTCTAAATGGATTAAAATAAAAGTTGGAGTTTATTTATCAAGTTACAACTGATCAAAGTTCACTAAACTATAATGAAAACAACAGACACGTGTGCGGCAAAACTGATTTTCTATGCTATGCCCGCCGGTCTTTCGGTAAGCATATCTTGTTTATACGCCAGATAAACAAGAATACGATATTCCCTTCAATTTGGTGAGTAACAGGTACGAAGAAAAAAAACAATCAACTCAATGCGTTTGGTGTCCTTGTGTGCGTATTTAGATTTGGTTGTGTGGCATATTCTTTTGGGCCCATTCTGCAAATATTTGCACACTTGAATGTTTTGTGAGCATTTTTGCTGAAATTTCGCAAATTACTTAAAGCCCGACCAGCTTCCCCTCATTCAGGCTGAAAATTTCCTCGGGTCGCATGCTCTCGTTTTATCTGAATTTATCAAAAAGAAATCTGCAAACACTTCACATTTCATAGGCGGTTTTCTTTCATTCGAATTCAAACAAATATGCAGCAATTCATTTGGAATTCCTACGATATCCGACCACATTGTTGCACTCGCTATAAATAAATTGCGTATTCACTTGTTAGCCGAACCTTTTTATTGTTGTGTACTTTGGTTTTTCTATTAATATCTGATTTTAATTGGGTTTTGTTTTGCTATGTTGTCCGACCCGTTTTCCGCGTGCCGCGTGCTGTTGCCGCTTTGTTTCGATTTCCGTTCCTATTTCGATTCTAACTGCGCGATCGCGGGGTGCTGAGCTCCAACGCCGAACTGCTCCCGCTGGCGATTGGCGCTCGCTCTATTGGGGCGACTGCTTTTGTAATTGCTCGACGCCAGTGCCGGCAGAGTGAGAGCTGTCGCATATGGAAAGAGCACATGGCGGCTCTTCTGCGCTAGGCAACAACACTTTCGGTCTTGCTCCAAAATAGTTGAGAACTAATCTCTAGAATTGAAGGTGTGCTGATCACCTGAAAGTGTGTCCATAAGTATGCAGTACAATTTTTTCTAATGGTACCCACCACTTATATGGGGTTTTAATGTTTGTGATTAACCGTGATTAAAAACCGATAAGTACGAGATCGGCCTTAGTAATCAGTTTATCCGAAAAATTTTAATGGAAACTTTTAAAGAATATATAGTTCAGGTATCACAAATTCTGTGAATCAATATTTCTACATTTTTCACAAAATAAAGCCCGTTAATTGGACCTGGGTGTCGCAAGCATTTCCTTATCTAAATGGAATATGTTTACTTTTGAATTTATTCCCCGCTCGTTAAGTTTTTGGCTTGCGGTTAAAGACTTTTATATAATTCTGACTTGTTGATAAAGACTTTTAAATTTTTTTTACATTTGGTAAATAAATTTAAAAGTAGTGGTAAATTAAATAAATATTAAAACGAAGAACAAACAATACGGTTTCCCGAAAAAACATCAAATGCAAAATAGCTAATAAATATTTTAATAATGTCATAATTATAGTTATCTTTTTTATTTATTGCTGTCAAAACTAGATTTTTTTTTGTTTATTGCAAAAGGTTAACAAGTAAAATTGTGATGGAATATCAAAAACAGGTTGGAGTCTCGGCTAAAAACTGTGATCATAACAGAGATCTCTACTTTAAGCTTATTGGTTTGTGGCTTCGCTAGACAAACATATCGGACACATCGATAGGCCTGGATCATCGCTGCTCTCTGAAAACATCTTCTCCCCATCACTAATTCAAGAGAGCGGCGAGTTAAATTTGATCGTAGCGGTAAAGTAAATGCAAGTGCAGGCAGAAATTGAATTCAACAAAATACCAGCGATCGGCAGTTTACACTCGCGTGTGTGCGGACTTAAAAACGAATTGACCAAAACGGCGTTTTGTGTGCCCGAATCAGAATCAGCATCGAGCACAGGCGAACAGGAGGTACGCGAACAAAGCTCTTGCCGCCAAACGCGCAGCTGACGAATCGTGGGAATAAACGTGCGCAATTAATAACAATAAAATAGTCGGAGTCGGATTTGCGTTTCAAGTCGCTGGGGAATAGAAGTGTCGCTCGTGCTCCCAGTTTCAAGTTGACAGTTACTACTCCCTTTTGTGCTTCGTTTCGGTCCCCGTTCCGTTAGTTTTAGCTTTTCGCGTCCTTCCCTGTTCCTTCGTGATTTGTGTTCCCTGTGCCGCGGCTGTTCGGTGGTGCAGCCCTTCCGTCTCCGGTGGTGCGATCGCAACTCAACTCCAAAGCAGCCAAAACGAGAAGGGAGCGACAGGTCCAGTACAAGAGCAAAACAAGATCACGCGGACCTCTTCGGTGGTTTTTTTTTCGCGTACAGTGGTTGTGAAACAGTCATTTTATCAAAATTTGCCTAAAATAATCGCAGTGCTCCGAAATATAAATTCCTAAAATCTCAGAAAGAGTAAAAAGCTAATAAAATCGTGCTGTTATTTAAAACACTTCCCAAACGATTATAGAGTTTAAAAATGAGCCAGCAATTGCTGCTTTTCAACATAGAGAATACAATTTTAATTGCTTGTACTTTTTCTGTGATTTCCATTTAACAGCTGCCACTGCAACTTTCAGTAAATAATAGAACACAAATTAAGTTGAAAGTGATCCGTTGTGCGTGTTGTTAGCCAGCCGATTGGCAAGTGTTCAAAATCAGTGTAGTCTATTTCTAATTTGCGTCGATTTTCCAGTTATTGTGTATTCTGTGTTGCCACGCCCCTCGCCTCCGTGACAGGGCCTACCGTCGTTCCTAAGCCCGTGTCTAAATTATCAAAGTGTTTGAAAAACTAAAAGCTGAATTTTTAAGTTTTACCCAAATCACAAATTCCTCTTTGGATTACAAACTGAACGGATAACCACTACGAAGTCAAGAGAGCAAGTTGCTGCATCCTGCTCACTTATTTGTAAGTCGCTCTCACTCTCGCCTGCACATTTTGTATTTACCTTTAATTTTAACCATCTTTGTTTATTAATACATTTTTACCATTACTGCTTACACTCTGGTCTGCCTGTTTCTTTTTACCTGCAGCCCACGCACTCTACAATTCCCTCTCTGTTTCCCAATTTCCCTGCCTCTGTTTTGTACTTATTATCTGTGACTGCGCATTGTTTTCGACTACCTCAGAGGTAAAAAACAGTTTCATTCCACACGATACCCCATAAATATTATTTTCTGTTCCTCTATAAAAGATAATGTGAGAGTTAATAAAAATTACTATTAGAAAAAATAAATGAGTTATAATATTGTAGTATATATTTTTATCTAGTCAAAAAGCGTTCCTCTTCATGTGAAGCCAAATGGGTATTGTACTTCAATCTGATTGATTTCTTAGTTTACTTTAGTGTACATTCCATTTACTTGTTTATATTTTCTTATTGTGGAATTCCACCACCAATCGCACTCTTTAGCCCTTTTCGATCATCTCTACCGGAGTGTTTTGTTTTGTTTTTACTCTTTCGAACTCTGCCAACCCGACACCCCTTTGTTCTCTCCGTACGACCTTTTCATTTGCGACGCTATTCGTTTTCATTTGTTCAACTCTGATTATCCATCGCTACCTCTTTTGCATAATTTCGCTGACTCATTGGCATGCTCAAAGTAATTTTCATAATTTTTGGAACAGCGATCCTCTTTTCCCCCTTGCCGCGCTTGGTCTGCTTTGCTTAGCTGTGGTTTTGTGGTTTTGACCACATATTCGTACGCCTGACTTTGACTGTCCCATGTAGGTTTTTCACTTTGTTGACATTTCGCCTGCGGGCTGGGTTTGGCTCCCATGGTCAACTAGGAACCGAGAACTGGAGCTCTTTATTAGGTTTCATTTCTCTAGCGGCTGCCAATTAAAACACCGTGTGCTTATTTTTTGCTCGGTTCCATCCTCAGAGTTATGAAAATATTGAAATATTTTTAAAGACTGCTCCCAAAAATATTCAAAAATAGAATAAATTATTTCAAATTATTATAATCGGACAGTTTCATATTTCTAAGTTATAGTTGGAAAGAATTTAAAGATTGCAGATGTTTTGTATTCTAGAATTGGTTTTTGTGGGAATGGGCTAATTAGTCCTAACGATTGGATATTTTTTTTCATTATTCCTCTCGCCTAGTTGCCGTCTTATGCCACCTACTCACTTGCACTCGAACAGCATTTCAAGCGAGTCGTGTTCGTTTTGAAATAAAAGTTAGGGCGAACATACACATGGATCCAGTAACCAGTGTCGTACAACTAGCGCCGTTATTTTAGACACCAACGACTCATTTAAAAAGTGTTTGGCGGGGGGAGAGTGGGTGGCAGGGGGTCGGATGGGCAGTGGGGAGAGCGCAGGGTGACGCGACGCCAAGTCGAGCGTAATTTGCAAACAAAAAGCCATTAAAATATCAAATTAGCGTCTGGCTCTGGCTCCGAGTGCGGGATTTAGTGGAAGTCTCCAATTGTCGTCGACGCCAGTTTGCCACTGCCACTACCACTGCCACGCCCCTCGCCCGCCCCCGCTCCTTTACATTTGTTTGTCCTCTCCCATCGCATTGTGCAAAATCGAAAGTAAATGAAATGTAGCACCCGCATGTGCTTCTGCGTTCAGTCATCAATTTGTTGATTAACAGTTGTCAGTCCTGTACTCACCGCCTACTCGCCTTCCACCCACTGCCCCCCTTAAATTATTTTCACTGCGATAAAAGCCGCGTATGTTTAAAGCACTGTAAAAAAAAATTACTTTAAATAAATTCGTTTTTTCTTACATTAGAGTAGGTATCAAATAAAAACACCTCTAAACGAGGTAAAAAACTAGTGACGAACGCACCATCAACATACAAAAGTTCTGATATCAACATTTGTGACGAAAAATTATTACACTCGTCATTAAATAGACTTTCTAATATTTTCACATTCGGCCCGCCCTAGCAAACTATTCCACCCTTTTTCCCTTCACAGGCATTTTCTATTGCAGCGTGCCGAATGAGAAAATATTAGAAAGTCTATTTAATGACGAGTGTAATAATTTTTCGTCACAAATGTTGATATCAGAACTTTTGTATGTTGATGGTGCGTTCGTCACTAGTTTTTTACCTCGTTTAGAGGTGTTTTTATTTGATATCAGAAGTTTTTGTTTGTTTACTTTTGCACTCATAGGTGCTAATATAAACATGTAAATTTAAATTGGTCATAAATCATAATTTTTAAACTATTGTATTTTAACGAATTAATTTAAAAAGGCGTTGAAGTATTTCAAAATACCTTTTAAACGAGGTATAGCACATGTCTGTACCTTTAGTAGTGTAGAACTCACAAACTAACGAAATTTAGCTATTTTTAGCTTTTTCCCGCTAAAGTAGCGGCTTTTTCCAAAAGTCGTAGAACAAAAGATTCCTATATGGAACTCTTAAGTGCAAATTTACTGATTCCATGACCCTAAAGTACAGTTCGGATACCCTCACACAAAATTCAATACTCAGGGAGCGTTAATTGTTCGAGCTGGCAAAAGTGGCTATTTTCGAATAAAAATAACTTTAAAACGTGACTTTTTACAGTAATGTGTTATATACCAAAATTTAAGGAATCTCAAGGGCTATACAGTTTAAGGTTTTAAAGAAAATCGTTAGAGCCGTTTTTGAGAAAAATAAAAAAAAGCTAAAAAAAAAGTTTTAAAAAATTGTCTTTTGTTCATATTTTTTTAACTATTACTTTTACACAAATTACATATAAGTGGCGTTTATAGCATTTAAAAATACCTTTCAAACGAGATGCAGCACAAGTCTGTAGCTTTAGTAGTATAGAAGTTACGGCTTTCCTAATTTTAGCTATTTATAGCTGTTTTCCCGCTAAACTAGCGAGTTTTTCCAAAAGTGGTAGAACAAAAGTTTTTTATATCGATGTGATGAACGTCATATAAAATTTTCAAAACTTAAAAAACATGTTTTGGACAAACTGACAAACTGACAAACTGACAAACTGACAAACTGACAAACTGACAAACTGACAAACAGAATTAAATTTTCATTTTGGGAAGACGAAGAAAATCTTATTTTGGCTATAACTTTTGAACGGAGCGTCGGATTTTGACAAATGACCCCTCATTCGACGGGTATTTTTAAAAGGAATACAACTAAAACATTGCGAGGGGGCATTTATCCCCACCGGCCCTAACAGCTCCAAATTTCGAAATTTTCACTTTTTCACTTTCACCGCTCTCTCTCCCAAGCCAATTGATTTTCTTAAAGTCTTGGTATGCAATCCTGTTAGTTTTCGCAATACCTTTCGATAGGTGTATCATTCATTATGATCGGACCATCACAGTAGATTTTCATTTTTTCGTGTATATATAGTAGTCGCCTTCGCACACTCTCCTGGTGCGCTTCGTCACTACATGGACTGCCGTCCATAGTGATATCAGTTGAAAGTATCGAGAAAAAGGATGAAACGGGTAAAGGGAAGAAAATCACTAAATAGGAGATACGTTTGCCAACATAAAACCTATATTGCTCTGTAATTTCTTTGGGTTCATAGTTATCAGACCGTTTTTGTTAGTTTCGCTTATCAGTCATTAGCAGAAATTGTTTCTAGCCCGCCACGAAAGTCTCGTTTGCTATTTCTAGATAACCGAATTTACACGCCGCATTAAAATCCATTTGTTTCACTGCCAAGGCTGAATGCGTGCCGCAATAAAAACCCATTAAAAACAAATCAGAACCGAGAGCTGAAACACGTTTTACCTGTACTGCAATCCAAACTGAGTCACTGGGTTGAAAGAACTTCGATGGGGATGAAGCGAGTACAAAATGGTTATTTGAAAAATACAAAGAAAACGCCAAAGCAGCAGCAATCAAATCATCAGGGCAAAATTTATGACGGTCACACAGACCCCTTGCAAACTGCGCCGAGAATAAAGCCGGACTGGAAGCTATCTCGATCAATGGATCGGATCGTTCTGGCAGACAGAGACAGAGACGTCTCCCTGCTCCATATTTGGACAAGCTGCCGTCTCCCTTTCGCCCATGCGAAAAGTTCTGGGGCCACGCTTGCGCGTTTTGCCTTGGTTTGCGTTTCATTTTCGGTCTTGGGCCTGTGTTGTTGTACGCGTACCCTTCCCTACTCGTATTTATACCCAAACGCGTTTCATAAATTATCAAGTTGAATGCCCAGTTTCGAAATTTCAACGGGCCTGACCTTGAGCACAAATTTTCGGAGCTTCGGGCCTCGCTCTCGTGTTTTTAAGTGTTTGCGATTGTATCTGCACTCATATGGTTTTAATACCCCCTTTTTGAGGAGGGTATACTGAACCGTACCAATTGAGTTTAAATGTGGTCACTGCAGATAAATACAACTTTCCATTACTAAAGATTCATTATTATTAAAGTGCGGGCGTGATTTAAAACTAATCTTCTAGATAGCAATATTTGTATTAGGACAATTGAATTAAAAGAAAATGATAAATAGATTTCATAGTGATTTAAGTTTTTCAAATAACTAATTTAATTGAAAGTATCAGATTTTCGATTGTGGGGTATCTCAAAGTCGAAAGATTCAAGTGCTTAATATTGTATGTAAACTTGTGTTATTTGTGTGCTCTTTGATTGCTTTGAGCTAAGTTTTCTGGTAGTTTCTCCGTTTGTGTTTTTCTCCAATCTGTGCTTTCATGCGTTGCGATGACTGTCGCGCTCTTCATACTTCTAGACCCCTCAATGTTACAGTCTGTTTGTTGTGGCTAATGGTTAGAAGAGGAACAGTCGAGGAGGCCATAATTTAGGGACAAAAGCCTTTTCGCTTTGGCTAATTAACGCAGCTATACAAATTAACTAACGCACATGCGTAACCCAAAACACAAACACACATTTGGACAGACGAGTCGGAGATTGTCCGCTTCGAAATGATTAATGATGCTCATTTTTTCCGACTTTACTCTTTGAACTTGGCTCTCTGGCAAAACGAATACGGGCAGAAAAAGTGCGTGTGTCTGGTAACTGAAACCGGTTTGAGCCCTTGAATTTGGAAATCCAAAGATATGGAAAAAGCAAAACCACACTAGCGGGAAGGTCGAGTTGATTAGGATTGATGGAATGGGCCCAACCATTTGAAGTTCGGAAATCGCAAATCTAAAAAACTTAATATTCGTGCAAACAAATAAGAGATTTAATTATGTCTGGCAAGGAATTTTCATTGATTTTCCAGACGAAACTCGTAAAACATGAAAGGCTAATCAACGCACACGCTCAGAAATGAGATGAAAAAATAAAAAATCTTTTTGAAAAATCACCATGCGAACCATCATCCACATTATCGAGTAATCTAGTGGATGGGGGGCTAGAACGCAAATATTTATTGATAGTCGGTGTGATGGATCAGTTCTGTTTGGCTTAGTTCTCGACCCCGTCTTCTTAGTGGGAGGGTGAGTGGTAATGCGTCGATTTGTTAAGGTGTTGATGTGCATGCAAATGAACACACAGCCCGTGAGTATCGCGATGACTCCGGCTGTCATATTATGGGGTATACATATGTGGCATGTGGGGTACGTACGCATCATTGGGGAGATTTGCCGCATAATAGACCGCTCAAATGGCCCACAAACTGACGGACACATCAATCGAGTGGGCTGGCTGTGGCCGCACTGTCACTCACTGTATCATCAGCGGGGAAATCCCCTACCGAATTGCTACACACAAAAAAGGGAGACGTATTTATGAAATATATGGTATAAGTGTAACCTTTTATTGGCACTCATATTTCTAAGTGTACCATTTTATTTTTTATCAGAATGCACGTATATGTCAAACACAAGCTTGACAACTTAAATACCACACACGATTTCTATACGGATAAGTGTGATGGTGTGCGGCTGTCTGCGAGTGTTTGCGTTTGATTGATAAGAAAGTGAGACGACAGCTGCTCGGTATTTTTTCAGCTTCTTCGGTTGCCGGGCTAAAAAAGGGTTATGGGGTGGGAGAAGTGTTGCTTGCGTGTAATTAGGGGTGCAATTTGCCGGTTAGCCCACAGGCCAATGTCAAGGGTGGAAGGCGACGTGTCTAGTGTGTGTGTGATTCTGGGACAACATCTTTAAAGTCCTTGGAGAGTGGCCTGGGGATATTTAACCGAATTTATGTACGAATTTGCATACGTCGTGTGCAAAACTATCTGCAAATATACTTTAGAAATAAACCAACTATTTAATAAAATCTTTGTCGACATATGTTTTACACATAATAGCTTAAATCCTAAACAAATCAAATGTATTGTAGAAAAACAAATAATCACTCAAATAATTGAACCCCATAACACATCCTTGGCTCTCTCGATACAGGGATGTCTACACGCATACATTAAAATTTCATATCCATATTGTACATACGAACACAAATATATATATATTTTTTATGCGCTTGCTGTTGTTGTGCTGTGAAACTTTCCGTTCCACTTTTTTGGTTCAGTCTATTATTTTATTTATTTATTGCCTCACCCTCACTGTATTTATATTAATCTGTCTGTCCCTAAAAGCTGTTTTATAGCCCCATCTTCTGTTTCCCTCTCATGCACATTATCTGCCTCCATCTCTTTTCTTGCCTGTCTGTTGTTTTGGTAGCCTGTCTGCCCTGTCCTATCGTGGGTGTGCGCTATTTTGAAATGTTTTCTAAACATTTATACAATAATCTAAAATTCCATTTTCACAATAAAAAATATTCCAAAAATAGATTCACACTGCGGCATGGAAGAATGGCTATTCTTATTGAAATGGGTGCCAACTACATTTTAGCATAAACCTCCTTTGGCTGTAAATACGCCATCTTTCACCCTTCACACTTTTCTTTGTCAACTTTGTCGCGTGCCTGAAAATATTCCAAACTCATTAGCAAAATGCAAAATATCTTTCTTTACACCTCAACCTCCTCCCATATCTGTGCCTATTCTTTCGATCTCTTTCTCTGTCTCCTACCTCTGTCTTCTTTCTTCTTGAAAGCCTAACCTAGATCACGCCTTGCATTATCAATATATATGTGTATAAATAAAACTCCACTCCAGAATTCCTCAGATATATATTGATATAAACGAAACTTGTGTCTCATATGGGAATTGTTCTGTTCTCTTTCGATTCTTGCAGGCGCCCGTCCGCTCCCCTTTCAACTAGTATAACTACTGCTACTAGCACCACCAAACCAACACCACCAACCACCAGCACCACCGTCGCGAACGTGTGTCGTGTGCAGTGTCAGTGTCTCTCGAGTTAGCCAAGTTGTCCCCAGCTAAACCAACACAGCGCATAGAATATATTGTTTAATACATTTGTGTGCATATATGTTTGAAAAATAATCAAAGAGATATAAAATCTTTTTGCTGACATCCGATGTGAGAAGTCTTAATCCCCGAGCCTTTGGTGAATGTCAAATGCAAATTTATTAGAGTGCTCTGACCAACGAAATTAATTTCTGTGAATATCCATTAAATCGCCAGCCAATTACTTGCTTAAATTCAAACGAATTTGTGTTCTCATAAATTATCAGCGGGAGAACCCCATTTATAAATAACCATATCGGCTATTGTATATTTATTTTTAGCTCTTTTATTTTCCGTTTAGTTTGTGTTTTTATTTTCGGTTGTCCTTCTCATATGGCTCAGCTACCGCACTATAATATTCATTTAAATTAGTTTATCGCGATACAAAACGTCGAAGTCGAGCCGAAATCATAAAACACAAACTTAGAAGGCGCCAACGCTGACTACGGCTCCACATGTGTGGGTTCCTTTAAAGTGGGTGAGTAAATCAGCTGCAAATCTTATCACATAAATCTACACATATATCTGATTTCCCTTTTATTTAAGATCCTCTTTAATATATGTGACGAGGGGGTGCAGCTGTCACATAAATCCATTCATGCATTTCGACTTTGACAATGAGGTGGCTCCTTGAGCTTTCTGCACTTCTGTGACACTTATTAAAAATAACCATTGTGCATACTGTGTACGGTTCGTTTCGGTAATACGTTGCAGTTATCAACAATGATTTTTAAAAATTGACCAAAAAAAAAAAAAAAACTGGTTTATGACATTATTTAAACCACCTTTTATTAGGAGCAAATCCAAAGAAAAAATTTAAAATGTATCCTTACTCTGAACGACAATACAATTTGTATTTTTTTATGTTTTTTATTGAGTTCCACTGAATTTTTAAAAATGTTGGGCTAATTAAATAGTGCTATGACTTTTTCCTTGGACTACCTTATTTTATTTGATTCTATTGCTGCATATCATTTAAGCGCAGACAAAGAGAGAGAAGCTCCTTTGCATGCTAAATAGAGTTAGCTCGAAGGTCGGTGGTTTTTTCCCGCCTCAACTCGTCTGAAAGCCAAGTGGTAGTTAACTTGCTTACGAACAAGCGAGAAAAGGGGATAACTTTGGCCCAGGTCTCGGTTAAGCTGAGCAGCAGCTGCCGCACTTGAGTTTGTCTTACCATTGCAATTGCAATTTGGTGGTTGCGTGAGTTTCTTGCCAAAATGAGTTTGTAATTGACTTTGTTCGGGAATAAAAGAATTGTTTCAATGGACTTATGGCACTGAAAAGGTCGTGACCAAGAAATTTAAAGCAAACATGTTGCGTTAATGTTTTTTTTTGGCTCTCAGGCATAACTTTGTGAATAACGTTAATATTAAATTTCATTGCGTATCATTTGACTTTAAATCTTTAGGTCAAATTAAAAAAAAAAGCAGCTACAAAGGTGAAGCACTAATCACACAGTCATTTGAATATAATTAGCTCATGTTTCTTGTTTATAACCATTTCATTTCATCATTGGGCCTCAATCACTTTGATTGCACTTTAAAAATAAAATACATGGCAAGCGAACAATTTTTGTTGCTCTGTCAACATGTTTTGTATCTGAATTTTTTTGTCTGCTTTTCCTGCTAAATATGATGCTATTTAATGTATTTATGTTTTATGTATATTAGGTTTGCAATTACCAACGGGACCGGCAATATAATTCAAAACAATTAAAGACGGATACGCGTAGCGGATGGCGCAACTAAGTTTTGAGCTCTGGAAATCCAGTTTTACATCACAACCAGAAACATCAGCAGCCACGAAATGACAGATCATCGGGCTTAGCTCTATTATATTTTTTGAGCGACTCCCACGCGTTCTCAATATCAGTTGTTTGGATGGGAAATAAACTGCTTTAAACTCCCCAAGCTGCCCTCAAGAGCCAGAGCGAAACTATGAAATGCGACATAAATGGGCGGATGGCAACAGAGGGTATTTATGGCAGGGAGCTGGAGAGATGGAAGTCCCATTTACATGGCCTCAGCACTTTTAAGTGCATTTGGACATTAGCCGAGCAAGACTAAAATCTCAGAGTTGCCGAGGGGCCGTTGTTGCCGTCGCTTGTTTGCTTCCTCCGCCTTTCACAGCCAGGCAATTTGCCTTAGAATTTATTTCAATTGCTCTTAAACGAATAAACTGTTCCGATTGCGATGTTCACTGTGGGTGAATATACGATGACGACGACATCATCACCTAGAGCAAGTCATTAGAGATGTTGCCCGCGCATCCAGCTCGAAAGCAATGAGGCAATTTCTTTTGGCAAATGTATCTCGAAGAACATTAATGTACACTTGTGTTGACTAATTTTTTTTCGTCTGCGTTTAGTGGACATTTTGGAATATCTTATGGAAGACTATAATTGTAATGACTTAAACGAAAAACGTAATTATTTTTACAAAGATATAATTAACAGAGTTATTTCGAATAAAAAGCACTAGAAAATTTGCCACAACTGTTTGGGCCCAGACCACGGAAGCACCCAATGAATCGGATTTGTTCTGTTTACTCAACCCATTGTTGCAGCTGCTGGCTAACTTATCGGCAATAAAATCAGAAACTTTAATTCAACAAATTAGCAGAACAGCAGGCGCCATGAAAACAGGCCACACCTGTTGCTGCTTCCTTCTTGGCCTGTAAAGATATCATTAAATTTCACTTAAGCTGTTCAAGGAGCCCCAGACAGCACTAGACAACGCAGACAACAACGACGGCAACGGCAATTCGTGTGCCACAAACTGGGAGAACCAGGGACTGGGCGACAACCAATCTCCAGCCAGCGGCAGCAAGTGCCAAAAAAGTGGTTTAGTTTTTTCGCTTTTGTTTTCATCTTGGCATTTTCCGTCAGAGGCGCGTGCGGCTTGCATTTGCTGGCACTGCATTTTCCCTGCAACTTTCCTCCGCCTTTTCCGTGCGTGCGAGTTGTTGCACTTTGCGCTTTCGACCCACATTTGTCTTTGGTCTGGATTTTCGCCCAGGGTTGCCCCCTCTGTCTTTCCTCGGTTTTCCTCCTGTGTCTGTGTCTCCGCTTTTCCTTTACCCCGTTTGTGTCTGCTTTAAGCATTTCCTCGTACAATTTTTCTGGTTGCTATTCTTTGGTGTGGAATTTGGCTCTTTTATGCATTGCATTCAATCTTTGCACTGTTGCTGCCAGCAATTTTGCTCTGGTTTCTGCTGCTAGTGTTGCTGTTGCTAGTTATGATGATGTTGCTGCTGCTGCTGCTGTTGCTCTTGCTGTTTCTGTGGAGGATGTAGCTACTGATGTTGTGGTTGCTGCTCTTTTCGTTGATGTAGCTTGGGTACCGTGCTGTTCAGCAAGGTTACTTCCCACTCAGTGGCATTTTTAAATTAAGTTTAAGCTGCTCCTTTTGCATAATGCACTGCAGTTTGGTCAAGGGAGTGTGTGTGATATTTGTTGGCTAAAATATTTGCTGTCTGTTTACTTAGTTTACTTAGCTTACCCTTAGTTAGTTTTCTTCTATTTAGTGCAAAGAAAGAAAATTTCTTTAATCAAGAATTTAATCTGAAGTATTGGGGATAATTGATGCAACTCTTTGTAGTCCTTGGTTCCAGCATTTATTTGATTTGTTTCTTAGAGCTTTTATTTCTGCTTACGGCTTGTGCTTGTGTGTCGGGCTAGATAATTTCTTGGTCTGCTGACAAAATTTCAATTTGACTTATAGCCGCCTGTCGCTTTGCCAGATGAAAACCACTCGTCGCTTCGAAGAGGTTGCTGTTGTCGTCGCTCCCATAGCACGCGTATATGAGGGATTGCCGGGCATGCAGCACTGCCACAGCTAACACATGTTTGGCTAAATAATTGAGATTTCTGGCATTGTGTGCCCCAAGTATTTGGCATTTTTTTCATCTCGATGTCATCCAAACTCGGGCATGCTGCCAGCCAGGAGCCAATTTCTCCTTTCATCTGTCCAGCCCTTCTGGGCACTTGGCGATTGTCGGAGCTTGGAGCGAACTATTTCGGGGCGCTTTTTCTTACTAGTTGTCGCAGATGTCAATGCACTTGGTTTTAGTCATTGAAATTGAATATGCAAAACTTGTGAAAAGTAGACAATTCTAGGCAGATAAGGTGGATTTTAAAGGCGACTCTGCTAACGATTATCAAATAAAAACACCTCTTAACGAGGTAAAAATCTAGTGACGATCGCACCTTCAACATACAAAAGTTCTGATATCAACATTTGTGACGAAAAATGATTACACTCGTCATTAAATACACTTTCTAATATTTTCTCATTCGGCCCGCCCTAGCATACTATTTTAGCCTTTTTACCTTCATAGGCATTTTCTATTGCAGCGTGCCGAATGAGAAAATCTTAGAAAGTGTATTTAATGACGAGTGTAATAATTTTTCGTCACAAATGTTGATATCAGAACTTTTGTATGTTGAAGGTGCGATCGTCACTAGATTTTTACCTCATTAAGAGGTGTTTTTATTTGATATCAGAAGTTTTTGTTTGTTTATATGTGCTCTCATAGGAGCTAGTATATACTAGAGGCCTGCATGAATGTATTTATTTCCAAACTTACAGTACTGTACAGCTGTACACGGTACTCAAATTTAGTGTACTCATACAATATTGTAGATAGTACCCACTCTACCGATAGTAACTGAGTACACTATTTTAGAGTGAACACTTTTTTAATACTATGTGTTATGCTTCTCAATCTGAACAATACTATGAGTGTCGTCTCAATTACTATTGTACAGTACTGTACTCTGAGTAAAAAAAAAGTGCAAATTTGTATTGCAATAGCCCATCAGAAGACGAAGACTCCATAACTCATTCTAATCCACAAATCGATCCTGTTTTTGAAGACTACACTCAACCAATCCAAAGCAATAGCCTTCATAATACAATTAATGATGAAATCGAAACATATAAACACGTTAAAATCTCGTACAGTGACGACTTTAATGTCCTGCAATGGTGATTTATCAATAAGAAAACATTTCCATTATTATACAAACTAGGCCTACAAATCTTAGCGGTCCCAGCAAGTAGCGCTCCGTCGGAGAGGGCGTTTTCAATTGCAAAAAATCCAATTTCCGCAAAGCGTTCCAAAATTGCTTCGACTGGTCAACAAAATAATGTATTTAAACTCCAACATAGACAGCATTAATGAAAATGTCTTGAATAGCGATTAATGTATTAATAAATCCGTCAATATTTTATGACTAACGACACTTTGTCTCTTTCATTAGGTTTTAAGTGATTCTGCTAGTGGATAGATTACAATATTACAAAGAAATAAGCAAGCTTTAACATTTTATAAATTCAGTAGGCCTTGTAATTTTGGGCAAACTTCATTCACTGTGCAATGAGTTATTGTACACCAAAAACACTGTATTCACAATATACTGTACTGTGTCTGGAAAAGTGAGTACAGTATTTGGCAATACAGTCACAAGTACTGCATTCACTCATATTTAAAGTAATGAATACAGAAAAACTTATACAAGTTTTAAGAATGAGTGATTCATTTGTCAGTTTGAATGCATTAATGCAGACCTCTAGTATATACATTTAAATTTAAATTGGTCAATCATAATTTGTAAACCATTGTATTTAAACAAATTAAGTTAAAAAGGCGTTTAAGTATTTCAAAATACCTTTTAAACGAGGTATAGCACATGTATGTAGCTTCAGTAGTGTAGAACTTACGAACTAACGAAATGTAGCTATTTCTAGCTTTTTTTCCGCTAAAGCAGCGGGTTTTTCCAAAAGTCGTAAAACAAAAGTTTCCCATTTGGAACTCCTTAAAACAATTGAAATGATTCTATGAACCTAAAATACAGTTTGGATACCCACGCACAAAATTAAACATTCCGGAAGCGTTAGTTGTTCTGAGCTGGCAAAAGTGGCTATTTTCGTTTCTGAATAACTTTTAAACGCGATTTTTTACATAAACATGATATATACCAAAATTTAAGGAATCTCAAGGGCTTTACAGTTTAAAGTTGTAAGGAAAATCGTTAGAGCCGTTTTTGAGAAAAATAAAAAAGAGCTAAAGAAAAAGTTTAAAAAAATTGTATTTTGTTTATATCTTTTTAACTATTACATTTACACAAATTGCATATAGAGAGCGTTTATAGCATTTAAAAATACCTTTCAAACGAGATGTAGCAATTAGTAGTATAGAAGTTACGGCTTTCCGAATTTTAGCTATTTATAGCTGTTTTCCCGCTAAACTAGCGAGTTTTTCCAAAAGTGGTAGAACCAAATTTTTTTATATCGATGTGATGAACATCATATCAAATTTTCAGAACTTAAAAAACATATTTTGGACAAGTGGACAAACTGACAAACAGAATTAAATTTTCATTTTGGGAAGAAGAAGAAAATCTTATTTTGGCTATAACTTTTGAACAGAGCGTCGGATTTTATCATATGACCCCTCATTCGACGGGTATTTTCAATAGAAACCCAACTAAAACATTGCGAGGGGGCATTTATCCCCACCGGCCCCAACAGCTCCAAATTTGGAAATTTGATTTTTTTCACTTTCACCGCTCTCTCTCCCAATCCAATTGGTTTTCTTAAAGTCTTGGTATGCAATCCTTTAAGTTTTTGCAATACCTTTCGATTGGTGTATTACTCATTACGATCTGACTATCACAGCAGATTTTCATTTCTTCGTGTATATATAGTAGTCGCCTTCGCACACTCTCCTGGTGCGCTTCGTCACTACATGGACTGCCGTCCATAGTGATTTATAGTTAACTTGTATTCACTTAAATAGTCAATGCGTAAGCCAGAAATCAATTTAAGATCTTAACTTGCCGATTAGCTTTTAGGAATTAATGTTCAATATTGTGCAATGGTAAAGAAACTAGTGTAATTCCAAGTACAAATACCTTTTTTCGCAGACCTTAATACCTCAAAAACTTTGTAACCATTTCTTTCTCTAATCCAATTGTAAATAAACTATCCACTGGTCACTCACGCAAAATAATCATTCTTTTTTTTCGTTTGGGTTTAATCTCACTCCAACGCTTTTTATCAGTTTAATAATTTATGGTAGTAATATTTGAGTGGTTGCCATGTGTGGAGTGTGCTTAACTCATTAGGCGTGGCTAAATGCTAGTAAAAAATCAATAAAGTTTCGCACAGATTTTAAATGTTCCATTCAATGGGAATAGAATGAGCAAGGGAGATGGAACGCTTAGCATTTTAGATAAGGACTGCGAGAGTTTATATTTGTAGGGTGCGTGGTCTTTTTGATGATTCGTGTTTGCTTTCGGACAACAACGAAATGGGGAGGTAAATAACAACAAATAAGATAAGCGATTTATTAGCAGGAGATAGAAGCAACAGCAAAAATTTAACCACACTCACAAACGAGAACTATTACAGCACAATAACAATATCAGAGTATCAACAACGTGTGGAAAAATTCCTACATGTGTGTGCATTATGCAAATTACATTTTCACTCACTATTAAATGCTGGGAAAGATTTATATTTGCTTGTTTGTAGTTTAGTAAAAAATTGTGTGAATGAATTTTATTTACCAATTTTATTGGAGTCGTGACTCTCCGTGTCAAGCCTAATGATCTACTTTAGAAAAATCACGGAAAAAGTTATTTGTACAAATATAAAAGATGTCGAGACAAAATAAAAGTACGTTGAGTTGGGCAATACTGAACCCTACCTTTCCTAAATTATGTACTTTTTAATTGCTTAATTTTGGTTCCTTATTTATCACATTAAATTCTGTTTTGTGATCGCTTAAAAAAGAAATCTTCCAGCGCTTGTGTAAATAAACACGACTCGAATAACAACGAGTATCGAAAACAATCGAAAATAAACAAAAGCGTATAAATAGGGGCAGCGGTTTACGAAAAGTTTGCCAATTGCTGCTGGCAACGGAAGTTTGCATGATCTCTGCTTCTGCCTGTTTCTATTTTCCCACTTTTCTAACTAACCCATAAAATATTGATACATTAAGTTAAGGATATCCTTATAATTTGCGACTCAACCAACCCAAAAAATACGTTCTTTATTACCCTTCTTTTCGTTTTAGGTAATTTTGTTGTTTATGGTTGGTCTAGGGCCTAAACAGTTGTTAGGATGAGTCAAGCTGTAAGTGAACACCACTCCAATATTTTATTCCTATAAACTAGTATCAAGCCTAATGATCTACTTTAGAAAAATCACGGAAAAAGTTATTTGTACAAATATAAAAGATGTCGAGACAAAATAAAAGTACGTTGAGTTGGGCAATACTGAACCCTACCTTTCCTAAATTATGTACTTTTTAATTGCTTAATTTTGGTTCCTTATTTATCACATTAAATTCTGTTTTGTGATCGCTTAAAAAAGAAATCTTCCAGCGCTTGTGTAAATAAACACGACTCGAATAACAACGAGTATCGAAAACAATCGAAAATAAACAAAAGCGTATAAATAGGGGCAGCGGTTTACGAAAAGTTTGCCAATTGCTGCTGGCAACGGAAGTTTGCATGATCTCTGCTTCTGCCTGTTTCTATTTTCCCACTTTTCTAACTAACCCATAAAATATTGATACATTAAGTTAAGGATATCCTTATAATTTGCGACTCAACCAACCCAAAAAATACGTTCTTTATTACCCTTCTTTTCGTTTTAGGTAATTTTGTTGTTTATGGTTGGTCTAGGGCCTAAACAGTTGTTAGGATGAGTCAAGCTGTAAGTGAACACCACTCCAATATTTTATTCCTATAAACTAGTATCCTAAGTAGATTTAAGAGAAATCCAGCTGTAAATGTGGATCTAGTGTCAACAGTAAAAATGCAAAAAAAATTCGAAACATTTGTTGGTTTTAGAAAAAGTACATATAAATGTTATTGGCTGCCTGTCTGTCAGTCCGTATGGTCAGAAATGTTCCTAGAATATTTCTCATTGCATGGCATAAGCAAAAGCCTCGTCAGTGTGCTGCCAGTTATTTTTATATTTTATTTCATTTTATTTCGATTTGATTTTTCTGTCGTAGTATTGTGCATTTTGTTGCCGTTGCAATTGAATTGCAAATATTTGCACTACAATTTCTCAGCGTGCCATAGATAAATAAATGAATTTTCGATTGTATTTTATTAACAGTAAATATAGTTTCAATTTTCACATATTGTGTATACGCTCGTGTGCTTTGGCAGTTCATTAGATGAAGTGCATCGGTACCAAGCGGATTAAATAAGGCATTTCGTGTATCTTGGGCATACACTCGTACAATTCTGCATTTCCAAAAATGGTTTTCCTCCTCTCTCTCTGGGAAAGTTATATCAGTCGGTCGCATTTTCCTGCCGGCTAAAAATAATGTTTACGATTTTATTTCTTTTTCATGTTCAGAGGCTGTCTTGGATGTTGCTCTTAGGACAACATTGCCAGATAATTGGGTGTGTCTGCCAGCGGCATTTTGAAAACTTTCTGTGGACCTCTTGGCGGTCATAAGTCAATAGTTGAAGACGTTTTAATGGCTCATTTGCCGTGTAAATCTGGGAGCTAATGAAAACTTATGAATTCTTCTGTCCGCCACTGGTGTTCGCCATTCAAATTAAATGCATATATAATTCATGCTAGGTTTACGAGGGGCCCATGCTTCCCATATGCCTGCTGCCCGAGATAAAAATGTTGTCCATCACATGCCGTTGCATTTGCACGTTTTTATTACTGGTGCTTTCCCATTTTTCGATTTGATGTACAGCTTTTACGGCTGCTTGTCAAGTGTGCCAGGCTGACTAATGTTTAATTAATTGAATTGTAAGAGAGGCGTGTGGCTTTTTAAGAATTTGCATAGATGAATTTAATTTAATAAAAGAAAGTTTTTTATTGTAAATCATTTCAACGGTAACTCAGTGCAGAATCAGCTATTAAGGAAAAGTAAACTAAATGTATATCCAATTAAGTGAACGGTTTTCATGTAGTTTTTCCTATAGTGTCGTGTTTGTTTGCTTTAGAGAAGATAAATTACCTGTTTCAGAGATCTATTCCTATAAAATAAATGTCAACTATAAATTTTCGTCTCTACTGGGCCCACCCACTCAAACTAACCTGAAATGCTGAATTAAAATTATGATTTTAATTTGTTTTATTTTTGCAAAATCACCGGAAATTGTAGCCAAATGGAACTTATAGATGTAGCCTTAGTTGTTGGTTGCGGTATATAAACAATGCAACAACTTGTATATTTTTAGTGCCATAATTATGGCACAGATTTATAGCATATATGTATTTAGAGGGGCCCCCACACTCAGACACACACTTTGCGATATATAAAAGATCGTAATAATGTGGGGCTAATCTGTTCAAAAATGAATGCGGCCAACCGCAGGAGGATAATCTCGGAGCGCCTTTAAAAAATAATCCATTCAAAGTGGCGCCGCTTGAAATAAAAATTGGCTATCCGTTGGAATAGTAGTTTGATTTAATAAAAAGTACAGTGAGTTGAATTTCCGTAAAATAGTGTGATTTTTTATATTTTTGTTTATTTTTCCGCCAATTTTTTGTGAATAGGCTTAAATTTAAAGCTTAAAATAATAAATTAATTTGAACTTGTAAGTACATCCTAACGCACTATTTCCGCGTACGATAAAATGTATAATTTAATATTTACGCTACGGGTTATTTGTCTTTTTGATCTCACACTTGTTGCCCATAAAAAATGATTTTTTAAATATTTCGGGGAATATTCTACTTAATATTAAGTATTGTTTTTTTCTAGCCGCTTGGCGTGGGTTGACTTTTGGTCGGTTCGTTTGGTTGGAGCGTGGCCAAGTTATGCAGTTCTTGACGCCGAACCAAAAATAAATCGCGACATAAAAATGAAAACAAAATAAAATTGATATGAGCTTATAGAAGAGTGTGGATGCGACGTAGATATAGATGTCGGATAAAGTTAAAGACAGCGTCCACCCAGCCTATTCGAAGCCAAATTAATTTCCGTTGACTTCTAATGATATATTAAATGTTTTATAATTTGTTTGATGCTCACCTGCGTGTTCAGTGTATGTTTTGAATTTGTATTGAATCAATTTGCAGAAATACAAAGATGTCTTCAGTTCTTTTTTGCTCTAACACATTAAAAAGTATTGTTTTAATATGTCCCTGACACCTTAGAATATATTCGGGTTGGTTTTGTTGAAGAAATCAATTCGGAGCTTTCGCCAGACCAAAGTCTTGGCGAACTCTTCAACTCCGTCTTAGTGCTGCAGCTTGTTGATGGGTTTGACGGCCTTTTAGCTAATGAACTTTGGGAGGCAACGACAACAGCAGCAGCATAATGAGCTATTATGATGGCTGAGCTGCACAAGCTCAGTGCGGGAGCTCCTTGGGGCAATGGAATATGGAATTAAGCAATGTCCATTTAGCATTTGAAAGGCTCACGTTTGACCCACTCTGCGCGTGCTGGTGTGTGTTCGGGCTGTGCTTGTGTGCGTGTTGTGGCACGGCTTTCAACAATATTCTTCCACCTTGCTCTCGCACACGTGCGCCAATTTGTATGCAAGCCTTGCTTCCTTCGGGTCCTTGGCTCATTTTGCTCCTTTGGCTTGCAGCACGTTGCTAAACGATTGCGCTCTCGAGTGCAATGAGGTCGCTCCTGCTGTCAGAGCAGCTGCTAACCCGTTTAAAGAGCACCAGCAGACCCGGGGAGATGGGAAATGGGAGATCAGAGAGCTATGCTACGGGGTCACTTCAACGGGTGTCCCCCTACTCGCTAATAGCGTTTACGCAGACCAATTAGCTGGCCAGCAGCTGTGATGTATGCTACGCCCTGTTTAAGCCAGCTGTTGAAGGAACAAGTTAAAAGAAAAAACAAGAACGGAAGCTACCTTCGGCCAGCCGAAGCTTATATACCCTTGCAGATAAAGTAAATACCTATAGTTTAATGCTCACTCGGTGCAGTTCCAGGGATTCCAGATTCAGCGTGTCTATTTAAATTTTGTTTTTAAGTTGTCAAAAATCAAAACGCCTACTTCCTACAAAGTTACAATGAATTTTCTCATATTTGTTTGAATATTCCTATGGAAGCCTTAAGATATAGTGGTCCGATCCGGCTCGCTCCGACATATGTACTACCTGCAATAGAAAGAAGACTTTCGGGAAAGTTTCATCGCGATAGCTTTAAAACTGAGGGACTAGTTCGCATAGAAACGGACAGACGGACATGGCTAGATAGACTCGGCTATTGGTGCTGATCAAGAATATATATGCTTTGTGTGGTCGGAAACGTCTCCTTCACTGCGTTGCAAACATCTGACTGAAATTATAATACCGTCTGCAAGGGTATAAAGATAAATTTTTAATTTAAATTAAGGCTTTGCTAGCTCTATACAGCTTACTTTTTGCAACAATTAGTTTGTATTCCTAAAGGCATTGCATAGAATTTATAATATTAATAAATTATAAAGGTAGACTAATAAGTTTAAAACGAGAGTTATTTTTCGAGGTGAAATGTGGGTAATCAAATTTTAATGATCTGTTGCTCCAACTGTGGCAGTGGTTAGCCGCGGCGAAAGAATGATTGAGAAAGCTCCCCAGCAAACTTGTTTGTTTTTATTTTTAGATTTTTCAGGGGTGCCGAATCACGTGTAAATATTTTCGCACAACTGCAGTTGGGCGTAATGTATTTAGCCCGTACGTGCCGCTACTGGAACAAGTTCAGTTGGTGGCCCTGCCAAAGGAGAGCGCTCGGCAATCGCAATTTGAAGTTATAATTTATTTAAGCATCCATTAAGGTGCACATATTGATGATCCCAGGATGTTAATGTTGGGGCTCCACTTGCGAAGTTGAGTGCAATTGCTACCTCGACAACGCCCGGGCAATTACTTTTGAGTTATTTGGCTTAATAGAAATTCAGCGAGCGTGCCGTGTTTGTCTTGTTCCAGCCATTACCCCCACTTCTCGACCTCCACCCACTTGATTCTGTTTCTGTTCCCACTCCCCACTTTCCGGCAATCCCAGGACTCACTTTGATTTTCATAAGTAAATGTTGGACCTCCTTTTTCGCCTAGCCAACCTAACGAACTTGCCTCCAGAGCAAACTCGAACGCAGGGAGGGTGGAGGGAAGACGAAGAGCCAGGGGATGCGTTGAGCGCTTTGAGAATCGATTATGAATTATTTGAGCTGGGCGAAATGACTTATGAGACACAAAAGAGTCCAAAAGACGCACAATGGCCACCACACACGGCTGGGCAAGTTATCATTGTTACATGTTGGGGGCGAACCCTGGGAACCCTGGGAATGAGTGAGGGGTGCGTGATAAATTCGCCGCTTTTGTCCTGCGGCCTGGCCAAAGGGATACTCCGCTTTTGTTGGCATTTTGACACTAATAAATTGAACAAAGAAAAAGCGCAACAAAAAAATTCATATTATTTTCGCACATTCTTGTCAGTGATTTATACCCTCGTTTTGATGAATTTTCAATTTCAAACTTAACTCATAAATGCCATAATTTATGCTCATATAACATTTACTTACAATGAAATTTAATTTTTCCTTTTCTCTTTTTTTTGCTTTCAGGTAAGTTTGCACTACGAGGAAAAAGAAAACGTAAGTCGGAATCATTTTGGCCATTAATTTATTTATTAATTACCCGAGGGGACGGCAAACAGCAGAAAGCGAGCAACTTCCTGCCCATTTCCGTGAAACCTTTTAAATAATTAATAATGCGCAACGTAATCGATTTTCATATAAATTGAGATTTATTTTGCCGTCGACGAAAAACAGCAACAAGAGCAACCGAAAACGGCTAATTTATTTTCCCCAGTTGCGCATTTTTATAGTGCAATTATCACGCCCCCCAATTCGAGTGGGTCACACACTCGCATCCTGGGTAAAAATCCTATAAATTAGTTAAACAAGCCGAAGGAAGAATCGAGAACCACGACCCTAACTGCTTCTATTTGGACAGTTGATTAATCGACAAACGCATTATGTTTTACTAATGTCTTTTCCCAACTCAAATAGCCGCGTGTGTGTGGGTTTGGGGCTTTTGTCTCTCAGGTTGCGTGTAACCGATGCCCAATTAAGTCGTTGCTCAAAGTGTCATCAATAGGCCCCCGCAATTGGAAATTAATTGCCAGCAAATTTGCCCCTAACTTGTCTAGATATCATTTGCAACAAAGGAGACAAACGACCCGATGGGCAGACTGTAGTATTTTGGTCTTTAAGGTTTCACCAACTTAGGCCAACTTTTTTTTTAAAGAAGGATGATCCTTAGATGCTTTACCAATTTCTGCCTTTGATTGCCCAACTTCAAAGTATATTTGGTTCTGATTAAAGGGAACAGTATACATTTCCTCATCAAATGCATTTGTCATAAATCTCAAAACGTTAAAAAAGGCAAAAGCAGGCTTTGCTCAATGAACGCGTCAAATGGCGTAGCGACGATCATAGAAGACTGAATATTTCGTGTGTGTGCGATTTTTGTTAATTTAAGTGACATTTTCGAGGGTAGCTGGTGAATTTATACGCAATTTTAATCATATTTTTATACCCGTTACTCGTAGAGTAAAAGGGTATATTGTATTCGTGCAAAAGTATGTAACAGCTAGAAGGAAGCATTTTCGACCCTATAAAGTATATATATTCTTGATCAGGGTCACTAGCCGAGTCGATATAGCCATGTCTGTCTGTCCGTCTGTCTGTCTGTCCGTCCGTATAAACGCTGAGATCTCGGAAACTATAAAAGCTAGAAGATTGGCGTTTTGCATGCAGATTCTAGGAGTTTCTACGCAGCGCAAGTTTGTTTCAAGAAAGTGCCACGCCCCCTCTAACGCCCACAATCCCTTATATACGATTTTAAATATTTTAATATTTCGGAAAAGTAACAAGAGAGAACGCTATAGTCGGGTTGGTGTCCCGACTATCTAATACCCGTCACTCAGCTAAAGGAAGTGCGAACGCTGTGCTCGGGTTGGTGTCCCGACTAATAATCGTAAGTCAGCTAAAGGTAGTGCGAGGGAGATAGATATATAAATATTGATTGCGTGGCGCTGGGCCACACGGACACACGGACGGACAGTCGGACATGGCTAGATCGACTCGGCTAGTGCCCCTGATCAAGAATATATGTACTTTATGGGGTCGGAAACGCTTCCTTTACATAGTTTTGCACGAATACAATATACCCTTTTACTCTACGAGTAACGGGTATAAAAATACAGTTTTATTGTGTTTATAAATACCTATCTAAATATCGAAATCGAAGAAATATTTCAAATCGGACCATTTGTTTAAAAGTTATGCGTGATCAAAGTTTTCTATCTCCATCTCCCTCGCACTCCCTTTACCTGAGTAACGGATATCTGATAGTTCTCTCTTGTTTTATGTCAAGCGTAGTAGTATTTAAAATCTCTCTTTTTTCTTGTAATGTTTTTGTGAAAGTAACTTTTATTTAAAAGAAAAAAGTTGTTCTACAATTTCGTTGTGGAAAAATCCAGCAATATCAATATCTTTTGTGAAATCCTCGGTCAGCCCTCGATTTCAACTGCACTTGCCTTGTGTCAGCCCCACCGGTTCGTTTTCCCTAGCGTTTATTTTTCTCTCGCGCTTTTTTTTCTGCCTTTTACTCAATTATGAAAAGAAATTATTAAGTGCGAGGCGCGCTAAATTAGCGCGCAATTGAGTGTGGCCAGGGGAATTGAGGTTGAGAAAGTGGGGGTGGACAGGAGACAGCCGTCTTTTCCCGGCTGAAACGTGTGTGCAACGTCTTTGGATTTCTTGGGTAGGAACTGTGGCCCCCTTGCCTGTTGCCTCATAATTTTTGCTACATTTCTAGCCAGACTGCCACACGTACGGTACTGGGTGCCACAGCCGGAGGGAGGTTATAAATGGCGCATATTTTGTGCATTTCATTTGCGTGATTTGCCAGCCAAAATGTAGCATTTTCCTAGTGCGGTTGCTTGTGGGCTCTCCATGCAAGAGAAATGTCTCTGCATTGTCCCACCGAAGGGAAGATATGTATATCTACTGGCTGACTGACGGATGATGATGATAATTCCGGAGGGCGAAGCAGAGAGCCAGAGACCTGACAGACGGCCAGGGCACTTTGCATCCAACAGGTGGCATTGGCCACAGCTACTTTGTTGGTAATACTGGGAATGTTGGCCGGGGATTTCTATGCATGTTGCTTGGACGTCTGCCAAATGCTGGGTGTGCGACTCTCTCGGTGGCACGGCAGCAACGTCATCGCTTCGGGTTATCAGAGCGAGCCAAGATGGATGTTTAATTGACCGCAAATAGAAACTATAAATTATGCCAACGAAAGATCTCACTCCCCCAACTGTTGCCGTTGCTAATAGGAAAATTGCCTTAATGAGGTTCGAGATTCAACGGGAGCGAGAAGCGAAGGGAAATCGTGTTGTGTGATCAACGCCTTGGCGGGTCTTATTAATCACAGCAAATGTGCAATTGACTATGCCGGTATTCTAAGTAACTCTTCGATTTTCTATATGTTGGTTCCCAATTGTTGTGGGGTCATTTTTCCCAAATAATTTATTTTTCCCAACTTTATCACAACTTGAATCTGAAATACGAATTCGCATGATACAGTCCGAACCCACAGAGAGGCGAAGTAATTTTCCATAGATAAATAAACAAATGCCAGACACCAAACTGGAGCATGATCCGCTCAGGAAAAAGAGATACATTTAAAAGGCAGACATGGCATTCATGATCATCACATAGAAGAGCCCACATTCACAAGGGGACCCCGTCAGCTAAATATTTATGCATGAGTATGAAAACAAAGTGAGCCAGAATTCAACATTTGATCATCTGAGATTTCTTGGAAATTGCACAATCCGCACGAACGGCGTGCCTTCTTCACAGTTCGTTTTCTAATGTATTCACATGATCTTTAAGTCGAATAGAATATATGGGAAGTTTTTAGCATGGTAATGTTTTACATTTTCTGCAGAAAATGGTGAAATTATATTTTCAGCTCGTGTTTTGTTGTTCCCGGGTGCCTTTTTTAACTTTACTGGTTGTGTTAATTATGCGGATCAGCAGACCAAAACATTATCAATCTAAATGCATTACACTTATTTGTACATAAGAGTGCAAAACAATAAACTTAATTATTAGCGCTCTTACGAATGGACATAACCGAATGTTAATCGAAGACAAATAAAGAATCCGATGTATATCCGATGTATATCTTGAAGAGTTACGTTTCCATTCTCAGGCCCCATTGGTGTCTATTGCTATAAAATATAAATAAAGCGTATTCTATAATGTAGACATAAATGAGAAATAAGAAGCGTTTTTAAGTATTCAGAGAATATATTTTAAATACATTTAAGCTATTGGCCTTATAAATGTATCTAAATTCCTAACTACCTCAGAAAAGCTAAGTACCGATACGGCTAGCTGCCTTATGATTTCCAAATTGTCAGCAAACTCATTTAACTTATGTGTCACTGTAATTTGTGGCTTTCCAGTTGGATTTAGCAGCTAGATTTCCCTTCGCGTGTGGCAGTTTCTCGTGGCAAACCCAGAAAGGCAGCCAGTCGAGTACTCCACATTCAAGAGCAGTCGAGTAATCAACTAAGTGACACGGATACGCGCTAAGTGCCTTCAATTGCTGTCGATCACTGGCTCTCGACTCAGGGGCCCAGCGATCTCAGTTCGCAAAAGGGGGTCAGTTCCCCCCTGCCCTCTGCCGCGTCCCCAATAACTATTTCCGCTGCAATTCAGTTATGACAAATTCAGCTGGGTGGCAAGTGGGGGTTTCGTGTTAATTACGCTTCTTGTCATATGCAGGCGGACAACCCGCTGACAGGACAATTTTAGAGCCTTCATCTGGGCACAACTTTGCCCGCTTCTCTCCTGTGGATCTCTATCTCTATCAAAATCCGAAACGAACTTTTCCGCGCAGCTCCCGCGCTTTTCCCCGCCATGTGTGTACGAGTTTTTCACATTGTTTGGGATTTTATGAGCGTGAAATTAAATTAATTAAAACTACACGACGTCTCGCTGTTCCCCGCACACGGCAAACACATGCCCTGCTCATAGAGAGGAGAAAAGCTGTCGGAGGCGTGTCAAACTCGGGCGTATAACCAATTTCGAGCTGCAGGAAGGTTGTCTGCGTTGGCCTCACTAGCTGTTCTGATTTTCTGCTTATTGCGTGGGTGTGGATAGGTTTGATGGCCACGTCTGTAGCCTTCTCAGGACCTTTCATATCCATTAACTTGGGCCAGGGAAACGGACTCATGAAAAAAGAGTATGTATATTAGGAATTATCTAATGCATAAAACTAAGGCAAGCGATTTTCAAACGATTATTTAATAATATATAGTAGGAATTAAAAAGAAAATGGTCATAGCCCCAGGAGTTATGAAACACACCCGCGCAGTTTGCAGTGTAAACCTTGTCCATTCAAACTCATATTTCCTATTCAGCCAGACAAGTGAAAGCGCTGTGAACTGCAAATGAAGCGGATTAAATTTCAGCTCCGCAAAAACGAAAAGGTTAAAAGATATAGAGGCAAAGCCAGCCAACTAATTGCTGATATCTGTGCGTCGTGCTTGTGTGCGTGCCAGGACTAAGCTGGCTGGCAGTTCACACATATGTATGTACTATCCATATACTGCTACCTGTGCATATATGCGGATGTCAAAGGTGCAGCAACTAAAACGCTGGCCATTCAACACGTCAGCAACGGCTTAACTTGTTGCACCCAAAGCCAGGGAGCAGGGCTAAAAGCTGAGCTGTCCGTTAGTTACACCTGCAGCTGACCGTTTGACTGGCGGCTTATACCTTCGGGGGGCTTCGAAAAAGGTCCTGCGCCAAAAGGGCCGACTCATAAATTATGTAGAACGTGAAAATGCAGCACGTTAAACACGTTTTCTGTCAATTTAATTTGTAATTAGTCACGGCGCTCATTTAAAAGCTCCTCCTGGGACACGACGACCAGTTGGCTGGCTGCTTCTTGGATTTAATTGAAATTGGCAGCTGCTAACCCGCAGCCCAAAAGCCAGCCACTTGCACGTGATTTTATTGCTAATTATTGTGTGAGTCTTCGAGGAGCACGACCGAAGTGTCATCATCCATCTCCTCCAGCAACGGTCCTCAGGTGCTGGCTATTCTACGTGCCGCAAAATTCACTTAGAGCTGCTGCCTCCCTGCATTGAGTCGCCTCTATTAATAGTCGCATGCTAATCAGACATTAAAAATCGTTTCGCTTCTTCAATTTGCATTCGACGGGTAGTTGAGAATGGCCTTTGTTTTATGGCAAGCACTAATGCTACCGCATTTGCAGGTACTGAACGAAACGATCAGTCTAGGTGACCGAGCAAATGAACCCAGCGGTCGTTCATTATTTACCATAAAGAGTTCGAAAGTAAGTTTACCTTAAATTATGCATTATTTTATTTAAAAACATATTTATTTACTTGTTATGATAGCAAAATGGTAGCCATAGGTTAGGGTTACCATACCCTTAGTAGTTTTATACCAATCTAAATGTGCCATACCTCTGTGAGTTTGTGGTAAAATTCTCTAGCAATCTACATTCAAATTTGTTTTTTAAACGACAGTGAATTTTTTAACCCTTTTCATGTTTGATTATTTCGTATTTGCAATGGTTTGCAGAAAGGAAATCAAAAAACTGCACTTGTAGATTCCATAGCTTCAGTAATTTTATTCCGATTTCAAAGTGGCATACCTACATTTTTAACCCATTTTCATGATTAATTTTCCCAAATTTCCAAAATTATACTAAAAGAAAATGCAAAAAATATTTTTTGGCGTGTACAAGTGTACAAACCCCGTAAGTATCTAACTACGAACAGATTTTTATTCCTAATAAATCCACAAACTTAAGACAGTACCGAAGGCAGATAAAGCCAACAAAAAATAATGGACACATCCGCTTGTTGCTGCCTCGAGGAAAACCATAAAAAGAACCCCACAGCAAGTGAACAAGTTTCGTTTCCTTTCGCCGCCAGCAGACACAAGAAACCTTAAAAGTTTCACATGGCTTAGATGGGGATAAAACTTAACTAAAATTCGCTGGAAAAAAACATACAAATTGCCTGGCGACAACATGTGCTATAATAGTTGCCGCCTTGTTGGGGCGGTTCTATAATTTCATTCAGTGTTATTGCGGTGGCAGTGTCTGAGGCAAGTTGTACTACTATTGCCGGCCGGCAGCCGCGTAAGTTGCTCGACAGGTTTTTCCACTTCCAGCTGGTATGAGCTCATCACCTGTAAGCGCTCGATCAGCTGTGGCGTAATAGCACGTCTTCACGGCATTTATACACTCAAGGGGGTGTCGGAAGGAGCGGGCAGATAGGGCTCATTTCGAAGTCATTAATTTGACGATGCTAAATGAGAATTTATGTGTCTGCTGCATCGGCGCAGGCCAGGGCAATTTCTCATGCACAAACATTTTTCAACGCTTGACAGAAAGACCGAAAAGAGTCACTCCGAGGCCCGAAACTCGTTCTTGTTGTTCAGATGTCATTAACACTCGTTGCCCGGCATGACCAAAAAAGCACAACAAAATAAACCACCAACAGACAAAAAAATAATCAACAAGACAGCTGAAAATGGAGGCAGAAAAGTCTCGGAGGCCGAGAACCTCATTACGCAGGCTTTACAAATTTATTAATATCCGAGTAGATGTCTACGTAAAAGGATATAAAGAACCCGAAATGGTCAATCTCATAGATAGGCAGCGAGTCTCGCAGCTAAATTAAATTTTCTATTTATATTTCTGATGCCGAAGTCTCAAATTATTTCACATATAAAAATGCCATCCAAATATTAGTAGTTTTCACTTTATATTAAAAAATGTATTACATGTAGTTACTGTTACAGGGGCTGATTGTTTTAGATTAAAATTCTTAGAGTACCTACATATGTCTTTCTAACACATGAGCTACATGACAGGCCATTAAAACAGTGTCATAAACAGTTTTCAATATTAATTTCTAGAACAATTCGCTGCTGGATAAATCCGAATATGGCGTAGATGCTGAACAAGCACTTGATCCCCTCAGTTTTGGGTTCCAGTTCAGTGTCGTTTTTAAAGTTTTTTGCCTTTTTTTGTACTCTGCGCATTCAATTTTACACTATGATGAAGCTCATTTATTGCCAGGAAAGCCGTGAAATGAGAGAGCCAAGCCAAACAAATTCGACAACAAAAGTCTTTAGTTAAATTCCAGGGCTTTTGTGTACTTCTTCTGTTGTTCTTTAATGTCTTTGTTTTTTTTTGTATTTTGGCCTGAGTCCTCTAAAGCGTCTTTTAATTTTTTGTTAACAGCCGTTGCGCAGTCGCAGTTCAAGGCCAACCTTCAACTCGTTAGTATGGATCAGACGTGTCTTTGCTGTGGGAGTGAGCAAACTAATTTCGTTAAAATGTTTTGGTTTTGTTGGCCCCTAATTTTTGAACACATTTGCACAGACAAATTTTGTCTGAAGGATTGGAGAACGTGGCGACCATTTGTTTCGGCTGCATCTGCCTTTGTGTTTTCTTTTCTGTCGGTTTTTGTTTTCCTGCTGCAATAGGACATTGTTTACTTTTGTTTTTCTGACTAACAAATTGCGAAAAAATGGATGAAAAATGAGAGGAAAACCATTGAGTGAGGTTAGGTGTAAAGCTCGAATTTGAAAATACCCAGCCCTAAAAAATGTATGTAGAAAAAAGAAAATACGTCAGAAGAGAAATCTGTTGGAGCTCAGGCTTCACCGCGAAGGAGATGGAAGCTATTGCTCCCAATATCATCAGGTGTTTTCATTTAATTTGCGAAAAATGTTTGTCTGCAGTCGGCGGACGGCCAAGATGAATGTGGCCAAGGTGTGTGAGTGCTCTATTTGCGACTGGGTGTGTCCACATGTGCTGCAGAGAATCAAAGATAAAAATGAGGAGTGTAGTGAGACAAAAGGCGTAGCGTTTTCTTGTCAGAAAGAGGATTAATTTTTCCATTTCCTAAAATATGCAGCGTATAATCTTAAACCAAACGAGAAGGACTTTCGAGCAGAAGGGCATTAGAAAACCTTATCGCTGCCAATTGCAATTGCAGTTTCCATTTCGGATGCAGTGCCTCATTTGCTGGCATTGTGTGAGGCCCGGCAGGAATTGAGTTGCCTGTGAGCCACCAGTGATTGCATGGCCAACACCTAAACCCATTGTGCGTTGACATTTTTAATTACACACACTGCGATGCCGTCTGTGTCACCCAACGAATGCTAAATGATGGATGATGCTGCTGGCCAACTTTGGGGACTCGGCTTGAATTTCGCATGCAGCATACGGAATGCAACTTGTAGAGAGCCAAGGCACTGAGAAAAAGTATTTCTTTTAAAAAATTAAACGTTGCAAAATTACATTTCAATTTCAATTTTGGATTGATTAATGTACTGCCCTTATATGATGATTTTGTTAGGCAACCTTTTTTGTCATTTGTTTAAAAAATTAATAATAAGGATTACTTAAATTTGTCCTTTGACATCACTTGTACTTTAAAGAGTTGTTACTTAAAGTTGAACAGTATATCTATTAAAAAAAAATAGATAACTAATAATCAGCGTCAGTGGAACTTTTCTGAAATCAATAGAATTTGTTAGCCTTTTCGCCTAGTGCAGCAACTTGCAACTTGCAGCCTTCATCTGAGTCGCCTTGCCAGCCAGAGGAGGCTTACCCTAAGCCAGACGAAAGTAGCAGCGTTACAGCCATTTCACACACTGTCTACCGCCCTTGTCCTTTGTCCCTTGCCCCTCTCGCTCCCCTCAGCCAAATAAAGGCTGCGCAGCGGTTTAGGGTGCGAGTGGTAGATCAGATCAGAATGCAAAAAGGCGAAATTCGTTGACGATGTCCTGATGTAAAGCAAACAAAGGACGATGAGAGGCGGAATGGCTGCGAGCTGAGAAGGGCGTAGAGGGACAGACTAGGACTGGATTTTCTCCGCACTGAGCTGAGGCTTTTTTGTGTTTGTTGCTGCTTTCAACACTAATGCAATTTGAAGCGGCACAAAACCGCACACATGCACTTCCAGAAGAGCACACACGCCCATATGTGTGAGCCAGCAAAAGCCGCTGCGAAGGCGTCAACACTAACAACAAATCCTTAACAGAAAAGGATTTTCAACACATTTGCTTGTGCGTTGCATAGTTTTAGGCGTAGCGCCGAGTCCGTTAAATCCTCAGACACGCCCACACCAATTGGCGCACGGAACTCCGATTTTCCTGGGCGCCAGATCAAAAATGCATGGCTCACAAAAGCGGGCTATTATTTCGCACCTTTCCTGGCCAGAGCTTCTCGCTGTCAGTGCTGCCAGCAATCTGTTATCAAAAAAAGCAGCAATTGTTAGAAAATCGCTTCAAAAATTGTAAATACGAAATAACATGACTGACGAAATACTTTATATCATAAATAAATCGATGAGAAATTAGGGCGAAAATCAAAATGTTCTTATAGATAATGTCTGTTTAGGAAGAAGCTTACATTTTTTTTCTAAGACGTGCAAAATACACATTTTTTTAAATATATTATTTTAGTGGAATGTACACATACCTCTTTTTCGTCAAAAACTTAATTGCATCTTAAAAGTACGATGGTTTTTCATACAACCAACATTCTGGACTTAAAATAGCCAGTTGAGCAACTCGGCTTCACTCCTCTGCCCCTGAGTGCCGGTCTTATCATTATCACCGTCGCCTCCCGTTCAATAGCCGCCCGTTTGCTGTGAACTGAATTTATGCAAATGCCCGCATTTCGCTTTTCAATTTTGCAGTCTTACAATTCCATTTCCCTGCCTCTCCTCCTGCTTCGCCCATTACTCTTCTGATCTGTGTGTTGCAACAAGTTCGTTCCGTTGTGGGCTGCAACTTCTTGGCGTGTTTTCCTAGCGCATTAAGCCAACACCGAGTTTTGTGAGTGAAATATGTGCGTCATTCTTTGCCACAGGCTGCCCTCCCTCCTTCGCCCCGCCCTCCCTCCTTCGCCTCGCCCTGCAACCGCTCACTTTATTTACTTTCACTTGTCATGCTAAATCTGCACAATTTCTTGGTTGGATTTCGTTATTGTTGCCAGGCTTCCGCAGTGGTTGCGACTGTGGCAGTTCTGTGGCTGTGATTGTGGCCAAGTGGGTGGTGCTGCTGCTTAGTGTCACAAATCTAAACGATTTGAGCTTTTTAATGCGATTTGGCCGGCTCCTCGCTGATTGATGCAGTCCTTGCCCTGATAAGAGTAAATACGAAATTTGTCTGGCAATCTGTTGATTGCGGGCAAAGCGTGGGAGCATGAGCAGAAGAATTCATTTAGTTGCTGTAGACTTGGAAATTTGTTTTTAATTTTCATCTTTGAGAAAGTTTCTTGTTATGATCTTCCAATTGTAAAATAACAACAAGAGAGAACGCTATAGTCGGGTTGTTGTCCCGACTATCTAATACCCGTCACTCAGCTAAAGGGAGTGCGAGGGAGATAGATATATAATTTTTGATTGCGTATAACTTTTTAATGAATGGTCCGATTTGAAAAATGTCTTCTACATTTCGATAGGTATAAATATACACAACAAAATTGCATTTATACTTCTCGGAAATCTTTAAAGATGTGGGCGCAGGACCCATTTTAAAATCGTTAGTGGGCGATTGTGGGCGTTAGAGGGGGCGTGGCGCTCGGCTAAAATAAACTTGCGCTGCGTAGGAAGCCAAAGAATATGTGTGGGAAATCTCAACCTTCTAGCTTTTGTAGTTTCTGAGATCTCAGCGTTCATACAGACGGACAGACAGACAGACAGACAGACAGACAGACAGACAGACAGACAGACAGACAGACAGACGGACAGACGGACATGGCTAGATCGACTCGGCTAGTGACCCTGATCAAGAATATATATACTTTATGGGGTCGGAAACGCTTCCTTCTAGCTGTTACATACTTTTGCACGAATCTAGTATACCCTTTTACTCTACGAGTAACGGGTATAATAATGTTTTTTTATTGCACTAAACATCCCAGCAGACTACTTAGTTAATTAATCACTTGAACAAAAGATCCACAGCGTGTTTGTTGTGTGTTTTGTTATCTTTTAAAGAGATTCCAATGATTATGCAAATTGATTGGAAGTAATTGTACTCATGAGCAGGTTCAATGCTCTGGGCCAAGTGGAGCTGAGTCAGCTGCCAGCGGCTAAGCCAAGCCACCTGTTCATTAAGCCGGCACCTTTGTGTTTGTGCAATACGCGATATCAGTGCCATGGGCGCAGCGGTCTCCGCCCGATTTATTCACAGAGTAACTTACACTTGTAAAATAGTAAATATAGTTAGAACTGAATTCTTAATTTCGACAACGTTTTAAAAACCTACAGTTCATATTAACGAACTCTATTTTATAAAGGTGTCCCTCTATAGATTTCATAGTAATAGATTTTTTCAAAATTCGTATTCATTTCATTTTCTCATTGCTCAACTGGTAAGATTATAGCATTTTTTTCGCAGTGGATAACCCGTGCAAAAGTGGTCGCTTGATTTGCTGCACGATTGGCACAGCTGTTGCTGCTGAGGGTTCCGTTGCAGTTATTGCTTCTGCTGTGCCGTTGTTGCCTGCAGCTGTGGATGCGTCGCGCATGCTCAGTGAAGTGGAAAACTCGACGACGGCGACGACGGGCGACAAATGCCATGAACTTGTTGCAGGTTGCAATTGTGACAGGTTGCGAGTTGCTGGTGTCGTTGCAATTGCTGCTGCCTCTGAGTTTGTGTGCCTGTGCCGTTCGGCCTTCAACTTCGCTCAACTGAACTTAACCGAATGATGTATGATTGCCGTTGCTGTTGTTGCTGCAACTGCTCATTAATCATTGTTTTCGTGGGTGGCTGGGCAGCCCCCTCTCCCCTCGGGCCTAATTGTGCATGCAGCATCGGAGGCAACAGTCCCGCTACATCGTTTCGCTCTCATTGCTGCCATATTACATTTATTATCCTGCTCGAATGCCATGGATGTCCACCACAAAACTGGACAAATTAACGCGTGGGTGGTCCAACGGTCGTGAAAGTGGGCGGAGGAGGGTGGCGGACAGTGAGGGGGCTTGGCAGGAGCGAGAGGAATCAGGACATGGACCGAGACCGAGGCGGAGTCATGCATCAATGTCGTGATGAAGGAAGGAAGGCCTTTCAGGAAACGTTTGCACTGAGAAAAGAGAATGTTTTTGCAGTAAGAGTTTCATTTTATTAAGAGAAATGTATTATTTATAATAATTTTTTAATAGAAAGAGGTTTATTCTTTTGCGCGATTAAGAGAAATGTAGTATTTTTAATACTACCAATAAAAACAAATTCGAGCATATAGCTATAAAAGCCCATTTTATTGCAAAGAATTACTCATAGCTAGATCCAGTTTCGATCTTAATTTTAGTGTGAAAGTTCGGGAGTTGGGCATTTGTTGCGAGAGCACTTGCTAGCGTCCATGTGGCTGCCACATGTGGCATGGCCATGAGTTCATCTGCGAGTGTGTCCCGCCATCTGCCAGTCTGAATTCCCGATTCTCCGTTCTCCGTTTCTCGCATTCTGCAATTCCCGCCTGCCGATCCGCCCCTCGTCGACGCTGGCGATTCCCGTTGCTGTGTCGCGTGTCAGCATAAAAAGCCGGCTACAATGTTGGAAAGTCAGTCAGGCAACGTCAATTTCCGTTTGTTGTCGTCATTAAAATGCAAGCCAAGCCACGCTCCGCTGCACTTTGGCACTACTTTTGATAATGATGACGACTACAACTGTAGCGGCAATGGGCGGGTCCGTCGGGGAAAACGAGTTGCAGAACAACAAATACGTAATGCTGAAATTCTATTAATTAGTTTGCCAAGCTGCCCATGTAAATGACACTTTTGTAGCACTTAAAGCAATTTAGTGTGAAATGCGTAAACAAACTGACAGCCGGCTGACAGACAGTAAAAGCCGTGGAGAGAGGGGGCTCTAAAGGTGGAATGGAGAAAAGTGTGGGACATAAATAGTTTTGTTATGATGCCTCTGCATTTATGTTGATGGCTTGGTAATCGATCGTTGACAAGTCATTGATTGTTGGGCAGGAAAAGAAACACGTGTCAGTTGGCAATACCTCCCAAGTTGCGGCTACAAAAGGGTGCCAGTTTGCTGACAAGTGTAATGCGATAGGAAATTTCTTTGCCCAAATGTTTTAGCAAATTGTAGAGTTGGGGAGGCGTGAATTTGTAAGCATGGAAATGACTCCCGAGGCAGAAGCCTGAGGAACGAGGCCGGAAATTGAAATATTGTCGGAGTGCTACCATTTTTATGACGTTCACTCTTCCTCGCCTTTTCCAGAACACGCTGTCCGTTTTTTTGCCGACTAATGTTGCAATTCCGATTCTCCGTTGCAAAAGTTTTGACAACATTTGCCACTTTGTCATGCCATTTTAATTTTCAACATTTTGCTCTGCACTGTGAGAAAGAGCAAAATAATCTTAGGCTTAACCATATCTTTTCAGAAAATTTAAATCAAAGCCGAAGAAATGTCCTCTAACTTTAAATATTAAAATATTACAATATGTATTCGATTTTATTTTTGTTGTTTTTTTTTTTCATAATGCCGACGTTTTGGACTACTTGAAGTCTAAGCCGTCATGACCTCGAGCTAAAAACTTCTCTATAAAAAAAAAGGTTGTATTAAAAGCTAATATTTGGTTTTTTAGTTAAGTTAAAGATGTTATTTCTTGTGTACGGATCTCTCATTCTATTCGCTCTATATTTGCTTCTGTGATTTTATTTTACTTTGTACTTGTTGTAGTTGGCGCTGCTCTTTATTCCCGCAGCCTTTTATACTCGTTTCTGCTCGTATTATGACAAAGTCGAAAACTTTTTATTGGTTGAAAAGAAAGGCGCGAGTTCGGCGCAGAGAAAGGGGTCAGAAAAGCGGGGAAAACGGGAGGCCAGGCTATGATTTATTTGGCGCCTGAAACGAAAAACCAAAACGAAATGCAGCGCAACGAAATGAAGCCATCAAAAACGTTGACATCGTTACGCAAAAGCGGAAATGACAATGATGATGGGCGCCAAATGAAACGATGGTCACGCCCCGCCCCGCCCACGTCCTTCGTCCGTTTTGTCGAATGAAATGCAATGCGGTCGGGATTTGTATGTGCTGGTGTGTGTGTGTGCCTCTGCGAACAGTGGGGCAAGAGTGTGCGGGGGGTTTGGGGGTGATTCCTGTGTTGGCTGCCATTAAAACGCGTGAAATTGAAAAGGCGAAAAATTGCAATGCCAACGGTGAACTGGAAACTACAGGAAAATGGCGAAAAGAGCGCAAAGTTTATGTGGGCCAAGTGTCGGAGGGAAAAGTGCAGCAGCTGTTGCATTGATTCGCTTATCAGCGAGCCCAATCTCAATGTTTTTACGAGGGCTTTCAGCTCGTGGCAAGGCTTACACTGGGATTGTGAAAGCAGACCAGTTATTTCGTTTACGTAAACATTAAGTTTTTATGAATGAAAACCGTTTACCTTTTTTAAAATCTTAAAACTGTAGAGGTTTTTAATAGCAACTTCACCAACAATTAAATACATTTAATTTAAATTGATTTCTTGGCCATATAATTTAAAAGCTTAAGTATACCAAAATAATAACCACCCTCACCCAAACACTTCTTTCCGTTAATTGCCAATCCATATCCGACTAACATACGTGTGTCTCTTTCTCTGTTTGCATTCACAGGTAGCGACCATGATGTCCTGCCCCCTTCCCATGCAATTACCGATACCGATTCCTTCAATACACAAATCAGAATTTGCACCGGTTCACATTGGAGTCAAGGTAAGTTGATCCAATCTCTCATTATTACATTACATTATCCATCCCAGCCATTTTCTCGACCGCACTTCCCGATATCCCTTCCACTTCCATTTCCTTTTTCATCCTCAGTCTCTCGTCTCTCGACTTGAACATTTGTTTGCTTGCCATTATTAAATAGTAAATTAAGCGCATAAATGCGAAAATCATGCAAATCTGCTGGAACCCGATGGCAGAAAGTCAACAAGTGGGGCAAAATGCTAAATGTAAATGTTGCCAACGAACTGGAGCGCACACACACACACTTGGCACAACGAACGCACACATGTCAAAGAGCCCGGTCTATTGTTGACATTATTGCAAAACATATACACACTCAGCGTATAGACCCGGCACAGATATTTACGTGAAATAATGTGCGGCACTAAATCAAATCGTTGTTGCCCCAAGATGGCGCCAGGCCAGCCAACCCCCTACCGCCTCCCGCCCTCATTTGACTGCGGCTTTAATACGAAGTGATCACATTTTAATGATACCGAAATGCACTGCACATTGTTTGTTTCTGCCGAAGAATAATGGTGTCAAGCAGCTTGCGGTGTGGGAAGGGCGAGGAAAGAGTTTCAAACATTCCCACGGATTGCGTCACGTTTGATAAATGCCAGAGCACATTTTTCTTGATTTTGTTTGGGTGTCCTTCCTGTCCTTCTGTTTCTTTTTTTGTATATACTTTTTTGTTTGTTGTCTCGCTTAAATGCCACACATAAATCTATTTTTGAATGAAAGCCACTCGCAGGATGCGTGGCGTATGCGCAATATTTCTTCTCGCCACAAGAGGGATATTTTTATACGTTCGTTTGTTTGTGGTTTGTTATCTGAAGAGGAAACTGTGCTTATTGTTTGCATAATGGACGCTCGTTAGCGGGGGTGCAACCCTCGGAGGGTGCGCAAGTCGGCTGCAATTCGGGGTAGGTAAAGAGTCTCCAAAGCCTTTTTTGGAGGCCTCCCCAATATAAATGCGCTTTTAATTTCCTTTCCAATCCCCTTCTGTCAGCTGCTCTTTTTCGTAAATGACAGCGCCTGCAGTGGCCTTTTCCCTTCCAGAGCCCGTGGTATTTTATCTTAATGAAAAATTAAATGATTTTGCCCACAAACCAGAAATAAGCAAAAGTGTTTGTGTCACTTCAAAAGATACATTTACTTTGTGCGGATTTTCTGTGTGCGGTTTCTTGTGGAATGCATGAAAATTGTCATGCCAAATTCAGCGATAATTTTATTCATGTGAACAAACGGAAATTCCCAAATAATTGAGCCGAGTATGCTGAAAAGTATGTAACACTATATGAAAATCGGACCTCATTTACCCACGCCGTGCACTTTAATTATTTCCGAATACCCGACTGCACGGCAATTAAAAAACAATCACAGAGTGTCCCTTTATTTGCATTCCTTAATTATCCATCGGCATCAGCTCAAAGGTTAACGAGCAGCCAATAAATCGCGATTTATGAAAACAGAAAACACGAAAAAAAGAGAAATGCCACTGCAGCTTAACCGCTGACAGGCTTTTACAATTATGAGCTGAACCCGAACCAACCCGGCTCAGTGCGGTTAATATCCTGATCTGCCGACGCGACTAATTAAGGCAAATCGCAACACGCAAAGTAGTCCAATGATAACCAGTTCATAAAAAGGCAACAAAACCGTTGCGGGGAGAAATATTTAATAAAACGGCGGCCGGTGGAAAAAATCGGCTGGAATTAAACGAGCTGCCAGGTCCCGCTGACTGCTGCTGTTAAACCCAATTTCCTGCCCCGAGGTGCCAGCGGTGGAACTTACACTTGACCGCGCGGCATAAATCACGCGGGGCGGTGGGTCGGAAGGGGCTGGTTGGCTGGCTTGGTTGGGTGGGTTAGGCTGGCCGGGGGCATCTTCATTGGTCATAAAAAGGGCGTTTAAAAAATACCGTGTAAAGGTGAGGCTGGAAAAATAATATTTAATAACAAAGAAATACAGAAGACAATGAAAAAGTCTGCTTTTTATGGGGTAGAACAGGAGGGGTGGTGTGTTATTTCTGCAGCTGACGCTTTTTTCAGAATTTAATTTAGTTTATAATGCTTCAATTGGTAATAAATGCAGGTTGGTCCTTTTATTTACATGGCCACTAGTATTTGAATACCTGCATTATTTTTCGCGAAAATAAAGAAGATTCATTCAATCTTGGCAGAATACATAAACTTTTTTACCTATAGGAAAAAACTGGGTTTTTACATTTGACCCTCTTGAAATGAAGAATTTATTTATCTCTGATCTGTTTTTCACAACTGATTTAGTTTCGGATTAGAACACATAAACCATCTTGGGCGACGTGACTTGGTTCAAAGGCCTTCAAGCTTCAGGACTTCCGCCATTCGCTCGTCCAGCAGCCACTCAGGTGTGCTCAGCTATTCCCTTTGCCAGCTGGAAGGGTGATGATGAGGCCAGCACCCTCTACTACCCGCTGACCTTACTATCCCGTCCATTGCACCGTGAACTTAAGGGACAAGACAGGACCGAAACCGGTGACCGAGCAAGGAAATGCTTCCGCTGCTACTGTTGCTCTGGCTTTCGTGGTCTACACTGGAAAAAGTTTTGTTACGGTTCTGTAGACCAAATTAGCGGATCAAATACTTTTAAAAAGTACGATAATCGCAGTTTCGCTTTTTCGTTAATAATAATATTTTTTTTGAGCTCCACAAAAGCGTTTTAACATTATTGTGGTAATTTTCCGGTTAATTTTCTTTTTTCCAAGTGTCCTTACTGTTTCTTCTCCTTTGAGCGCCTTTATCTTCCTTGCTTCATCTTCTCCTGCCGGCATACACTCGCATTTGTTTTTCTTATGCTTCTTATTAATAATTTAAGCTGTGTTTTACTCCTCGACGAGGACAACGCATTGTTTGCCCCGTAATGTTTGTCTGTCTGAGAATCCAGCTGCCCCACGATTCCTTACAAAGGATTGCACCTCACTTACATTTTGGGGCGTTGTGTTAAGTTCCCGCTTCCCACCACCCACAACCCGCAACCCACCTTAACCCATCAGCTGGCACAGGTTGTTTTATTTTTTATTTCCACTCAAATTGTTTTATTTGCAACATACACAGCGAAACACTGGGAAGACCCCAGACGCTTGGCTTTATTACGGTGATTTTTCTTGGACGCATTCGTGAGCTGTCTGCCCGCTGCTGCTCCTTCTCATTTTTCCTGCATACCTTTTGTAATTTTTATGATTTTATTCGGCTGCCTTGCCTCAACTTTTGATATGCGTTTTCCTCGCATTTTCCTTTTCTTTATTATTGTAATTCATATAAAACAGAAAAGGCGAGGGAGAGCTAAGAGCAGCCAGTAGTTCCTCGCCCTCGACTCCTCGTTCCACTCGATATTTGCTTTTGTGCGATGCGTAATAAGCAAGAACAACAAAAGGTAAGAAACCTTTTCGAGAAATTAAAAGGAAAACTCGGCAAAGAAGGGAGGTGGAATTACGGGGCTTTTGGCAGGGGAAAATCTCGAATCCATGACCGAGTATCAGCGGAGCACATGAACCGCATACAAAAAGTTAAGAGCAGTCCAACGCTGAAACACCCTGCTGTTTAAAAGATACAATGAAAATGTTGGATTAAGCTGTGAGATATGTAACAGCAGATATATTAAATTATAAAATACATTATTTTTTAAAAGTTAAATAAATAACTTCATTATAATGAAACTCTTATAAGTTTACCAACTGTGTGCAACAATTAATTAAAAAAAAACCGTGATCAAAAAAATGTGTTTCGTTACTATCGAGTAAACAATTTGAACTTAAATGGGAGTTACTCTCTGGTAAATTGTCTGGATTGTTAAAGCTTATATTTACCCTATATACCCTTATACTTTTCCATCACTGGATACACTTAATCCACCAAGGACATCGTCTTTTGTTGTCCTTTGTTGATGGTTTGATTCTTGGCTCAGTTGCTCGTTTTTTTTTTTTGGTTCCTTGGCAAGCGTTAAAAATTATAGTTATTTAGTGCGATTGCGAAAACACACAGGAGTAGCGTGGAAGTGCGGGCCATTTTCTGGATCTTAAGGAGCATGGCACATTAGACATGCACGCATGGCAATCTTTTAAAATCAAAATTGCGTCGGCCCATTAGACCCGGCGCTTCAACAAAGGCTAATTATTCCCCCGTTTACGGCCTCAGGCCACAAAACAACCGTTAAACGAAAAATATTATTTTGCGTAGCCCGCTTTTGTGCGTGTCCAAACTATTCGGGCACGCAACTGAAAAGAAAAGGAGTGGGTATTACGAAATGGGGATAGCCAGTTAACAAGCAGCTTGTTGCTTGTGCCATAAGTCAATTTGGGTGGGAGTAAGGGCAAGACAAAAAAAAACTATTTGCCTTAGGGGGTACAAGTAGAAGATGCACTTGGAAAATCAGTAGGAAAATTGAGTGAATGTTGTTCTTAGTTTTTGAATATTTTATTTTTAATATTTGAAATAGAATTTTGATTAAATCAACTCATATTTTATCTAGCATTGATTTCATTAATCCATGCTTTCTCAAGAGAACGTTAAATCCCTATAAATAATTTTAGATTGTAAGCTGAAAGTCTACATTTCTACTACATTTTTTAGGTGTAGCTTTATATTATAAGAGGGTCATGTGTGTGACAATCGAAAAAGGATACACATTAATTTCAATTAAGGCGTTGCGAAACGCCCCACCGCTTTCTCAAACAGCCGGGCAGCTACTTGTCCTCTTATTCGTGCTGCCCCACGGCGTCTTGAGCTCATCGCTGCCCCGTTGTTCTTCTGTGATTCCATGTTCTTGTTCTTGTCAAGCGTGCGTTTTACTTACTATTTTGCCGGGGTGTGGGTGAGCATTATTTATTATAGTTGCACACAAAGGACAACAAGGACACAATGGCTTCTGTGGGTAACAGGAAAAGAAATGACACGAAATGATTCAATTCCCAGGTGACTCGTTAAAATTTCAAGACGAAACATTTCGCATGAAAAATCAAAGCGCATTCCAATAGAATGTTTTTAAGTGGCTTTAACTTGAATTGGTCAAGAATCGAATGAACATATACAATTGGGGTAATAAAATTGAATCATTAGTATCCATGCAAAGTATATTTTTTTCATTCTCGGAAATGAAATTTAAATATATTCGATTTGAAAATTGTGCTCCGTGCACTGCAATAATTATTAGTGGCACTTTTCTAAAAATTTGTCAATGGTCGATGGAAACTTGAAAGCCCTATTGCAAACAAGCCAATTACTGCGGGACACTTTTATCACCGGCGGGGGAGTCAAAGCATAGTCAAAGCAGGACTTACCGGGCACAGGTGCGCCGGAGGAAAGCGGCTTTAACCCTTAACAGCCCCCCGAGGTAGCGACGACCAACGACCGACGACGACACACACATCGTTGGCAACGTTTTCCTGTTGACTTTGGCTTTACAGTTCAATATTTATTTTCGCGATTTTCACGCCGTGTGCTGAAAGATTGCTGCCCTGCTGAATCATGGCAGACCGAAAAGGAGCGCCCGGAGATGTCCCTCTTTCTTCGTCCTTCGTCCTTCCTCCTTCGATGCTGTCGCATGTGGACACAACAAACACAAACGGACACATGCATTAGATGAGCTTAAATGTCGTCGGCACTGTTGCCAGGACTCCTGCCAGATCCTTTGTTGTCCTTGTCTGCAGGTGTGCTCGCCGAAAGAGCGAAGGAAACTTGTTGACCAAAAACTGGAAAGACAAGCACACCGACTGAGACTGAAACACAAACAACGGCGAAGGGAAGGGGACGCAAAACTTTCGGCAAGCAAAAGTGTTGGGCCAGAACAAACACATTGTCTGTCTGACTGTGTGTCCGTCCCGTCCGACTGACCAAATAAGCATTATGAAATTTGCAAAAACTTTTCAATTGAAAGCGAAACTCCAGACTGCCGGGGAGAGAAAGTTTGCTGTTTTGGGGTGGGCGCCAACACCTTGAGACAAGAAGAAGTCCTTGCTGCGATTTATTTGCATATGAGCCTATAAATTTGTAATAAAAACTGCAAACGACCGCAAGGACTGGCGCGGAGGCCATCCCTAATACAGTCATCAGGCGAAAGGGTGCGGGGCAAACGCCTCCCCTCCTCCCAGAAAACCGCCTTTTGCAACCCCTTGCTGGCTTTTGTTGTAACTCATTTGACATTATTATGTGAACTTTTTATGGCCTCCAAGGCTCAACACGAGCTTCGGGGCTTCGAGTGTGCGGAGAGTCCTAGGCGCTCACACACATCAATAAATTTCCCCCTCCTTCCCATCGTCCTTCTCCTGTCGCCGTCCTGTAGACTGGGCTCTTCCTGTCAAAGCCTGGGGTAATTATTATTCTGGTTTATGATTTGGTTTTGGCGGCGTCTTTAGAATTCTCTTTATTACCCATCTAAGGTGTTCTGGGTTGGCATAAAATCTTTACTCGACTTACGTGCGCATATTCCTCTGTTAACATATGGAAGAGGCCGTCTGAAAAGTAGGCCAAAGTATCATAATTTTTATGGCGCGTCGAATAGTTAATGCGCTTTTCATGTCTGGCCAGGCTGGATTTGTCTGCAGATCCTTTGCGGTTATAGCCATTGGACTATGATGATTGGACTATTTAACCCAAAGAGTCCTTATCCCGTTTAGGAAGCCAGAAAATCTAATCTTGAAGATAAAGACTTAGAGGTCATGCGTCCTTATCATTAAAGAGTAGCCAACAATAAAACGGGGAGGTGTAATATGGTACAAAGAGCGTAACAGTGGGAAAAACATTGAGAAAATTATGAGGAAACACCAAAGTTTCAAGGTCCATTAATTGTGTGAGTTAACATGTATTTATTACTTATTCGCCGTATCAAACAACAAATTGAGAACGAACTTTGCGTGTCTTTCTTAATGGCTTATTACCTGTTTTAGGAAGCAGTGAACCACTGTACTTTCACCCTTTCTCCACTCCTATCTTATCTTCATCATCCGACTTTGTCGCTCTCGTAATGCCAAACATAAAATTCAAAATCATAAAAGGAGAGCAGGCACAGCAGCAACAATAACAGCCACGATTGGCATTCGCATAGAAAGCAAATACAAATATTGACATTGGAAATGCGATTGCTTCCGCTGGGGATTTGCCCATGTCTGCGTGGGCTTTCCGAATGCCGTAAATATGTGCACTTAAGGAGCTGCGCCTAAGGATTCCCTTTGCGTGGCCTTACCTTACCTTTACGACGCCAATATAAATTTGTATTTACATTGCAATAATAAAAGCGAACCCAACTCGTGGGTATTCAATACCGCACAACTTGCAGCAGCCGCAGGAACGATTTCTGATTTATGGCACTAAAAGTGCACTCAAAGTAGCGGGAGCAGCCGAAGCCCCGCCCGACAGCCAATATGGCGACGTTTTTTAATTCCGCAGATAACAAAGCACTTGTGGCCAAAGCCGCCTCCGTCGCACCCGTCGAGGGCAAATAGCAAATGGGACAATAAGCTGGGCCTTTCAGCTGGCGTTCGGTGTTGGTGGCTGGAGCCGCGCAACCCAGCCAGATAAAAATCAAAACTTAAGCGCCCTGGTTCGATGCAGTGAGTGCAGTGGCGGAGCCGCAGCAGGAAGAGCCAAAGCTGCAACAGGCGCTGCGATAACAATTTCTAATAAAACCACATGACAGCCATTTGCCACGCCCACACACATGGTGGAGCCTACACACAGAAAAATGCTGCGAGATATGATATTTATTTATCAATGATTTATTGTACAATATTCACTTATACAATATTCGTTATGTAGATTAATCTTAACCCAATACCCATGATGATCGAATCCCCAAGAAACTTCCTAATGTAAATAATTAAATATTTATTTAAATCGCAGTGTAAAATGTTACGGGCGCAATGCGTGGATTATTGCAGCGCTGAGTTTGCCTTGGCCATAAAGTCGTATTATCCTTGGTTGTGGAAACCAGGCTAGAGCTCAGCTTGCTAGGAAATTGGAAATATTTATAGTCCGCGAACGCACAGCCACACATGGCGTATACTTGATGTGGCGCAACGATTATATAATTGCCTAATTACTCAAAACGCCTGCAAAAGTTTGCTCTCAAAAACTTTTGAAGCTGCGAAAAATTAAGCATAATATTCAAAAGAAAATATCCTTGACGCAACCAACTTATGTCTATGCCAGAGAGTTTTGATTGAGGCTGGGGCTCTGATTCTGACTCGGAAAGAATCACGACCAGAAATCGGCGTAAAATACTTAAGCTCAAGAGAGCACAAAAAATGTTATCCTCAAAGTTTTCAAAAAAAATATGGTGGAAACCCTTTCTTTTTTTTGCCTTGAAGATTTTCCGCGTAATACTTATTGCCTATTGTATATGAACTTTTGAATAGCGGGAAATGAGAGAGTGTAAATTTGTTTATGTTCCCTTTCGTTTTGCAACCAGTTTTCTCGCCTATTTTCCTGCTTCTGTGGCGGTTCCTCTTTTGTTGTGAAACTCGCGCAATTTGTCTTAAGTGGCCACCACCACCCTTTCTCATGGAAAACCACCGAAACCACCCTGACAGCTCCACCAGCACCCAACCCGTTCCTTGCGTGTGAAAAAAGCGTAGAAAACGGCATAAAGTATGCAAAGCATTTGCATTTAGCATTCAACAAGACAAACAAAAAATGAAGTGCGAAGCGTCGAAGCCGCGACAAATTTTCCAACTAACTGGCGACCGAAAAAAAGGAAGACAGCTAAAAAAAGATGCGTAAAGTCGAAAAAAAGGGTTGCTTTTGGGTTCCTTTCGAGCGCTGGCTTTTGTGCTGACAAATTCAGGCGTGATAAGTTTTATGTGCGCTTATTTGACTGTTTTTAAATAGACCCACGAAGGGATCAGCAATGGAGTGGAAGGGGGTTGGCCGAAGGCTCCAAGGAGTTTTTAGGCCAAAGTTAAATAATTGATGTTGACAATCAACAAAGCAAATAAAGTAGAAGTAGAAGGCGTGTTTTTGGGGTGTCGAGTGAAATGAATGAATAAACCTCTGGGCAGGTCGAAGCCATTATCCTTCAAGCTCTTCAACTTTTAGGAATTTTTCGTTAATAAAGGCATTTTGCGGTGCCCAGAAAATAAAATTTAATTAAATTCACTTTACTTGATTTTTCCATCTGGCAGAAAGATAAATACTGTTATAAATATTAAGATCCTGTTAACCGGACCCGAAGCAAACGTGCTCGAAAAAATCAAGCCCAATCACAAAAGGTCCAAAAGATAAAAATGTGTCAATTGGGAAATCTATTTTGCGGATTTGGGAGCGCTCCACTCAATCAAAGGCTGAAATCACACATGTCTGCCGGAAAGGTGGGGCAAAGACACCTGAGCAGATGCCTTCTTCTTCTGCTTTTTTCTCCGGCCACGCCCCCTCGTCCACGCATATTTAAGTAAAACTTTGCCGCCGCCAACGTCGTTGTCCACACATAAATAAAACATTTGCGGCCTGCGGACCGAGGATGAATCGGGAGATGGATGACCCATTGGCGCAAGATGACAGGCAGCAACAGACGCTGAGGATAAGGAGAGGCCGAAGGAGCAGGAGCGGGAGGAGCAGGAGAAACAGCAGCCGGCCGGATGCAAGATACAGGAAAATCCCTTTACGAGCGAGCGGAAGTGCGTACAAAATGATACAACCCCACTCCACCCACGAGACCTCATTGCCGGCGCTCTGTGTGCGCTTGGTCAAGCAGATATTCCCCCGCATCGGCATACGCCCGAAAAAAACAGAAAAGGGAGGAGAGAAGTTGTACACTGTAAGACCGAATTAATGATCTTTAAAATTATATAGAACAATGGAAGACTCAAGTCTTACACAACTTATCTTCAGGAATACAATTCTCAGATGATAATTACTGATACAATAGCTTGTTCCGTTTCTGAGCTATTGATATCCCTATTTTTGATTTTCGCTCACCAACGGTTAGTTCAGTGTCGAAACGCTTTTGAGACAAGAGCCAAAGAAAGCGGTTTGGGGATTCCTTCCAAGGGGATAAAGATGAGGATGGATTTGGGGTTGGGGCACGACGACATGGCCATTTCAGCGTGCAGCAAATTGAAATTGAAATTGGAAGAAGCGAAACGAAATGAATTCTGGGGACGCTAACAGGCTAACTGGCCGACCAGCTGATGGCCATAGCCGGCTTCCTGCTGCGAAAAACTGAACCCAAACCTGAGTCAAAACGCATTTGCTGGTGGCATAATTGGCGCTTATTTCCTGGACAGATGACGACCTCGTCCTCGTCGTCTCGGCATTTCATCAAATGTTTTTGTGCCTGTCGTTTTTATTGGTCGCCAGAGGATGATGGCTGCTTCTGGGGGGATGGGGGTGATTTCACAGGGGGAGGTGGCCTGCACTGTGATTGACAGCTTGGCGAAAGTTTCCTTTGTGCGCGGCACAGATTATGTATAAATCTCAATAAATTTCAATAAGCTACAAAACTTGTTCCCCCGCTCTCTTTTGAGCTGCCTTTGAAAGTTTTTATTTTTCGCTCTCTTGTATTTTTTATGGCCCCCAAAGTTGTTCTTTCTTCCTTTAATTCCTCTATTGGAGACCCCTCTTCCGATGCTCCTCCTTCTCTGTGTGCGTAACTTTATCAAATGAAGCGTATTAGGGCTAAAACTTTTAATTGGTCAAATGGCTGACAGATTGTGCGTTTAAGTGATTTTTACTCATACACATACTCAAGGAGAGAGGCTTCTTCTGCGTGTGAGTAAAGTTGACTTTTGCACTTTTGGCGAGTCTGAACAAAATAATTTTAATCGGATTTCGGAAATGTTCTCCAGCCAGTGCTGCACCTCAAAGCATGCAATGGTTTCTAATTAAGGTTGGAAGCCAAGTTTTTATCAATGCCTGTTTGTTGTGGTTCATGGATAACTATGTAACTATTTAAAATGCCATCTCGTCAGGCCAAACACTTTAAAATCATGATGTCAGTCTGCAGTCAGAATTAGAGTGAAATATTTGAGGGGCGACTTTCCGCTCACAGAGCGTGAAATATATAACATCTTGTTTTTGATAAAATATGCTGAAAATGAGATAAGCAGCAGAAATCCCATTGGTGCTCATGGCAGCAGAGACAAATGCACGAGCACACACAGGAATTGGAAAGAGCGGGAGTGGGACACAATTGCGTGGATAAACAAACGTGGGGTATTGCTGGATAAATTCGTGTTAGTCCAGCATGCCAGGGATTCAATTTCTCAAAAGGAATTTTTGAGCAAGCCGAGCACAATGTGGCAGGCAGACATCAGTAGACAACGGAACAGATTTGTCTAGGGTGGAAAAAGATTGGGGAAAGGAATAGAAAGGAAAAGCAAAGGTTACCGAGAACAACTGCAAGTAAATTACAATTTAAGTGAATTTTTCAAAGTGTCGACAACACCAGAAAGACTGTTAGCCCTTTTTTGTGTGTGCCCCAGCCAAACAGAACCTGAAAATAATCCACCAGCAGGCCCAAGTGCAGAGAGTTGAAACCTCAATGACTGAGAGACCGAAGATTTGTCGGGTGCAAATTGAATAAGAGTGGCGGAAAAAATGTTGCTAAATTATGCAGCAGCACCAACAGAATAAGAAGCTAAGGAGCAGCGGTGGCTGTGAAACCTCCTTGATGTATCAGATAAGCTAATTTACTCACATAAAAGGCAAAGGGCCTAAACTTAACGGAGTGGGTACAAAGCGCGTCAAGCAGCTCATGTCTCAGTCAAGGAATAAGTTAATCCCCGATGGGTAATGAGGCCAACTTTTCACTAATCCAGAAAGCACTTTCTTAAGAGTGCTTCAAACATCAGAGACCAAACATCTTTAAACACCATTACTGCCCTATTTTATATTAATATCTGTTTTAAGCTGAATTTCTCTTTAAATGGTTTCCAGAAATGCTCGTAGGTTCGATTATAATGGTTGATCCGGAACGATAGTAAACGATAGTTTACACCACCCAAGCTCACTCGAACCCTAACCCACTTGTCGGCAGTCTGTGCGTGAGGGTATCTGTATCTGTGTATCTGTGCACGAAGCAACAACATTGTCTGTTCGCTTTAAAGCTAATAGCAGCCACTTCATTTGTGTCACTCGATGGCACTTCACACGTGACAATGACAGCAGCAGAGCAACAACTACAGCGGCGACCCTCACATGCACAAAAAGACGTGCGCTTCTCCGGTGAAGTGGGCGGTTAAGGGGTGGCCACGCCCCTGCAGCAAGTTTACAAAATCTCCAAAATAAATACACGCCAGTCAGCCACGTGAGATTTGCATTAGCAGCCAGCTCTGGTTTGGATGTGTGTTCCTAATGGCATCAACATATGCAGAAAGTAACAAATTATATGGCACATTTAACCTTCGTGCAAAGGGACCGTGAATGCGGAGGCGACGGTGTGACCCACCGGCTTAGATGTGACCTGGTGACCCTCGAGTGGCAGTCACGCAGAGATGTAAACAGCGAGTCCTAGAAATCTAAGATAATATCTAATGTAATTGTCCGTGCGAAAATGTGGCTCCTGCTTTTACTTGAACAACAGTGATTTGATAAGTACTTAATTGATTAGGATGAACTTTTTATAAGGGTAGCCAATAATATACCTCACACTTGTTGTTTGCTTGGTTTTAATTTTGATTGATGAGAAAAATAATAGGGTTATAATGAACCCAGTAGCTACACGGACACTCACTATTCCAACTTACTTTCCACATTATTTTGATTTGTAGCCGGTTCACGTTAACCCGCTAATTGTTCAATTTGTAGGTTGTTTAGTCAAACGTTATTGAGCCGTTAATTAGTCAAATTAGTTGATGTCAGCCCGATAATTTTGGGTCTGACACACATCTGCCACGTGTGGCGAATGCAATTGCGAAATGTTTTCCCCATAAAAGTCAATTGAGCGTTAAATTATTTTTAATGAATTACACGCAGTCCGAGCGAAATTCATATTAAATGCACTTCCGAAAAATAAGGGAAAGCTGGTGGGAAAAGGCAGTGGAGCAGAGGAGCGGAAGAGGGGAAGAGGGGGGCTTGGCGCCTTGAAATTAACACTTCTCAACCTAATTTGATATTCATGCATTTCTCATGAGAGCGACAGGGAGACGATAAGGACGTCAAAAGAAAACTTTATCCGTGGCAAAGTGATGGGCGGAAAGTTGTTGGCCCGACTGCAGCGTCACGGAAAAGTGAGAAAATTCCCAAGCCAGTCCTGGCGGCTCCTTTTTCCGCTCCCACTTCTCCTGTTTCGTTGTTAATTTTCTGTTTTCCTTTTTTGTAAGTTTTGTAAGTCTTTAACGATAAAAGCCAACAGAGGAGCAACTGGGCTTAGTCCTTTTCGTGAGAGACTCGTTGAGGCCTAAATGTAAGCCTTTTTCACGGCCTTGTTAAACATTTCTTTGCATATAATTAAAAACCAGGAGCAGGGAACACAAGTTAAACTCGCTGCCAATTTTGTTTTTTTTTTTTTTGCTGGCGGTTCTGATGTAATTTTCAACCACAACATATTACGGCCTTTAAGCTGTTTTAATGCCCATCATCGGCTACCTCTGCTCTTCATTCTCCGTCCCTCGGTTGCATTGCGTGTAATCTTTTTAAGCCTTTCTTTGTGTCCTTGGGCGCGTGAGCGCATCTAATCCTTTGTTTACCACTCCTACCTTTTTTACTGGACACGAACTGAATTGTTTCCAATAATTTATGCTTGCTGTTAACTCACTTCTTTCGCACTGCAATTTTATTGTATTTCCTCAGGAGATTTTCCAATTTTACGGCCATTTTCAGTATAAAAATTGATGCGAAAGAACGCTATTAGTGGTAATTTTTTATGCATGTGCGGGGCTCCTTTATTTCCATCCCCCTGTGATTTCCTTCATTTTAATTTGCATTCTTGGCCTTCGCAGGAGGCGGAGAGTGGGATGGTAAGTTTGTCACAATTCAATCAGGAGGCTGTTTTCCTTTTTTATTCGGGGGCTTTAATAAATAAATACGAGCACCAAATTACATTTAGACCCCGAGGGGAAAAGGCAGACACTCAATAACTCGCAAGGTAAAATCCCCGTAACCCCCCTGGTCGTCCCATTTTTTTCTCTTCCCCTAATCAACAACAATTCACTTTCACTCTCAAGCGATGCTCATATGAGGAAAATCCAGGAAAAAACAGTGGAAAAGAGGGAAGTGGAAGTCGCTGGGATGGGAGAGTCAAAAAATGTGATTTGAATTTTTGCCTTGTTTCTTTTTCTGGCCAATTTGCAAGTTTGCACAAAGGGGTGGCAAAGAGAGCGAGAGAGAGAAGGCAGACAAGCGGTAAAGCAAATAAACAGTTAATGCTTTTATGCAAATTTATGCCATTAACACAAATAAGCACAGCCCCAGTCGAAATTTGAAAACAATTTGTCACTCAAAAGTCACTTTTGCTTGCCATCTCACCTCCCACCCCTCGAATTTTCTTTGTCTTTTCCTTTTCATCTACCGGCTTCTCTTTTTTACACACGTGTGTGTGCGCCAGGACAAAAGCAAGAAAAACAAAATCAAAGCACCAGTGACAAGTGCAGAAGTAAAATAAAAAGCAGGGCGAGTGAGCCCACTAAAACCGATGATAATGAAGATGCCTAGTCAGTGTCTGCTTGGTAGAGGGGGTGGGGGTGGCAGATGGGTGGGGGAGTGCCTGTGGCAGTGACAACAACACGAGGCTGCAGGAAACACTGCCAAAAATCAAAGTCACTGAAAATTAAAAGTAATTTGTTTGCTAAAACACCCAAGACATTAGGCTGCTGCAGGGATTGCGGAAGTGAGTGGGGGTGGGTTGGTCGGGGTTGGGATACGCCCAAATTGAAATGTGAAACTCATGCCAAGTGGCATGAAGACGGCGACGAATCAACTAAGTGTGGCAGTTATAAATAGAGCTGCGTGGTGGAAAAGTTTTAAAAAATTGCACATAATGCCAGACAGCCGAGGGAAAGTGAATGAATAGGTCTACCATTTTATAAAGTTAATAAATAACTTTAAACATAATTTTTTGTAAAACTGCATTGTGGTTTTTTCAAAAGGCAATACAATTTTAAAAACAACTGTATTAAATCCAAGCGCTGCTAACCACTTTCCCTCTGCTGTTCACTGAACAAATCAAAGTGTCTCCTCTCATGCGCTAGTATGGCTGTTTTTGCTTTGCGAGTTGATTTTCAATGGCAGCCCGAAAGTATGCAATGAACAAAAACGCATTAATAATTGAGCAGCTCGGGTGCTGCCACTTGGTTTTGCCCCAAACAACCAACCTCCCATTTCACCACCCCCATTCCATCTCCTGTTTCTGCTGAATGCGATATTTTAATGCAGCATATATAAATGGAAATTACATTTAAATTACATTTGATCTTTTATTTAAAGTTGCTGATTAAATTTTGATTTTATTCCTCTCATTTCAGGTGAGTGTTCTGGCAGCAAAACTTGTTTGCGTAGTACCTGTGCGAGTAAGTCTAAAGATGGGTAGTATATAAATCAGTGCAGCAAATTATGATAAATTATTATTTATTATGCACCAAGAAGCGCAAAAAAATTCGAATAGCAAATCTATTTTCATTAGGAGGTCTGCCAGTCGAATTTGTTCTCCCCCGCCCCTTTGGCCAAATTCATTCCCCTTATTTATTTATTATGCTAAAGTTTGCCTGCTTCTTTTGTTGTTCCTGTTGTTACGCACAAAGTTTGGCATATTTTGAGAACTTTATTATTAGCATGATGGGGGGCAAAGGATGATTTGGATCCACTCAATACCGGCGATTTGCGATTAAATTTAAATACTTCTGAAAAATTCCATCAGCCCCTTTGCTCGAGAAGCATTTCAATTAAAATGCCTCGGAGAAAATGCTTTTAAGCGACATAAATTTCATATCGACCACATTCAGCAACAAAAACAGCAAAAACCAGGCGGCAGACGACTTTTGCTTAAATGCTTTTGTGGCTGCCCCAGGAGCACATGCGGAGAACTCAAAAATGCAGTCCCAAACTGGTTTTCATTGCAACCGCAGGAGGGAAAGGAGGGCATCGCACATACCATTCGCAATGGACTTGTTTGCTGACTTTGCTTCTTGAACTTGGCCAAGAGCAGAAAGAGTTGCGTCGGCGCGACGTTCTGTTTGTTGCCTCTTTGCCTTTTGTTTTTGCAATTGGCAACACGCTCGTGTTTGACTTTGAAATTTGAATGCGCCGGCTGAAAGCGCGGCGATTGTTTTGCCCACAGTTGCACGCCATGCAGCGCTGCTGCCAACTTCATTAGGGTCAATAAACGCCAGTGCATAGATACAGATACTTCTATGGCCATATCCATGACTGTGTGGCCATGATCGTGACGTTGATTTCCGCACACCAGATGCAATTTTTTCTTCGGCATGTGCCTTTAGTTCCAAGCTGTATGAACAGGAATAATATAACTGGGGAATTCCGAATAGGGTTGTGAAAAAATGTATGTTATACCTTAATCAATTGAATCACATTAAAATGACTTAGTATCAGCTCATCATCCTGCTTACTCCGTGGAATCTGTAAATAGTTTGAAACCTGATTACCTATCGCTAGATATTTGTTAACTGGCTTAAATCTTTTTTGAATTGGATGGTATGTTCTTTAACTAACATCAACATATAAATAAATATTTTAAAATATTTGTTCTCCATTTAAGAATGGCCGATATTTATAATTTTCCACAGTCACTCTCTCAGGAGAACAGCTCAACATTTCCCATTTCCTATTTGTGCAAACGGCAGACACTGATAAAACCATGGTTTCTAACCAGTTTCCTTGGTATGTCTTTTTGTCTGCGATTTTTGTTACAAATTTAGTTGCAATTCATGAGAAATGTTACGCTACGCGACGCGACGACAAGTGTTGTAACTTTTCTCATGGCCAACAACGATCAGTCATCAGACACAGTGTGTTGTAGTTTTTGTAGCCAAAATGGTCAACGTACTCTTCCCGGGTCTTGGGAGCCGCGAGTGGTTGGACTAGTCCAGCGACTCTTGTCTACGGGGTCTTGGCCGTGGTTGCTGCTCTTGGCCCAGACAGCCGCAAGTCTGCATTCTTGTGAGGTTATTCAAATGGCCAGTCAGCCAGAGATTCTCCACACTGGAGGAAAACATTTTAAATTTAATATAGTTTCTTGAATAGATTTATTTTTCCAAGAAATTCGCATGTTCCTAATAGGAAAGCGCCACATCATTTTATAAATCACACTATGGTTCTCATATATACCTAAATAAAATATTTTACTATAAATTAAAAATCTTTTATTTTAAAAATACAAAATTTAAATCCTTAAATCCTTAAATTTAAAAAAAAAAACATCCCCAACTTGAAGAACAATTTTCCGGCATGCATATCCAGTTAGACTGCGCATCAGTGGTTGCTGTACCGTCTACTGCGCTGATTTGCCGCCGGAAGTTGGCCAGAGCTCCTCCGCTTGTTGGCCAACCGACTGCTCGCCGAGCCATCTGCCGATGCCACTCTTCTACTGCTGTTAGCCAACAGCCGAAAGCTCCGTAACCCCAACAGCCTTGCCCCTTCGTCCTTTCGCAGACTGTTGGCCAACATCGGAGCTCGCTACCCCTGCGAGCTTTCTGTTGGCCAAATCGGGCACTGCCCCTCTTTTGGTATAACAGATGGGAGGTAGCCTCGCTTTCGTTGCGTGTTTCCTAAAACCGGTTTCCTCGCACACCAGTTGCGCATTTATTATGCATGGAATCGTGTGGCATGCCACTTCTTCCTGTTGCTTCGCTGTTTGTGTGCCAAGTGCTTGGGACTTGAAGCTCGGAGCTTGGAACTTGGCTCCGTGCCTGCCAAAGCCAGCCAAAGTTCTCCGCGCCTCGCTCGCCTTTCGGCCCGATTGCGATCAGTTTCTGTTGCCTTTTCTCTTTCTGTTTCTGTTTTTGTCTTCGGCTGGCTCGTTAAACCTTGGCCTTGAGGCCCTTAAATGGCGCTCTATCGTCGAAATAAACAAACGAAAAAAATGCGAATAAAACGAGTAAGAAAATTATTGCAGTGGCAGTTGCCAAACTGGCTTTAGACAGCTTCTCTACTTTTCATACCCTGGCTAAGGATACTGAGGACTGGTGCATACTGAAGACGAGGTGCATATCGAAATAATGGAAAAAAAATTATAATGCGTATCATTCACTAAAATAGGCTTATATCAGATAGTTCTTCGTTGTCTGGGTTTCCCGTAAAACTACAATTTTGGGAGTAAGAAGTTGCTTTAGGGTATTTTGCCATTCGTCTTCTGACTGTTTCTTCCTCCCTTCGCTTCTCGGCCATGATGTGGGCTCATTATCTATCCGCCGACTTCTTCGTCCGACTGCTGCTGCTGGCATGAAATCAAAATCACAGCTTGGCCTTCGCTTTCATTGTCTGTCTACTGGTCTGGCTTCATATACTTCTGCTGCCTCTTTTTAGCTGGAGCGGCTTAAAGCCAAGCAGAAGCCTTTGTGGCCATTTGCTCTGCTTGTGCTTCGTTTTTAATTTCATTCAAATTCATTGTTTGGCGCTGGCAAAAGTTTTCCTGAACATTTCAGCTCATTAGCCGTTAGTTTCATTTAAACCACAGCTGAAATGCACTCGCTGCAAACTCAGAACCGTAAGCACAATAAATCACAATTTAAGCGGTGAAACCGAGAGGAGGCAGCCATAGTCTCGGCCATATAATTCCTTCCAATCAGGGCTACTCCTTCTTCTTCTTCTTCTCCTTCTGCGGATTTCTTTCTTGGCTGCAACGCGAAGGTCGCCAAAGGTAAACTCGCTACAGAAGCAGCGTCTTATTATATTTTCCATTGTTGGCTCTGCTGCTCCTTGCCACGGTCTACTGTCTCTATCTGCCTGCGTTTCTCCTCGTGCACCTTCTTGATTTCAGTTACCAAATTATATTCCACAACGAATTTTGACTCCATTTTTTGGCTCGGGTCGCTGTTTTTGTACCCAGCTTTAGTGCCAGTAATTGGGGTATACTGTTTTTGTGTTGGCTCGGGTTTAAAGTTAATAATATTAACTTATTTGCTAAGCATTATAATTATATAATGTTGTATATATATTAATATAGATTCTTTTTGGTGGATGCAAGCTGGATAAGTAACGTAGGAAAAAGGCACAACAAAATGTTATACTTAAAAATATCTAATAAAATGATATTTATAAATACTCAAAACTACACAAAGTGTACATTTTTAATTTGAAGCCGAAAGTGGGAAAATGATTAATAAAAAAAATAATTACCGGTCGATGATTATGTATCTTTATTTTTGTGTAGAGTAACTTCTAGTACCGATAAATCCTTCTTTGTCTAAATGTTTCCGGCTTAGCTGTTTCGTACCTTGTTTGGGTAAATTGAAATTAAAAGAGCTTAAACCTCTTTTTACCAGTTTTGGTTCCTTACTCTGTTTTTCTCCTCCTTGGGACTTAAAGCCCTAACTTACCTTAGCTCTCTTTATTTCACTAAGGTTAACTTACACTGTTAAGTTGCCAGTCATTGTCTATTTATTTACCTTAGGCTTTTGTTAAAAAATCCCCATTGTAGTTAAAATAATAAGTAACAATAGAATACAAATTCGTTTGAAGCGTATCTAACATGGTATCAGTGGCATCCCTTTTGAAGGACTCTCCAGTGGTTAATCCAAATCTGCTTAGGCAGCTTCCAGCGCCATTCATTCGGTCTGCAGTTCACACTTGGCTCAAATTAGGCATGTAACAAGTTTCCTTTTGATGGTCGTCCCAAAAAAAATGTGGCATCTGGAGAATGGGGGAGTGGAATGAAATACTTCTGACAAGTGGCAAACATAATGCTTTTCTGGCCAAATCACGCTAATGAAAAGCTCGGGCGACATCAATACCCGGGAGTCCGGAATCAAGAATCAAGAATCAGGACTCAGGAAAGGACGACGCAAGTGGCGAGGTAAATAAACTTAAAAAGTGCCACTCGATGTGGGTGGTGCTATATCGGGTGAGTGGTCATTCAGTCAGTCAGTCAGTGTGCCAGAATATGCCAAGTAGTTGTCGCCCACGCCTCGATTCCTTTTGGCCTCCGTGAGCTGGGTGGGTTGTTTCTCGGCCCAATCCGCTTATCGGGCATGGCTTGTTGTTGTCCTTATTGGTTGTAAGTGGTTACAATGAGATTATGCTTCATTACGCGGTCAGGCCAGGACTTCCCGACTCGCCTCCTGGCCTCCTGGTCTCCTGGCCCGGGCAAATCGTTGGCAAATCATAACGAGCTCTCTGCGCGCCATTAGCGTCGCGCTGGCTGGCGATAATAGCCAAAGCACTTGGGCTAATGGACGACGTGGCTGCTTTGCTTCGATTGATGCAATTGCAAAATGCTTTCCTGCCTTTTTTTTCGCCATTTCGCCACACCCACACTCGCATCCAGGCGCTGGAATCTCAGCTATGCAGTCTGCTAAAATCCTCAGACTCTGCTGCTCACGGTCATGCTGATGATGATGATGAAGCTGTTGTGGTGGCTGATGCAATGATGGCTCCCAACTCTACCCCCTTCCACGATTTACCCGGCTCTCCCTGATTCCACCTCGTGATTCCACCGATTCTCCGCCACAGCGCTGCAAAATGCCTGTCGATGCCAAAGTTGCCAAACTTGTTTCATTTGCGGTCCAAATATAATTGCGACTGCGTTGAAACTTCACTCTTCGCTCGCTTTATCTGCACTGGTAAAATGGAAACAAAACACCAGTGCACACTGGGCCAGAAAGTTAATTTTTTGGCCAAAAATCTGTAATTTCTTTCCTAGGACAGTTAGAAGGATGCAGTTTTTTGCGTTTTTTTCTTAAAAGATTGAACTTTTCAACGAACTAAAAGTAAAATTTCTTGGAATTTTATATGATATAGATAATCCAGACCAAAGTCGGAAAATTTGACGAACTTTTCGGTTTTTTATTTTTAAAAAAATAACTAGAAGACGCACTTCTTCCATTTTCGAAAACAATAAAGTATGAGATAAAACAAACTAAAAAAAATTAACATCACTAAAAAATATTATGTCATTTAAGATTTATGAACCGTTAAAAAGTGCAACTTTCGGAGGCTCCCACATCTACGTTTATCAAACAATCGATTTAAAAAAAATTTCTATTTTTTTGTTCTTGTTACCTTTTAAGTTTTATATAATCAAATTATGTAAAAAAAATTGTTTAAAAATATTGTTTTTGGATTTGTTTAATGTTAATTTGACATATTCTGAAGTCATCACAAAAGTATGCTACATTTTTATTTGCATAGTCCTGATTAAATAGATAGATATAGGTTTGGAAAATACCATAATCGATTAGTGTACGTAAAAAGTAGATTTTAGATGTTAGTCACACTAAAATCAAATTTTTGAGCGCAAAATGTTCACCAAAACCTGAAGAAATAAAGTATGGCATACTCTTGGGCTCTGTTAGCTAAGCTCTTCAAAATAGCTCGACTTCGAGTTAAGCCTTCAATTAAAACTTAAATTACCGAAAACTAAGGCAAAACCGCATCGAGTCGGTGGGCTACGCTTTTAGTAAATTGATCAACGAATTTTTTTTTGAAGGAATGAACTAATTTGGGGATGGCACTCGAAGGCACTCGAAAAGCAAAGTACTCATTGGCTGAAAAAAGCGTAAAAATTAACAATTACATTTATTTTAGCAAACAAGTAAGACATACGAGCTATATTATATTTTTTACTTGTTAAAAATAATCCCTTCTGCAAGTTTCGGAAAGAAGTCGAACAGCAACATCAGCATCTTTGACTTCTAAATTTTTTTTCATTTCCATCAATATTTTATGAATTTTTCACTTTGAAAATATGGTAAAAGAAAACTACTTGCCCGAATTCTTTGAAACTTTGGCATAAATTAGTTTAATGTATTATAAAAAGGATCCCAAACTCAATTTGGTCATTTTCTTAAAAAAGAAAAACGTATTTTTGGCCAAAAATCTGATCGGCTGGCCCAGTGTGCAGTGTAATAATGATATCCCTAAGTTCAAAATATAAAAGTAATTAGTTAGTTTGGGGAGTTAGAGTGTGAAATTTAACCCATGAGGTTTAGTGATTTACCTGCGTTAAGTCTGTGCTAATTTTTTTCTGTGCATCTTCCCTACTCACCGCCTTTTACGACGACTTGCTCCTTTGGCTGTTGCTGCATTTAAGCCCTTTTTTGACTGGAATTTCGTTATTGAAAATGTTTCACTGCCGCCGTGATGCAGGGCGTCCATTGGAGATTGCATTGGTTTTGGCTTGAGTCTGGTGGGGGAAATCGAAAACCGATTCCGAATCGGATCTGCATTTGCTTTGGGTCAAGGGTGGGTCAATAAGAGAAATGAGCTTACAAAAAATAAACATTTATTCTGAGGGTACAGCTGCGGGGAGTTCAAATAAGTAAAGGGGCTTGAGAAAATTTTAATGGGGCTGCAAATCACCTTTGAGGAATGTTTGTGGATCAGACGACAAAGTTCATGGTCAACAGCCAAAAGCAGCATGCAACTGGCTTTTCCCTCTCGGAAACCCCATGTTGCATGCTCCACTGAACTTAAGAACAGATTAGAGACTTCGGGGAGGGACTAGCACTCGACTGGCAATTATCTTGTTGATGCCATGACAAGATCGAATCGCAGCTGGAAGGTGCACAAGAAGGGAACAAAATAAAAGGGGAGGAGGGCGAAAGATCGCTGGATGTTCTCCAGGGAATTTTACCACTCAATTTGCATTTCCCAGCAGCCTCCTTTCGGCGCCATAAATTTGAGTTAATGCAAACCAAGCGACAGCCTCGGTTCACTATAATTCTATTGCCATGTGGTGGGGAGGAGTTATATCTGGGGCGAATTCGGAGTCGGGGCAGCTCAAAGGCGACACATACCAGCGGCGACTTATGGCCAAAAGCAGCAGTGGAAAGAATGCCGTGAGCCAAGTTAAGCTCACGAGAAAGCCGGGCGGAGAAGAATCCAAGAGGGGGGCACTTGCAACGTGCATCTGTCTCTGTCTACAGCTGCATCCCCTTCTCAGTCTGCGCCGAGTTGCATGAAATTCTGCCATTTCTGCACTGGGAAAAAAGCATCTACAAGTAAATCGTGATAACGTGAGCCGATTTACTTATTTTTTTAAATGAATAAATAATATTGTCTTTTTACAACATGTCATGTATTCTTGAGTATTATTTATTTTATAAGTTCATCTTCAGGGTGAACTTTAAAACCCAGTATAAATTGCTAAAAGAAATTGAGCAACTTTTTCCTCTCAGCGCTCGAGAACGAGCAGTCGACCGAGGGGCAGATAGAACTGGCTAGAGAAGAAGGCTAGCAAAATAAAAAAATAAGAGATAATACTTGCTGCAAAAGAAATATTCGAGTGAATTAAAATGTGGCAAGTTGACTGTTTCGTGCATTTTGCAGTTGGTTCGCCGGTTGGCTTCATCTTGCCTTCTTCCCTCCTTCTACCAGTTTACTACTCTGCTATATTCTGTTGGTGGGTCGCCAGATTCGCTTGGCTTCCTTTGCCGGGCCGAAGCTCCAACTATAAGTTGGTCTTGGTCTTGGACTGGGACTACGACTACGATTGAGGATAGTAAATGCTGTTACCGCATATTTCTCTCCAAAAACATTCTACTTGCAGCTGTATCCCGTCTGCAGCTCCAAACGTTCTTGGTTGGCTTGGTTTTACCCTCAATGAAAGTACTTAAAAATTGATTACAATAGTCAATATATAAAAAACTATTACCAGTTTTTATTAAGAAATTTCTAAATTTTTTGACACATGAGTTATAAAAGTTAATTAATAATGACATTGCAATTACTGTAACATGTAAAGTGCTTTAAACTAATTTTAGCTTTTTGAGGACCTTGCTTAAGATCTTCCCATTAGGGTAATTAAAGCGTCGACTATTACGCTAGAAATTTCCCATGAGCTGCCAGTGCAGTCCTGGTCTGCCAGCTTGTTGCACTTGAATTGCCAAGTCAACGGCACTGGGAGCTCGCTTTCTTGGCCGCTTCTCCTCTAGCTTTGGATCTAAGCCCTGTTGTGGCTGTTGGTTGTTGCGGCCATTTGTTGCTGGGTTCTGGCCACTATTCCCGGCTCAGCGACAACGCTGCCGAGATTGAGATTCATTGCCTGTTGCATGCCTGAGCCGTTCGACTAACTGCTGCTCCCCCAGCGGCCCACTCCTCTGGCCAACAGCATGGCGAGTTGGCTAGCAGAATTATGCGACTGCATCGGACAACACACACATAAATAAGCGGACCCAGGCACATACTTTAAGCACATATACAAATGTGAGCTAGACTTGTGCCTGGAGTGCATGTTGCTGTTTTTAAGTTGCACGTAGACAGCGACTGCAATCTTTGCGGCTTTTTGTTTGTGTTTGTCTTCGGTGCGATGGCTGTACTTGGAGAACTTGTTGCTGCAACAATGTTGCCAACAAGTAGTCTGCGGGGGAACCTCCCCCACCCCGCATTGTCAAATTGTTCAGCCAATTGAGCAGAGTTTTATGAAAAGCGTTTTATTTTTGTTTATATACCATTTTCGGCAACCAATTTTTACGGCTTAATCAATATTTGAGCTTGAAATTTATTTGTTGTTGCCCTGGCTTGCGTTTTTTATACTCTCTGCAGGTAAGCTGCGTTTTACATTTCTTTTATGTTGTTGTTTTTCAGCAACATATAGCAGTTACAACAAAAACAATGAGCTCAGGCTAATACGGGCTAATACTGGGGGCTGGCCAAGGGACACCAAGGGGGCTGGAAACAAACGCAAATCATTTAACGAGCCCGGCTTAGATTGGGGCGCATATTGTTTTATATGTGCCCCACGACCCCAGAACTTCACCCCATTATCCTATGCAGCTAAAAAAGTACACTGACGGAATCGGAAATGAGATGCAAATATTTACGTTAGGACCTTTCATTTTTTAAGAATGGAAAATAAGATATACAAATATTAACTTTGATATTAGGCGTAACCCATTTAGTAATTTTCTCTATTGAGTCAGCAATCTAACTTCGAAGGGGAATACCAAGTTCCCAAAGCAAACAGCTTTACATAATCTTCCAATTTTTTGACAGTGCAGAGCCATGAAAGTTGCCAGCAAATTGCGCGTAAATCCCATAAACCGTTTACAACTACAACAGCTCTCATCGGCGTCATCGATGACGATGCTGATGCCCATGCTGTAGTTATGACCCCTGTTGTTGCTGTAGCCACAACTGCCGCCTGCAACAATAACAACGCGATTTTTATGCACACAGACATTGGCTCGTCGTCGGTTTTAACGCTCCTCTAAAAGTGTTATTTCCATCGAGGGGGCTGATGAAACGCCGAACGAACCAGCTGACAAAGCTAAAACCTTCGTTTTGGTTTACGGACAAGCCGGGCTAAAGGTTCTTATAAAAAAATCCAACAAGTACTGTAAATGAAATTTTATTTTTATTAGTTAAAACTCATAGTGGGGGTCCTCCAGCCTTAATTCCCCCTCCAAATCAATAGCCTTATTTGCATGCTGGCAGAAGGAAAAGTGCATTAAGGGATTTACCATGCATGTGTTTGTGGATGTACATATCTCGTACCTTGATAAAGCCATTTTATGTCCTCGTTGATTGAGGGCTCTCAATTTTTAGGACTTTGAGCACAAATTAGGATATTTTAATTCGGGTTATTTGTTTATTGATTACAGTAAAGGTAAAGTCCTTAGTATCCAATATGTCATAGCAATAGAAGTATATAAAAGTCTGCATTAAAACGAAGTATCTAAAATAAAACTGCAATAGATTTGAGTAGTTATTAAATTTTCCTAATTAGTTCCAGTCAATTCTTAAACTAATTTTATTGTTAGATTTTCCGTGTTTCCTATGGTTTTGCAATATTGGAAGCCAAAACCTGCCTGACTTAGTAGTTTCAGTTTAAATTCTCTAATAATTTTGCAGTCCCGCTTGCAAACTGTGCATGTATGTTAACTCGTATAATTAGTTCATTATTGTCCCATTAACAAGATCATTTCCAGCTAACTGTCTCAATTAAGTTACAGAAACTTCTTTTTAATCTATTTCGAAGTGTTCTCGACAATTCAGTATGAAAAAGCAAATGAGGATTATGTTAACTTTTGTTAGGGGCGAATGCTTCCCTTCATAACAGAAAGCTCCGGTGAGGGCTTTCGCCTAACAGTCGATGGCATCCCCTTAGCATACTGTTAGACGAAACTACCCCTTACAACAAATTTGGCTCGGCTTTTCCCCCTGACTTAGGGGGGTGAACCCCACCACCCACCACACCCACACCCCCGGAAGCACACTTACACACCCACGCTGCTCGCATACCTACGCATAATTTGCACCTTGGCGTCATGCGCTCTGCCGACGTTCGGAGTCGACGTCGGCTGGTGGGCGTCGGGAAATTCGGTCGGCTTTTCCGTTCGCTTTCGCTTCGTCAGCCCTGGCCGATGGGCTTCGCTTTTCCGAACTTCGGCACTTTCCGCTGCGTTTTTAGGGGGTGGCAAGCGCTCACCTGAAAACCGAAAAACGAGCGAGCTTCGGTTGCGTAGGGGTGTGTGTGTGTGCCACCCCCTTTTGCCACATTTCCGAAGCAGGTGTAACAATTATTATTTTCTCGTTGATTTTGCTGCCGACGTCGTTTTGGCTTTTTTTGCTGCCATCGTAGCTGTCTGCCTCTCGCTCGCACCCCTTCGGCCCTTTCGCTTGCACCTTTGGCTTTTGGGTGGCGCACACGCATGGCGCATGCATTTGCTGTCTCACGTGGGAGTGCTGCTGTGTGTGTGCGTGTGTCCTGCCCATGTGTGTGTGTGTGCCAGTAATGTTACTGCAACAATTGCGATTACAAGAGCAACAACCAAAAAAAGGGGAGCCTGGGAGGCGTCCTTCGGGAAGGTGGCCCCGAATCGACCCCTCCGGTTCCGATCCTCAAAAGTCTTATACGGATGGAATGAAATGGATTGTAGTATATTTTGTGGGAGTATAAGAGCGGTAAAAATAATGACTTGTTAATTGCGCACCTGAAAAAATTGACTGAGCGGAGGAAATATAATAAATCCACCAGCAGGTAGCTGAGAGAGCGGAGAGAACGGCCACGGCCAAACAGGAGAAGGCCCAAAAGGTGTGCTACTGATGACTCGTTTTCCTACCGCATTTTTTCGGAGTCGTCGCTGCCAAGAGGAGAAATTCCGCTGCCCACGACGACCGATTCCCGCAGCGTTTCGTGGCCGCTCGTCTCGCCAGCTCGCCAGTTCGTTCTTTGGGCCCGAGTCCGGTTCTTGGGCCCACTGTTGCTTTATTTTGGTTAACACGCGTCGCCGTTCTGCCGCTGCCACTGCCACTGCCGGCGCAGCAGCAACAGATTCAATCCCGGCAGCGACTGCGGCAGAGACGTCGGCGTCCGACTCCGAAACAAAAAGGTATATTACCTTAGAATGCCAGTCGTTCTTACTTCAGTCTTCGTACAGTCTTTGCTTTAACCCGTTCCAACTCTGTCCGCCGCTCAGCTCGTTGGCTCTCTATAGGAATCGAATCGAATCACCTAGTATAACAGCAGCAGTAGCATCGTATCATCGTACCATCGTACAATCGTATCATCGGGTCGTGTTGTTCCCTGGTTCCGTTCAGTTCAGCCGTTCAGCCATCATCGAAAGTTGGCGTCGCAGTCGCCGTTGCCGTCGCCGCCAGCGCCCAAAACCAAAACCAACCACCGCCACACACCTCCGCCAACGCCAGCGACATCCTCTCCACCACCGCTAGTAGCAACATCATCAGCAGCAGCAGCAGCAACATCAACAGAAGCAGCAGCAGGAGCCACAGCGCCAGAACACTCTCTCACACACTCTCCACTCACTCACGAATTTCAATATCCAAATCAAAGTCGGGTTCAAATCGAAAACAGCCGCAACAGCAGCAACAACGCCTCGCAAGCAGCACGCGGATAATGATAAAAAGAAAATAACACGCGCAGTTCGCATCCAGTGCCCGACTTGAACAGATCACATCAGTCCAGATTCAGATCCAGATCCAGAGACAGATCCATATCCAGTCCCGAGAATATTATAATCGAAGCTTCACAGTTCACAAATTGAAAAGTAAAATCGAATCGACTTCCGGCTTCGTGGTGTTTTCACTTTTTGCGCGTGTGAATCAAATTAAAAGTTCCAACCAAAAAGAAAGAACTCAACTCTAGTTTTCATTTCCCAGTGTCTCTATCGCACCTTGCGCTCTCTAAAATGTAAGAAGCAAATTTAAAAAAAAAATAAAAAACCTCAAGAACACAACAAAAAAAGAATATTTTGTGCTCACAAAAGTAATAATTTAACAATAAGCGAAGAACGAGTAAAGCGAGGCCCGAATTGCTGGCAAAAGTTCGTTGCTCGAGAGCCGCTCTCCAGTTCTTGGTTCTTTAGCCGATGATATTTCCTATAGGCCATAGGCCTTGGCAACAACAAGTTCTGGGCCTGAGCCCTCATCATCAGTCTTTGCGTCTCTCGCTCCTGTTCTGCGTTCTCCGTTCTCTGCGTTTAAGCCGCACATAGGCGAAGAAGAAATTTCAGAGCCGGCAAAACCAAGAGCCTCGCCAACAAAGAAACACGTTTTGTGTTTGCGGGCCCACAAAAAGAAATAATAAAAACGAAAATAAAGGAAAAACAACACGAAACGAAACCGAAAAAGAAAAAGAGAGACGAAAAACAAAATAGCAGGCAAAAACGCAGACGTAGTCTTCCTCAGCTAACTCCGATTCGAGTCGAGTCGACTTCTGGCCATAAAACCTTATGGCCCGCGTTCCAATAGGCCGCACACAGACAGCAAAGACTCGTAGACTCATAGACTCTTAGCCTCTTGGCCACTTGTCGCTGCCGCTGTTGGCGTACTAAGTACGCATCCAAATAATTCCCGTAGTTTATTTTTATTGTTGTAATTACACGTCGGCGGCCCACGCGGCGTTCACGGGCTGAACTCTCTTCTCGCTTCTACCTGTTTTTGCAGCGGGCCAAAGTGTGACTCAACAACAAGAACAACAGCAGCGGCACAACAAACCGGTAAAGCTAAAGAAATTTCGTGCGTGTTAATCAGAATCTGGAGAGTGAGAGAAGCACCAGGGCTTTCGCTCGCCTCTCCGGCCCAAAACGTGTTTTTTTGAGAACTCACGAAAAAATAATAAAGAATGTCTGGCGAAAAAGTTAAATTATTTACACACTTGAAGCGCACAAGAGAGCACAAAATATTCGAAATCGCGAAATATTCCATGCATTTTTTTGCCTTTGTTCCAGAGCTATAATTACAAGATCCGCAACAACAGCAATAAAACCTAACAAAAATATTGATTGAAAATAAAATCAAGAGAATCCACATAAAAAAGAAAAAACAGATACAAAAACTTCACTCCTCATCCAACTTCAACGACTCTGACTCGACACTTAATTGGTAATAAGAGCAAATTATTATTAAATATTCATGCCCATTGTGTCTCGTTTTGTTGTTTCTTATTTTGTGCACAGCTATTATTCGTTTTTTAATTGATATTCACTTCATATGGTTTATTTTCTCGATTTTTTGGAGCTTCACGTTTGGCTTTGAATTGGCAAGAAAAGATGCGAAAGTAAAAATTCCAAATTTTATTCCATTTAATTATATGAATTTGATTTGATTTACCCACCATTTACCTCACAAGAAAATAATCACACGAATTCTGCCTTGAATCTCTTGACCAGCAATCAGAAACCGACATAGAAATGCCGGAAAAGTCCCAGCATAAATGAAATAAATCCAGAGCCAAAGGCAACAAAACTCCAAACGAACTCCCTGGTATTTTTCTAAGCCCCAACCGATCCCCCTCCGAAACCCGCCCCGCCCATAAACCCATCAGCCATCAAAGCACTACCGAGTAGAATCCATTAAAAAATCAAAACTGAAGAAAACAAAATAATAACAAAATAAAACCAAACCATACAGAAAGGCACAAAACAAGAAGCAGGCAAAAAGTGGTGAATTGTTGCTAAATCAAAAGAATTTCAGTCGGTACAGAACAGTATTTTAAATTATATATACGAATATACGAACTAAGTGTAATCGAAGATTTGCAAAAGATATTTACAAAAATCAAGATCCTGTTGAGACATACACGAAAGAATTGTGAATTTTATAGAAATTTATATATTAATATATATCTATATATTTGTATGTTCGGTTGTTAATTTTGAGCGTAATTTAAAGAGGCATTTGAGCGCTGAAAAGTGGTGGGGGAAATCAATTAAAAAAGGTGACCACAAAGGGGAAATCAGCAAGAACAAGGAAAATAAATAGGTGATAGCTAGGAAGGTAGAAAGACGAAGGAAGCGGCGACAGAGAAGCGAAAGAATGCAAAGGTTGTTAAATTGAAAATTAAGTATAAATATTTACAAGGAGCGAAATAAACCCGTTAAATAGGAACATATCAGCATCAAAGGACGGCAAGCAAACAATTAGAAGGCAAGCTGAAGGGGCCGCGGAAAATGAGAAAAATCAAACAGAAATAGAAGAAATAGTTGTATAAAAAATTGATGCTACTAAACAATCAAACCAATCAACCCCAGATTAACCCGCAAATAAAGTAGCCAATTTTGAATAGCTAAATCCCCGTCATTGCACACTGACTTAATATCGGTTGTAGGAAGGCGTGGGCAAAGTCAATTTGTAATTCGTAAGCAAGCAGCGTCAATCAGAGGCCAACTCAATCTCAATCACTCTCAATCGACATTTTAAAGTAACCACAGCCAGATTTTCCTAGCTCTGTCTCTAGAATACAGTAAGGGGTTAACGTTTTTAAGGAAATAGGGTTAAAGTGGGATCGCCGGGTCTAATCAATGCCTCGATCGACAAGAAATCGCGTTTTGACAATCACACGAAATTAGCGTATTTCATATACACATCAGATATATCGCCACCGCGCGTAATATAGGATTTATATACATCTTCTCTACAGCATATATTTATAAAGAACTTTTGCTAGCCTTGGCACTTTACAGATCCTAAATCGAACCTCTACTCTATGACAATCTCTAAGACAACCACTTTCCTCTAGAAAACTGCGAGGCTTAAAAACAATTAAAGCGGTCTATACAATCTACAATCAATCATCTTGCAATCAATCAGAACTTTTAACAATCTTCGAACGGTTTTCAAATCTCTAAACACATATTTATACACGTCTAAGCTATTAGTCAACCACAGTAGTGATATATTAGCATATTAACATTTTTAAGAGACACTTTAACATACGCTCAAAATCAAATAAAACATAGTAGCCGTTAACCTAAAGTTGTTAGCTGTTTTTTTGTCCATCGACTAATTGTAGCAACAATTTGCGTAAAGCTTTACGTCACACAATTGGCATAGCTGACATCGAAAACTTATTCAATTGGCATTATAGTATATCAGTAAGCAGAGCTCATATATTCACCAAAACACGCAAACCTACAAACCCTGTGCAATTCCCCCAAAACTCAAACCCGTCAAGAAAATACCAAAAAAGAAAAACCCGAAAATCTAAAACTCAAAACGCGCCAAAAAGAAAAAAACTGTCGAGAAACAACCAAGTGCTAAAAACAGAAGCGGAGGAAATTTTAATCAACATTTGTTGCCAATAAAACTGTCATCATTGCCGCGTTAACAGAAACCACGGCGTCAGCAGCGATTGCAGCGCTCAGTATCAGCAGCAGCTCTCAAGCGTCGCTAGCCGCCAACGCCCCCATCACGCCCACACCCACCACGCCCACACCGCCGCCCACTTCGTCAGTGGCAGGAGCAGCAGCAACGGTAAAGAGCGAGATCGTTGCATCCGATTCGGCCGATTCCTCCCCTATACAAGATTTAATAATGGTAAGCGCCGCCCAGAATCCGATCCTAATCAAATAACCGAATCCGCACTCGAAAGCCCGAAAATGAAGGCGAAAAATTAGAACCGCTAAATTAACACCCGAAAAATAAGAAAACGAATCCGAAATCAGACTCAAGAACTCTGTATATCTTGATTGAGAAATATGCCATGACTACTTACTAACTAAAAATATATAAGAAACTTGTACAGTTTACTATGCAAAAAGCCAACTATATTCCTAAACTTATTTTTTTGGTTACCTCTTTCTGCCATAATTAATCTATACTGCTAACCTAATATAACTTAACTAAACTATGAACTAAATATCGGGCAATTTCAAAGGTTTTTAATGTCAATAAGTGGGAGGCGCAGGTTTTTTTTTATTTCTTAGCTGTAAATACTTTAGCGTTTACGTATATTTTAATTTAAGTTGATGATTGCCTTTCGTTTGGGAACTAGTTTAACTTTTAATGATAATTTTACACCTGCCTCTGCGGTCGTGTATATAGTTTATTTTTAGATTGTGTTGCCAACCCAGCCATTGACATTAAAATCTAATTAAACGAAGCTGAAGCTCCGCTCATGATTCGGCCACAAAAACTTTCACATCTTCTTCACTTAGCTGTTCTTCCAAGTGGCCAAGTTGTGAGCGGGCCTAGATCTTTTGGAGTTGTCCAAATCTTTGTGCCACTGCTTTCGTCTCTGTCTCTGCTACTGTCTCTGTATCTACCTCTCTATCTCTATTGTTCCAATTGTAGATTCAACTGTCCACTAGTAGCGCTCGCTAAAAAGTCTCACTGCTCTATCTCTCTCACCTGGTTTCTTTATCTATATCTCTCAGCCCTCGAATCACTTCCTGTAGCCCAATCTTTTTCTGCAGCCCCTGAAACACGAGTTTTTAATTTCAATCGGATGATGTCGGATGGTCCAGTCCAGTCCGCTCCACTCCACTCCACACCCACACACTTTTCAGTTCGTTGCAATTTGTTTTGTACTTTATTTAAGAGAGTAACAGAAAGTCCAATTCAAAAACCAAACTGAAACCAAATCAAAACCCTCGCCAAAAACAAAATACAACAAATAATCTGAACCCACCACGCACAGCAAATGCAATTGTTGCACGCACCGCCGTCCACGCATCCGCATCCACATCCGCATCAACATCCGCAGCACTCGGCAGCCTCAGCCGCCGCCTATCAGGCCATGCAGGTGCACCAGCAGCAGCAGCAACACCAGCAGCAACAGCAACACCAGGCGGCCGTCTTCCACCACCAGGTGGCGACCATTGCCGCCCAGCAGCAGCAGCAACAGCAGCAGCAACAGCAGGCGCAAGTGCAGCACCAGCAGCAACTGCAGCAGCAGTTCCACTACCAGGCCCAGGCTCAAGCCCAGGCGCAGGCCATGCTGCAGACGTACATGCAACTGCAGGTGAACAGTGCCGTGGGTGTGGCCACCGCTCCCGCCACGCCCACCAAACCGGTAGCCGCCCAGATTGCGGGTCCGGTTCCCGTTCCCGTTTCGGTGGCGACACAGTTCTTCGCGGCCCCGAGCACTCCGTTGACCATCATCCCGGCGGCGGCGGTCGCCTCGTCGGCGATGTTCGCCACCGCGGCCACCCCCACTTCGGCGGCCACCACTCCGACCAACAATGTAAATAATACAGTTAATCTATCAGCCGTAACTAGAACTACTACCACTACTACTAAGCAGCCGCCGGCAGCAGCGGATGCAGTCCTGGGCGCCGGCCTGGGAATGGGTGGTGATGGTGCTGGTGCTGGTGCCATGGCCATGACCTCGCTCCTGGGGCCAGCGCCACTGCATCAGCATCAGATGATGCCCCACCACCTGCCCCTGGCCAGCGTTCGGGTCTGCAGCAGCAGTGCCAGCAGCGGCTGCAGTTCTGCATCTTCTGATTGTTCTATGCCATCGCCAACTTCACTACACTTATCTTCTCCTAAAAAGGTTTGTGTGTTCACTAAAAAAACGCTATAAAACAACTCTTTCCTCAGATCTCTTTGAGTTTTTCTTCAGTCATTTTCCTGTCGAGAAGTAGATGATAACTTCCTTTCCCCACTAACCACTCCCTTTTCTCTTGCTTTGCCTGTTGTTTTGGTAATAACTCTTCGGCCTGGTTATGCACTGTAATCTCCGAATTTTCCATCATTCACCACCGTAGCTAACACATAGTCTTTTCTCATTCGTTGTCGTGCTTCTAGTTGTCGTAGATGTATTTGCGATTTTAATTGTTAATTTGATTACCAATCAATTATTTAGAACTAAGACCATTAAGTTAGCTGTAAGTGAGTATATGTACAAATTCAAAGTCCCATTTTACAATTACTGATTCACATAATTGTGCTATGCCTTACTTGACCATCTGACATTTGCAAATTTCAGACGATTGTACACTAAAAAAAATTAAGCAACGTAGATTTTATTTTTCTCAATGTATATTTTTTAGTTTTTAAGTTTTTTAGAAAATTATAACTTTTTACTTTCATAAATCTTGCTTAAATCAATAACAGACCGAAAAATCTAACTCTTCCTTAAAACATTTCCATTTTTGTGTAAGAGTGTGAATTGAGGGATAATTAAATGCCAATTAAATGATATTATATATGAATAAAGCACACCGACCCTTTTGCCTTGGCTAACCTTTTCGGCCCTTTTATTGGGCCACGTCTTCTGAAGGGTCACTTTTTGGGTTGTGTGAGTCAATTGCGCGTAATAAAATAATGTGCAACCGCTTGCCCAGCTGACCAGCATACAAATGAGCCCCCGATCGGGTTTCTATATCCGACACGAATTTATGGACTCAATCCCAACTTTGTTGGAAGTTCGTAAATTTCGATGAAGGCAAAAAGTGGGTTTGCGAAAAAAGGGCAAAAAGGAGGTAGAACAAAAGTTGCTCGGTGGCGCTGGATTTATTATTTTATCAGTCATAACTATCGCGTTGCAGGCGAGCATTAACCGCAACTGTTTGGCCAGCGCTTACGCTTTATCCTGGCCAACTGTTCCGGATCACCTTTAACCCCGCTTTTTGCCGTGTTTAGGGCCTTCCGCCTCCATTTTCCCCAGTCGGCCACATGTCGCCCATATTGATTAGTTGGCGTTGAAAATGTCGCTGCAATTTGTTGGCGCAAACTGCAGTGCGAAAGGCAAAAAGTTGTGCCTCCCCGTCACTCACTTCTGGTAATAGAACGGCCGCTTTCGACCCCCCAGCTCTTCTTTCAGTTGTATTTCCCCAGCCGTGGCCGCGAGTCAAACAAACGTGGCCTGTGCTGTGGGCCCAGTGAGCCCAGTGTGCCAGTGGCCACTAGCCGTTGCTCGGTGTTCAGTGTCGTGCATCGCCCCTCGTATCCTGTGTCCTTTGTGTTAGGTGTCCAAGTGTCCGAGTGTCGGCTGTCCACAGTGCGTATGTGTGTGCTCCGTTTGTTATTCTAACAGCCGAACAGCTGGCAGAACGGAGAACGGTCGACCAACGTCTGCCACATTTATTATCGATTTATCGTGGCCGGCAACTCCTTGCTTTGCTGCTGCTGCAATTACCCCTCATTAATGTTTAAACTGTACTTAAATGACTCTATTATGTGCTCCCCTTTTTACACACCCGTCCACGTTAAATTATCTGTAATTGATTTTGTTTAACATACGCCCCGACAATACCTGACACCCCTGCCCCTGACACCCCTTATCCATTAGCCGATTTAAATGTTGATTTTAGTCTTTCGCTTTATTTTCGTGCGATTTTCCATCTGGCCGTCATTAAATGCAGTCAGTCGTACATGAAAATATTTTGTGATTAAATAGTTTTCGCATCGATCCCCTCTGCATTGCTGTGTGTAATTATCAAATAAAAACACCTCTTAACGAGGTAAAAAGCTAGTGACGATCGCACCTTCAACATACAAAAGTTCTGATATCAACATTTGTGACGAAAAATTATTACACTCGTCATTAAATAGACTTTCTAATATTTTCTCATTCGGCCCGCCCTAGCAAAATATTCCAGCCTTTTTCCCTTTACAGGCATTTTCTATTGCAGCGTGCCGAATGAGAAAATATTAGAAAGTCTATTTAATGACGAGTGTAATAATTTTTCGTCACAAATGTTGATATCAGAACTTTTGTATGTTGAAGGTGCGATCGTCACTAGCTTTTTACCTCGTTAAGAGGTGTTTTTATTTGATATCAGAAGTTTTTGTTTGTTTACATTTGCTCTCATAGGAGCTAATATATACATTTAAATTTAAATTGGTCAATCATAATTTGTAAGCCATTGTATTTAGACAAATTAAGTTAAAAAGGCGTTTAAGTATTTCAAAATACCTTTTAACGAGGTATAGCACATGTCTGTACCTTTAGTAGTGTAGAACTTAAAAACTAACGATTTGTGTATTGTGTATTACTCATTACGATCTGACTATCACAGCAGATTTTCATTTCTTCGTGTATATATATTAGTCGCCTTCGCACACTCTCCTGGTGCGCTTCGTCACTACATGGCCTGCCGTCCATAGTGATTAAATATGAAAGTTAGACTTATACCTTGAAAATGTCTAATAAGAATTTGTTCTCGCCAAATTAGTTTTTGGCCATTCAAGTAAGCATTAAATGTTTTTCATACTAATCTGAAACAGGTTCCACTTTTCATCGCTCAATTACACCCAAACGTGCAGTTTTATGAGAAAGAGTGTTATATATAAAAAGTTGAGGAATCTCAAGGGCTATATAGTTTCAAAGTTAAAAAGAAATCGTTAGAGCCGTTTTTGAGAAAATAGCTAAAAAGTGATTTAAAAAAACAACTTTTAGCCATAAATTTTAAACTATTGCATTAAGCCAATTTTACCCAAGGCAACGCGATTAGCATTTTAAATTTCCTTTTTAACGAGGTACAGCACGAATCTGTAGCTTTGGTCGTTTAGAAACTATAAGCCGTCAAAATCTAGCTTTTTTCAATGATTTCCCGCCAAACTAGCGGGTTTTTTCAAAAGTTGTAGAACAAACGTTGTTCATATCCTGCTGCTAAGCACAGTAAAATTTAGTACAGGATCCTAAAACCACGATTTGATGCATACCCACAAACAAAGGGACAAATTATTTCATTTTGGGAAGAAGAAGAAAATCTTATTTTGGCTATAACTTTTGAACGGAGCATCGGATTTTATCATATGACCCCTCATTCGACGGGAATTTTCAATAGAAAAACTACTAAAAACATTGCGAGGGGGCATTTATCCCCAACGGCCCCATCAGATCCAAATTTCTAAATTTTCACTTTTACACTTTCACCGCTCTCTCTAACAAACCAATTGATTTTCTTGAGGTCTTGGTATGCAATCCTTAAAGTTTTTGCAATACCTTTCGATTGGTGTATTACTTATTACGATCGGACTATCACAGCAGATTTTCATTTCTTCGTGTATATATAGTAGTCGCCTTCGCACACTCTCCTGGTGCGCTTCGTCACTACATGGACTGCCGTCCATAGTGATTATTGTTATGTGGCAACAAATTCCGCAGTTTTGTTATTAGTAATTCCCGCAAAAACGAAATACAGCAATATTTAAATTCATTTGTATTTGTACGGCTCAACAAGCCGCTTTTCTACTTTTCCCACCTGTGATGTTCGAAGTCCTCGTTGTGGCGCTTATTTTTGTCAACAGCGAGCTGCGTAAGCAAATAGCAGTGAAACTGAGTCGCAGAAAAACAACCCCTAGGTGCTAATAAAGACCGCGAAACAAATCCAGCAAACCGCACAATAAATAAAGATATTGACAATGAAACATGAAAGATTCCGCTGCGAGGACAAATAGAACTTTTTTTAAATTAGGCAGTGCGCTTGGGGATTCGGATAAACATCATTCGCGGAAAAGCGGGGAAAGCGTTTGCAAGTGTCACGACCTCATCAGCGAACTCGCTTTGAAGTGTCGAAGTCAGTCCAGCCTGCACTTCTAATAATAATCCGCAGAGCTGCCGGCCCTCGGCCAACTTACAAACGCACAAATAAACTTTTTAAATTTAAAAATTCATCAAACTTTCAAGCCGAGCCGACAAGTCAAACAAACTAGATGAGCACTGGGAGGGGTCAGTATGCAAGAAAAAATAAACAAAAAAATAATAAAAAAATGTATATATATGAGAAAAAAATTACATTAATCCGTAATCGAAAAACTTGACTCAAACACGGTGGAAAAGTTTTCGCTGTGCGTTGAAATTTATAACATTTCCCTATAATAAGCGATTTACAAGCGCGCCGCATATAAAGTGTTTTCCAACTACAAAATTTCAATTATTCCCCTGTTTTTGGGGTTCGTCCGGCAATAAAACAATTTGAAATTTAAATGCACCAGAGACAAAGTTCCCTTTTGCCCCAAAAATTATGTCAAGAAGTGGGACAAGCAATATGTTGCCCAAAATAAGTGAGGGCAAGCAGAAAGGAATTGCTTCGTGCTTGCATCAAATTGAGATGAGAAAATAAAATTCAATAAACTCTTGTTAAGCACGCAGCGTTACAGGAGGAGGGGGATGGCAGGATGGCAGGAAGGGAAGGGAAGGGGACAGCAGCTGCGTGCTCCGAAACAGGACAACGCTTTAAATATTGACAGCTACAAAAAGGAGTCCCTTTTCCGCCCTTCCCTGGTCCCTAGTCTCCCTGGTCTTGGTATCCCTGATGACGAGGCTGCCGAGTAAATAGATAAATCAACCCCAGAGACATGTACACCAAGCATTTTTGCATTGATCAAAGCTGGGGCCAGCTCACCAGGGGGCAAAGGGAAGGGGGTGGGTAGAACAGGACACGATGCCTAAGCATTGTTATGATTTATCCGGCCCTCAATCGATTTTCGTAGCACACTTTTTGGGGCCGACAAAATCTCATTTCTCATTGATGAGAGTTCCTACAATTGCGCTAATCAGAGTGGCTACGACATATGCCTAGATTCGATTGAGAACGGTGGTCTATCGAGGGAATATATAGAAATCAAGACAATATTTCTAGGGTAGCTTGAGCATCACGAGCATTTAACATTAGAGTGTCAGATAGGGATAAATGTTGTCTGTAACTAGTTCGTTCCTTGGATGCTTCACTGTACCTTGGGCTGTCGCTGCGATTTGCCTGTCGCTGACAAACAAATTAAAAAGTTATGACTAAAAACGTTTCGCGCTCGGCAATGAAATGAAATTTGTTCGCTCGGACAACGCTCAGTGTTCAGTGCTCAGTGCTCAGCTATGCCTCTGGCTAAATTTAAATTGCTTTTGTTGCGCTTTTGCAGTTGTCTAGTTGTTGTTGCTGCTGCTCCTGTTTCTGCTCCTAGTCTCGCTCCTCCGGCGGCTCTGATGATGATGATTTTCCTTTTTGTGAGCGCAAGTTTTCTTTGTTGTTTGCACAAATAGTTTTTGTCGCTTGCGAGCAGCCATAAAAAATGCCAGATTTTCTTTTGAATGGCGACGCGGCGCGTGAAAAAAGATCTCGGAAAAAAATGGTAAAAATGTGTGTAGCTGCGAATTAAGTTTGCAGTTAAACGGCCACGGCTAAGCGCATTAAGAGAAAAGTTTTTGCATCCAATGGTGGTGCTTTTCTCCTTTTTATTTCGGGTCGAACTTTTCCGAAATCATTAAAAGCTTAAATGCGGCGACCAGGAGCATGAATATGAATATGAATATTGAATGTGCGACGGAATGAGTGACTGGCGGAGACCGTTAAAAGCAAGCGCGCCCTTCAACCCCCTAAGCCAACTTGCGGGGTTGTAACTTTGGCTTTTACGAGCGTAAAATGTTTGCCCTCCAGTGCACTAATCCACCGAGCACACGAGCTCACTGGCACACCAGCAAACTACCAAACTACCAAACTAGGAAACTAGCAGACTGTCAGACCGGCAGGAGCATGTGAGCGGAGGCCAAAAGCCCGAGACCAACTCGGGCACTCACTCAAACTGGAAGCGACAAACTAACTTATTAATATGCAATGCACACTTTGTTGCTGTATTAATTGCAATATTAAATTTCCACTAATACTCGCTTAGCAGGGTCGGACCAGGACTCGCCTTTCACCTACACTGGGAAAAAAGGTGGCTTCATGTTGGATTAAGTGGAATTTTAAACAGATTTAGATTTGATTTTGGCTTTACAATTACATCCAGTTCATCTGGAAGTGAATATTCTTCTTTATATTCCTTTCTTGATCGTAGCTCTAAGAATGCTATCTAAACTTTTAAGTAATTTTTTCCCAGTGTCCGCTCAACCTGTTCTGCTTGAAAAGTTTAGCCGCAACTTTTAGCGGAGTAAAGTGAGTTGAAAACACCTAGAACCAAGTAATTATTACATGTTTACGTGCGCCAGGATCACGTATCCCTATTCCTTTTGCCATACCCATTCCGCCATTCCTATTCCTATCCCGCTCCTGTTTCCTGGCTGGGATGTGCGATATGTGTGAGATGGCTTCATTCGGCATGCAGCACGGGTGCGCTGAAAAGCGATACTAATGATAAGTTCTGCTTGCCAGGAGTCCGTCAGCGAAATGAACTCAATTTGCTACGTTTTACATTACCAAAGCCACGAACGGACATCATTTCCATACGCGCACGTACGGCGCAGACGGAGGTGGAGGTCGAAGGTGGTGGGAATTTTCGTGCTCGGTTGCCCGCAGCTTGATGTATGCGGCTGGGGAAATTCTGCGTCTGGCAGCTGGAAATTGCACTGCAACGCACCCCAGAACCCAGAAAACCCCAAACCAACGAGCGGGTGCCGCTGAAAAAGTAGCAGCGAAATATATAAATGTTTAAGAGGTGCAGCAGGCAGGCAGGTAGAACCAGAACCACCGGCATCGATGCCAGAAATAATGTTGGCTCAAGTTTGCAGTTAACTAAATTTACACACTAGCAATCTGGGCGAGTGCAACTGATTTCATTAACTAGAGTTGGGCAAACAAGCCCCTCTCTTTTTGGCCTTTCTGGCGTTTCTGGCGGGTGGAAAATTAATTTGTTGAAAATAAGTTGAGGGCAAAGTTTTTCGTGTTTGCATAGCACACTTTCATGTGCGCACTGCTCCGGGCTCCAGGCTGATTAATAACCACAGACGTTGTCTATCCGGCCCTTGTCTAATTATTATTATAGCGCAGAAATGTGTGTCAGACCAAAGTTGAGTTGCTAAATTTTAGTGTCCTGAATTATGCATTAACTTTGAGCACACCACACCCCCTTTCCCGCCGAAAGATCGTAACCCTTAATATTTTATAGCTCTGATTTCGACTGCGACAGCGCATAAGCACATGCTAATGACTAATTTGTGGCCCTGGGGCTAACGAAGTCTGGCTTGAACTTGATTAAATGCAGTTATGGCGAACAATTGTCACCTTTTGTCAACATCAACATCAAATTTTCCGCTAGTTTTATGTGCATAAATTCAAATGCCAGACATCAGGACGGGCCCGGCCAGAAGGCAGACTTTTGATGAGTTGTGCAATTTCCAGGCTGAGGCACAGAAATGGGAAAAAGAGCAAAAAAGGGCTGAAACCCGGCCATTGTCGCCTGTCGTCTTTGGTTCGCCTTTTGCCTTTCAAGCGATTTTCCTCCGTTTTCCACAGCCCCACAGCCCACAGCCAGGAAAAGCGAAGACTACTGCGCTTGATTGTCTGTGTAAATGCGGCGCCAATTTTTTATGCTCATAAATGCAGGCAGACCAGCAAAGCGACTCCACTTTCCACTCAAGTTCATTGTATTTGCATGCTGCCCGCCCTCTGCCTTCTGCCCCCTCCTGGCATATTTTCTGCTGTTTCATCATTCTCATCAGCAGACATTGCTCATACGCCACGTTCCTCCTTTCGTCAGTCAACAAAAGCAAGAGCTGCAGTTCATATAATTTTTCCCCCATGCTTTGTCCAAGTTCGCTTTGCTCCAGAGCCAAAACGTTAACAGTATTTTCAGCATTTTCGAGACAGTTTGTCATAATTCCATAGAATCTACTTGGCATTTTTTCTCGTTTGTGTGCTTCTGACTTTGGAGCTTCTTCTGACGTTTTATTGTGTCAACATGACAAATCGTCAAGTGTCAGGAGGGCCAGGAAGGGGAATGCAAAAATACGGGCTTTTCTTATTTAATTTGAAGGTGGTCTTTAATGGATCAAATTGATGGTCATACAGAGAGAAAGTTGTAAGAAAATCAACAAATCAAATCAAAAAATCATTTACATTTTGAACGTATTTATATTTTTATTTTTGGCACTTAATTTAATCGAAAATTTAAAAAAAAAAACAAATAATTTTAAAACATTATATTTTTAGTTTATAATGGAATAAATATAGTAAGAATTGGGTGAATGGAATTTTCTTTGTCGAGTTGCTCCCGTTAAAAGCTTTATTTATTTTAATAAAAAACCCTTTCACCTTTTTTTTAGACCTGTGCAAGGGAGTTAAATTGTTTCACTTTTTATCAGTTGGGCCATAAATTCCATCGCTCAATTACAATATTTGGCCCATCGTATGCAAATTTATGAGCATTTTCATTTCGATCAATTTACTCTGCTACTATTTCTCTCACATCCTGTTTGTGTGACTGGTGTCTGAGTTATATTTATGCTTTTTACGGCCACCTCGAAGGAGAGAAAAATTTATTCATTGAAGTTTTTACAGTCAACTACACACCTCCTCGATGCGGTTAGCCCTCGCATGGCCATCATCGTCGTCATCATCCGCATCCCCATCCTCATCCGGGGATCCCCTGGCTAAGCTAAGCTATATGTTCCCCGCTCTGACGTAATCATTCATACTTCATCAAGTTGACCCGACTCCGACTCCTTGCTTTTCTATTCAGACCTCGGACTCTTCGAACCCGCCTGTCTCTGCTTCATTGCTATGCAAACTGCTCCCAATGGCTACGTTTAATGGTCAAGTGTGTAAAATTGCATAGCAAATCGTTGGAACGGTGGATGTGAGATGTGGGTGGGTTTGACGGAAACGTTTCCTGGACCATTGCTCTTAGATAAACATCTTTGCCATCTGTTTTTGCTCCACTTTGCTCAAGCTCTCTGGGTTCTGTTTCTGGTTCTGGCTGCTGACTGAGTTACATATTGATGTGATTTACCACTCATGTCTTTGGGGCGTTCTGTGTCCCGGCAAATTGTTTTGGAATTCAGTTTTGAATCGATTCTCCTTGTGGCATGATATACACGCCGATACGGCCGATTCATCGCACATTTTATGCCTCCGTTTGAGGTCCAATTTGAACGTGTTGCCTTCTTCTTTCCTGGGGTTTCCGTAATGTATGTGGCAGATAAATTGAAACTTCACCCCAACTAAGTTATGGTCCTGCTCCGGATTGTCTACTACTGAAGCTAGTTTATTTTACGACATGCCCGTTAAAGTAGCAAAGTTTTGCTTCTAAGCCTAAATTGATAAGTTAAATAAATAAACAAAATTATTATATATTAAAAAAGAAACTACGTTTCCGTTGATTTAATAATTGTTCCTTCAAATTTAAATAAGCTCCTATCGTTGACTGTCCGTCAATCAATTCTCCAGAAATTCCAGTGCTGCCAGCTACGTCTTGCCATTGTTGATTTCATTATGATTTCGATTTGCATAACCGAATGTCTAAGCAACAATTTAGCTTTTGGCCCCCACGGTCCAAAACGGTCGCCAGGGACTCCTTTTCACTGTCAATGGCTCCGAGGAGTGAGTTCGAGCTCCAGTTGGAGTTGGAGTTCATCATCGTCTTCGTCTTTGGGCAAGTGTATCAATTTTGGGGGCCTCACATTTCATTAGCTTGTCAACATTTGTGTAGCCGACAAGCAAGCCTGTGATGGCCATGTCTTTGACACTTCAGCCTGCGGCGTACGCCTCAAATTGTAGTTGCCATGGCGTGCGGCACCCTTCCTGAGAAGGAGAAGGAGCTTTGAGTGGTGCTTCAGCCCTGGCTGTTGCCCTAAATAGTTAAACTGCTTAGCGAGTGTCTTGCGATTTGGCAGACTATGCCACATGCTCCGGTTGCTATGCAAATCAATTTTCCCAGCCATCCAGCCAACCTGTCTGTGCCGTGAACCCAAGTTCATTAGTACTTTGTTTAGTTAACTTTCTATTGGCAGGCTTTTGAACTTTGATACCCGTATTTGGCAAGCGCTTTGTGCTCACTCAGTTAATTTGTTTTAATTGCCATAATTTAGTCCTGCCTGCTCGGTCTGCTGCTGTATGCTTTGATTTTCATGCAAATTTTAAAGCGCTTAAATTGTGGCGAGCCCAAACAGGCGGCAGTAGCAGAAGGGGCAGGCGGGGCAGTCAGGTAACGAGCTGTACAAAACGAAATCCCTTTTTAACAAAGGCAGAAGGGGAAATCATAAATTTTGCCCAGCAGCCATAAAAGTGTTCAGCTTGCTTCGTTTGGGAGCTCAAAAGCAAATATGCAATACGCTTGCTATCGATATGGCGAAATCTATGCTGCTGCCTTTCTGCTTTTCCATTCTTCCGTTTTTTTTTTTTGCCTAGACAAAGGGGAGAATCTCCTGCACATAAGGAGCTCCCGCAAAAAGCCCTTTCCAAAAGTATTTTATTTATTTTTGCCACACACACAGTCGCACACACTCGCACACACCGACACATTATCAGCAAATGTTATTAGGGGTGCCCCCGTAAGTATGCAACAGTTTTTTGTTCGCCTGGTGTTATTTTTTCTTTCCTGTTTTGTGTTCTTGTGTTTGGGCCTGCGGGCAGACAGCAACAAACAACAGGCAGCCAATTAGGCAAGCCAAAATCTGGTTAACTGTTGCTTTACTCCATTTTGGCAGCCAGCCAAGACATGGCTTTATTGCAGTTTAATAGGCCAGCGACTTGTGTGAATCGGGTGAATTTTTGGAGTGATGGATAGGGCAACGCATTAGGAAAATCGTAAATGCTCCAACTTTTTTCGGCGCATTGCTTTCAAACCACTTAACGCAAATGATGTTGATATAGCCGATAGACAGAGCAACTTTCCCGGGCTTTTCCCCTAAAATTGGGAATTCCGCCCATAAACACACGGCACAGTTGTTGTGATTATTATTGCTGTTGTTGGCGGGCAACTTGCTGTTTTTCTTGGGCCCAAAAGTCGTTGAGCGTTAAAAGCAAACCCAAAAATGTTCTACAACTTTTGGTTTGAGTGTGTGTTGGAACAAGTTAATGTAAAAGTATTTTTATGCTTTGAAAAACATTTGCCAAGCCAAAAATTATAAAGAAAATAATAAAGGAGGAAAAAAGCGAAGCGAAAGGAAAACAAAAAGTAGACCTAGGCGAGGCAGTGGGGAAACGCTGCGGTTGTTGTTGTTGTTGCATAAATAAAATCAAACAAAACAAGTAGGAAAATTCGGAACAAACACCCACAACCACCAGCGTCTGACGTTGTCTCGCTCGCACGAAGCGGGGGATTCCCATATTATCGTCAGTCGCATCATCGTCATGGATCAGCCGCAGTCGCTGTAATTTTGTTATAGGCACCACCGGCACGTGTGTGTGTGCGTGGGTTTCCTGTTTTTTTTTGCCCTGTGTGAGTGTGTGCGCCACAAGATAAATGTCTATTTAAATTGTCCCTGCTTCTAGCCGGGTCCTTTGTGCCGTCGATTCCTCAATGGCAGGACCATGGCAATGCCACTTGACAGCGCGCCGCCCACTCGAACTCCCCCTAGTTAAATCTTTATTGTTATCATAATTTGCTTTTATCCGTGCTCAAAGCTTGTCTCATGGCAGGTTACCTAACCAAAGCCCCATTCATCCAGGCATCCAACCATCCAGCCATCCAGAGTCGGGACAGGCAGAACAGAAACCGAACAGAAACCGAGTCAAACGAGAGTTCACATTTTTATCGTAATTGTTTTCGTGCACTTTTTTCCGTCTCCAGCGAAAGTGAAAAGCGGGAAAATGGAGCGTAAATAGCACTGAGCTCTGTGGGCTTGTTTACCATTTTCCCAGCTCTCGGCTCTCAGCTTGCTATGCAAATCAATAAAAGTTGATAATTCAGATTTCTTTAACAAGATTTCGGGTGTCACAATGACGAGCTCCTGTTGCTCCTTCTCCTGGATCTGGAAATGATGATGAAACAGATATCGAAAGCTGGGGGAATATTAAAATTATAGGCAGCAGCAGACAGCGTGTTCGGCAAAAATGGCATCCCTAGGCTGTGTGCCAGTGACATAAATTATAATTAGATTGAATGGCGTCGCAATTTCGATGGTAGACCGTAGACCTTGAAAAATGATCCGGTGAGGCAATTTCCTGAAAACGGTGCATCATTAAATGAATTAAGGAAATCTATATCATAGAATAATTATATTGCTCATTACGTATTTTTTCGATTACCTTGATTTTGATAGCTATTCGTGGCTTTCTTTCGGCATAATTCGATTTGTTGCGTTATTTATGATTTGAAAACCATACCCATCACCCCCTCGACCTCTCTAGTATTTGTCGTATGAAATTTGATATTGTGTGCCTATAGATAACCCAGAGATTGCCATAACTGTCCAATGTCTTAGTTGTAAGCCAACCCGACCCACCAGCGCATGACTAACTAATTGTTCCCCTCTCTTTTTTGTTGCAGGTAAGGATCGATGAACAGTATATATATAAACTGAACTATTTGGTAAGCAATTCAATAAGTCTCCCAATATACTCAGCACACATTTCGGGCTGGCAGGCGCACTTTCCATTTGTCCCATAAGTATCTTGGGGTTTTATTTCCGCAAACATCCCGCTTCATTTGGCATTGCGGCAAGCAGCCGGCAATTGTGTGCCATAATTGAATTTTAAATAAACCCGGGCAGACACGCACGAGAGTCGATTGCAGTTGTATCCTTTCTGCTCTTGGCTCTCGGCTCCTTGGCACTTGTCTACTTTTTAAACTGTAAATAAATTTCATCGAATTTCTTCGCTGCCTGCTGACAAAGACGTCTGGCAGGCGGCTTCGAGCTCCGTGCTTCGTGCTCCTTGTTGCTGTCGTTGTGTTTGCCGCATCCTGCGCCATGAAGTATGCAATTTTATTTCAGTGCGACCGGCACTTACCTGGCATCACTTCCTTCTTCCTGCCCCCTGCTCCGTGCTGCAGCCTTTGTGCCGTGCCGGCTGCTTGAATGCCATAAAATATTTAAGTTTACATTTCTCACAGAGTGTGTGTTCTGTGTACGTCGTCCTGCCCCTTTGGGGATCATGGCTCTACCTCTAAGCCGGATCTTCTTTTTGTTGTCTCCCTGCATTGACTGCGCTAGACTGGCCATTTTTATAACTGAATTTGCCCAGTCAAGATTTCTACGACTTGACCACACACACATCAATGCACTTGAAGAAAAGCAATCAAGCTTATTTTCAAAATAAATATATACGATAGGGAAGAGCTTTACTTTCGAATCTCATTTAATATTTTGATGAAGGCAGAGCCACTCACCTATCATCAAATTGATTGGTACTCTTCTTCTGTTGTATTGGAGATTCTGCAGATCGAAAATTGTGCCCATAATTCTACTAAATTGTAGAAAGAGAAGCCATATTTTTTAGCAGTGAACCCCTTCGGCATGTTTGTCCGCCTGTTTAATATTTGCTCTGCCATTGTCATGGGTCAGCCCCTTACCCTGACCCCAAGCGAATCGACACGACCTGAACTGGCTATTTGTGCAGCACTCGGCCCGCCTCTACCGACTCGACCGACTCTCCAGCTCTGATTACCGGCAATTCCGTTTTTCCTCACTGCAAACTGCAAATATAATTAAGTCAACACACAAACACGTCCAGATATATCTATGGACAAATAGTGCGAGTGAGTTGCATGTGCATTTTATTTAAGAGTTCAATAAGCAAACTTTGCACCGAGTCAAGAGTGCAGCCATTAGGTAATTAATTTAACACTTGGCCACACAGCCCGGCCACTAATTGGCTTCCATTTACCAATTGAGACAAATCCGGCGGAGGGGAAATAAAGAATAGACCGGCCACTGGAACTGGTATGGAACTGGAAGCTGATGGATGGGCAGATAGAGCTGTAAGTCGAAATCAAAGCGATGGTAGTCATTACTGCCATTTGCGGCACATTTGTTGGCAGCCATGGCAATAGTTCCGAGGAAAACCAGGAAAAGAACCTGACATCAAAAACGCTTCAATGAACTGGTCAAATGTGAAGAGAAGGGTTCGTGTGTGGGTATGTTTGGGGTTGACTGCTCACTGAACCCAGTGAACCTGCTCGAAATTAATGTGCCACGTAAAAAGGGTAATTTCCAGAAGCCACGTCAAAGGTGCTTGGCCAAGTTCCAAGTTCGGGCCAAGACTTGTTGCGTGCCTTGTGCACTTTTTTCCTTTAGACATGACCCCCATAGTCAAAGTGAAGTCAAGTGCAAAGGAAAGTAAAATATTTTCCCAACAGAAAGAAGAAAAAAGGGTAGCGAAAACCGGAAAGCATCAAAATAGACAAGCTGCGAAACTTTTGCGCTGTCTAAAAGGCTCTGCTCATTAAGGGGAATGTCAAGGAGGAGATGCGTTTGGTGGTGCCTTTGGCGTTAAACTCATTAACGGTAATTGCAACCTTTTTTTTCAGTTTTTTTGAGCGCACATCGCATTTTTAAAACGCAATTTTGTTAATTAATTTTCGCACATGACGCTCGCCGTCTGAGGCGGCGGTGCTCGTTAGCTCCGGCATTAGTCGATGATTTGGCTTTTGAATATGTTGTCAATCAGCAGCGGAGCGTCCTTGACTTGTCTATCCAGCCAGCCGCCACTTGTAGCTGCCAGGCGTAGCTCTTTGGCTTTGGCTTTTCGGCGCTTTTCGCTTTTCAATTACGGAAAAACACGCCCCGCAGCCCACTTTCGGATGGGATTCGGATTCGGATTCGGTGGGGATAACGCTCTTTACCGCTAGAATCAAAAGCCAGCGGATCCGCCTCCTGTTGCTGACACTGATGATGATTGTCGCCCCGAGGGGCGTAGCCCGAATGGAGGTAGGAAGTGCTCTTCACTCAAAAAAAATACAACGTTCTTTCTGAATGATTAATTTTTGACTAGGCTGTAAAATTAGAAACAGAATGATACAAATTATGTTATATCAATGGAAACTCTTCCAATTAAATATACAAATTTTTTAGTTCTCAAATTGCAGATTAAATAGCTTTAAAGTCAGAATCGTACACCTTTGGTTGAAAAAATCTTCGAGTGCAGTACTCTCACATTTCCACCGGCTGCAGAATAATTTGTCTTGCGGCCAAACGTTCTATTATCACACAGAAGTGTGTGTGTGTGAGCCACTGAAAGGCGAAAATAATATCCTCACTTGGAGCGCACTCCAGAGATGCCCAGCCCAGATACGAGGGCTTGTTCCCGGCCCTCGAGGCGGTTAACTGAATTTGAGTGAAAAACGAAAGGAAAGCAACCAAGCCAGCCGGGGAAAAAAAGAAAAACAGAGGAAAGCAGGGCTTAAGGAGCTTCTGTGATTTATAAGCATGTGCTCGCCGGCTAACCTTTCGCTTTTCACTTTTCTTTTTTACACTTTTTCACAATCAACAGTCCTTTTCATGGGTCAGTGCAACTCACACACATAGAGACAAGGGAAAAGGCTGTCACTGCCGTTGTAATCAACTTAATTGCAGGGAAACAGAAGCGGGGAGCACGAGAGCAGGGAGCACGAGAGCAGGGGGAGGGTGAAATAATTATGAGTAATTGCTATTAATATAATATAGCCAGCGCTAGCCAAAGGACATATTCATAGCGCCCAAAGGCACGCAATGAAAATATAAAAAAAATTACTACAAACCAGTAGCGTAAAAAGCAACGAAAATTATTCACAGAACGGAACAGAATACATTTGATTATAATCTACAATCTACGTCAACAGCAGAGCAGTATCCAGCAACAACAAAAACAACAAAGAGGGTTGTTAGCCCCTAGACAAAGCTCGAAAATTGATATTAATTTTTCCGCCTTTTTTTTGTTTTTCGGTGGCCTCAGTCCACGGAATGTCCATAAAAAACAGCAAAGAACAAAAGACCCAGAAGGAGGAGTGAAATGTTATGAGCCTTGTTATCGGGCACGCCCACAAAATGGGGGCGCAATGTGTTTCCTTGGCATTAATTTTTGCTATTTAGCAACGCAAGAGGGCAGCAAAAAAATATCAAATTAATTAGTGACGCTTTGTGGCGGATATAAAAAAAACGAAAAAGCAACCGCAAAAGCAACAATGGCAGGAGCAACAATTTGGCTAAATTTAAATCTTGTTTCTATGCCTCTTAAAGCCACCACAACAATAAAGCCTCTGAGTAAACGACCATGACCGATTACCAAAATACAGATGTGATCGTTAAAGGGTTTCGATTTATGGTTTAAATATATATTTTGGGAAATCGTGCCTAATCTCAGACAACATAATTAAACGCAATAATTAGGCAGTGTGTGTGTGGCCAAAAATATGCTATTTGTCAATCTGACATTGACAAACTCGATGGTCCAGATTAGAAAACACATGGGCCTGGGGTGGTGGCCGTAATGAGTGCGAAATGTAAACACAACGAGTGGTCTGCGGTATCTTCTTCTTGTTTAAGCCAAAACAAGGGCGAGAACCAGACCGAAAACGAAACTCGCCCCCAGGACATGTTGCGAAAATTTCATTTGTGGCCGGCGCTTTGTGTCCCTGTTATTGCCGTTTGACTCTCGTTTAAACGCTTCAATGACTTAATTATATTTTCGTAATTGTCTCTAAATCACAAGAGCCATAATTAGATTGCCACAGCGCACAAAAGTATGCAGCGCTCTTGGTGACTTCTTTGTTGCTCTTGTTGCTCTGTTGTTGCGGCAGTCGAATAGGAAAATCTGTCTTCTCAGCTTCATAGAATTTAACTGCCTCGCTTATAAGCCAAGGAGAACTATTTCCAGTTAAACAAAAGGAGAATGGAAAATGGCAAAGACCAAGCACGGAGAAAGTGCTGCAGTCAAAGTTTTTAAGTGTTTATTTCAATTATTGTTTGGCTGCGTGTTGGCTGCTCCGTGTTTTTTGGCCCCGGCGAAAGCAGGCGAACGCTCGCGGGGGCAATTTAATTTTCCGCATTTTGTGCACCCCCTCCCCAAAAACGAAAAAAGAGTGGGGAAAAACAACAAACAATAACAAAAACTAGTTAAGAAATGCAAAAGTTTTTAGCGTGAAAGTTCGTCCTGCAGCACCGCCCCTGCTGGCTTTGTTTTCATTTTCATTCACGTGCAGTTACTCAATTTTTGTGCTTAACGCGAAAGAGTAACAGAAGGGAAAACAATGCGACTCAATGGTGAGCTGGCGAAATGGTGAAGGTGTCGGGGAAAGTCCCTCCTTTTTCACTCACACATCGACGCTTTCGTATAATTTAATTTTACACTTATTTCTACTTTTGCTGGCGACCAAAACTAATGCTGGCGCACTCGAGTTTCCGCAACATTGTTGCCCGTTGCTCATTGCTCGTTGCTCGCAACCCAGCAGCAACATTGGAGGAGAACTTGGCCAACAGCCCAATCCCCTCCCCTCCCCTTCACTTGGCTTGCCACCCCCTCCCCCGAGCCTTTTCGCCTCCGTCTGTTTAGTGTTGCGTGTCGCCATATTGTTTGCTTTATGTCACACACTCGCCGGCACAAACGCACTCTCTGGTTTATTTGCTCCGACTGCCATATATTTTACTCTCAGGTAATTGCGGTTTTTATTTCACAAAAATAATAATAGCTGCACCTTTGGGGGTGGCGCTTTTCCGAGAGTGTGTGTGTGTGTGGATGGATGGCTGTCGGAAGTTGTCAGGCTACAACAATGGCGAATGGTGAATGGCGAATGGCGAGCGCCATCTTAAAGCAGCCGCAAACACGCGTGCACACAGGGTCTCAACCACTTTAAAGCCAGCAGCTGAACGCTAATAAGACACACAGAGTGTTTCCAGGAGGAAAAGGGGAAGCAGGGGAGCAGACAGCCGCCTTTCAGGGATGTGGGGCTTACACTCCGCAAACGGCAGGCTGGATGCCCTGTTTGTCTGTGCGAGTGTGCAGTATAAACCCTGTTAACACACTTAACAACAAACAAAGCTACAAGCAACGCCTGGACGGGCACACACCTTCCCCGGCCCCTCCTGCCAACTACCGCCCACAACCACCCACCACTATGAGCATAACTTTAATGCTCATTGCTTGGCTCGCTGCCTTGACTTGGCTCGACGCCAAATTTAAATGAACTGGGTCGCCGGCGACGACGAACTGCAGAAGAACCCCGCATTCAGATGAAAATGTGCGGGATGCAGAAGTGGTGCGAAACTAAAGGGGTTGAACTGGCAGCTGGGACAGGCACTGCCGAAAAGAACGAACAGCTGAAAGCAAGCATTTTGGGATGCATAACATTATTCCTGATTTCGAAATTTATTTATTAAATTTTTGTTTTTTTTAAACTACATGAAAATTTTTCTAGAATCTTACATTTTAAATTAATTATGCTTTACTGTTGGTTGAAAACAGTTTTTATAAACAATTATTGTTATTAAATATAGTCAAATTATTTTAATTATATTTTAAACTTCCATACTTTGAGCTATATAATAGTAGAGAAGATTATTTAAAGATATTTAATCAGTAAGAATGCATTAATTGATTAATCTAATTTCTTTTACACATCATGCTTGCTCCAAAAACTGTATATTATTTTCAGCAGTGTCTGCTGGGTTTGGTATGCATTCGCATGGGTCTTAATTACATAATATCCGAATGAAGAAAATTCGAAATGCCCAGCGGGCTCTTGAGGCCAAACCAAAACCTGTGTGTGAGTCCTGGCCCCAAACCGATTTGTGGGGGAGTTTATAAACAATAGTTCATTTGCGAGCGCTCCGAGGCAGCCTTAACCCGCCGTGGCCCGCCTTAACCCCTGTGCCCAGCTAACCCGCATAATGTGCTTACGCTTCATCGATTGACCGTTGTCTGTGGCTGTGTGCGAGTGTTTGCGTGGGTGTGAATGGCCGGTTGAGGGGGGTAGAAGGTCGAAGGTTAGCTGCCGAACACAACGATCGACGGGAGCTGCGTGGTGCTAAAAATGTTAATGCAAATCATTGGGGAAATCAAAAATGGCTCTACCCCACTTCCAAAGTGCAAGTGAAAATTGTGGCCAAGATTTTCGTAGGCATCCTCTTCATGCAATTTGCAAGGGTTTCCCAAGTGGCCTCTCCTCCCCCATTTCTCCTCCATTTCTCCGCCCTGTTTGTTGTCAAATTTGCGCAGCAGCAGCCGCTTCCAATTGCAACAGGCAACAGCCAAGTCATTAGCATAAACGTAGAGCGGCGAAAAGTAGCGAATCCATTAAGGCCCGTGGCTACAGGATAGGCACTCGAAACGGGCCGTGAGCCCCTGCTTTTGGCAAGTCTTTAAAGATTTATGAAGCGTCAAATATTTATTATGCCCGCTTTGCAATATAAGGCAGCCGAGCACGCGAGCCTCATCTTGGCACGGAATAGTCGACGGCGAAAGGAAAGGAGAGCCAGCAGCCAACAGCCAACAGCCAGCAGCCAGGCATCTCCCTAAGCCTTTGGTCCTGGCTTCCTTGCCAGGCTGTGCGAACACTTTTTGAAATTGCAAAGCGGCGCAAATAAATAAAAACACATAAAAAGTAGGCAAACGCAGGATACGAAGCTCAGGCAACACAGACAGCACGAAAATAAAAGCAAGGCATAAAATAAAATAAAACGCAGACGGGGAAATGAAATGAATGAGAGCGCAGCCCACGATGATGGGTCCAAGGAATGCCAGCAACAGGACACAGGAAGAAAAAACGTTATGAAATCGGGATGAGTTCAAATCATATGCGGATTCCTGATCCTTTTCTTGCATAAGCCAATTCTTAGATACTTTTCTCGTAGTTTATTTACGCAGGAAGATATTTTGAATTTATTTTTATAATAAGAGAAGATTTAGAGGATATTCCAAAACTTAAGGAATATTTTTAGCAGTGCATGGCTGTTACAAAAAATGCAGAGCGAAAGCAAAACAAAATCAATGCGAGAAGCAGGCTGAGCCTGAGTCTTAGTCGCACTCTTACTTTCCCTTTTCTGGCGATGGGGATGAGGAATGTGAGGGGATGTGGCACTTCAACCCTTTCAACAACTCACGAGGACACGGCGGCTGCAGCAGCCTCTTCTCGTAGCGTTGAAATATATGGCCCCAAATATGAAAAATCTCTTCAGGGTTTATATATATACATATTTCTGCAGCAGTAGCAGCAGCAACAGGAGCAGGAGCACGTGTGCCCTATTCCACCCTCGCACTCGTTTGTTAAAGTGTTGAAATATGTCAAACATCGTCGAAACCATTTCATTTGACTGGGCGCGACTGTCGCGGCGACCGGCCTTTGAGCAAATGCAAAACGCTTGGAATATTTTTAGGCGCACACAACCGGTGACTAATGATGATGATGTGTGTGTCTCGCCCTCTGCTCCTGCCCCTGCCCCACAGCCCCCTCTCCTTCTCTTTCTCTGCCTCTGTCTCTGTGCTCAACTAATGAGGCGCATAAATTGTACACACAAAAATCTCCACGCTCCAGAACAAAGTTGCAAATTTTATGAGCTCCCTGGCTAAACAAGCTGTCAGCAAATGCGAACAGTTACATGTCGCTGCACTTGAAGAAAAAGCTCAGCCAGTTTGGTAGGCTTATTTACTTTAAATAATTTATTTACTAGAAATCCATCAAATATAAATATTTAGTTCTAAGACGGTCAGTTGTATCGACAAAACTATTATCTGAATTTTTTTTTTCTATAATTGCAAGATATTTTTTGGTGAGTGCAGACGACAATAGACTATATCACATGGCCACACACATCCCTTGAGCCTGTCTGGGTATTCAAGCAGTTAGAGACAATTTAATTAACGCATTTTAGCCGCCTGCCAGCCGTCTCTTCGCTGTCGTCTGTTTGTCATTTGTCATTTGTCAAGTCGGCCGAGGCTGTTGCCTACTTTTGGATGCTGAATGCGGACGGGTCAGAACGCGGAAGCTCTACTTTAAGATGGAGTGCAGGCCAAGAGGCACCGAATCGGTGGCGGGATCCATCGCAGCCGAAATGCACGTCACGCTCCAATTTGCATGCCTTGGGCCCCCCAGTGGCTCCCACTCATCAGTTTCTGTCCGTGTAGAGGCCGCACGCCAAACAAAAAGGTTCAAAAACAAGGGCGCACAACAAAAACGGAGCAGCGAACCAAGCCAACCGCAATTTGGTCATGTCCAACTCAATTTTCGTTACGTAAACTGCATCATATGCCGGGCATACGAATAGGACCTGGCTGTTAGACATAACTTTTGCCCAAGGAGGGAAGGGAAGAAGGGGCTCGCATGTACATATTTTGTTTTCGCTGGCCAAAACAAAAACCGAAACCGAACCAAACCGAAAAAATAATTCCCCAGCCGAGCCTCGATGGCGGCTTCTCAGGCGCTTCAAATTTAATTAAACATGCACACGTGAGCAAATGCAAATAAATAAAAACTTTATGGCTTTTGCCATAGCCAGAACGACGGAGGCCGTTGTGGAAATGTGGAAATGGGAAATGGAAAAGCGAGCGGTGGGCGGCTGTATGCGTGCGTCTTTGGCGTTTGGTGTTTGGTATTTGCTGGCAGTTGGTTGGCTGGCGTGCTTATAAGTTTTAAATTTGCACCAGTCAGCGGTGGAAAATAAATTGAGAGCTCTGGCCGGCAATTTTTTTAGGAGAGTGTTTGCGGCTTTTTTCAGTGAGAGCGGCAGGCTTTTTGGTTAGTTTCGTGTGTTGTTGGGCCAACACGTTTTAAATTGAACGGCTTTGGCCACAGTTTGTTTTTTCCACTTTTTTTCATGTGGATGGATGATTTATGCAGTGGCAGATGCTGCAGGTCCAGGAGCAGTAACACATTTTAATTGAAATGCACTTAAGGACTTAGGCTCATCCACCCCGCATTCTGCAGGACATTTTTTAATTACGAAACAAAAAAAGCAATTGCAGCATCTTTGCATATGTGATTAGGGGGCTTAAGTCTTATCAACAGCGTACTCATTCCGATTATGCCGCTGACAAATGTCATTTCTAAATTTTACAGCTTCAGCTGGGAAAAAAACTAAAAACATGCAAGCACATGGAAAATTTATGATGAGCATAATAAAATAGAACAAAAAACAATTTAACTTTTGCCGGGACCCCGGACACAAAGGGTCAAGAGAGCCAGCCAGCCATGTAAATCCTTCTGCGGGATTTTTGTTAAAAACTGCATAATTCATATGCAACTGGGGAGGGGGCGGGAGAGGAGGCGGGGCAGGGGCTGCTGGACAAGGGACAATCATCAGCATCACCATCAACATCAACATCAAGCTCAGAGCCAAGCCACAAAGAGCCGGGCTTCCAAGCTCCGTGCCCTCGCTGTCCTTGTATATTTCATTTAAAATTTACAAGTTAACAATATTAAATATTAACAGTTATTTATGCATTTTTCGGCACAAATCAAAAATTTACATACATGGCAGAAAGTTCGGACTGCCTCTCCATCTGCATCTGAATCTGAATCCGCCCTGACCTCTCGGTGGTCCTGGCCAGAAGATGAATGTGTTGATGGATGCCGGCCAACATTTTTCATATGCAGGAGACATTGTATTTATGTATTTGCCTTTTCCCACATTTTATTCGACAATATTTTCGTCCTGGTCCTGGGCTTCTTCTTCTGCTCCGCCGGCCGCAGCGAATGTTGATTTAAATAATTTGCTTTTGGCTTTTGTTTGCATTTCGCAATGTGTGTGTTGTATGTGCTTTGTGTGTTGTGTGTGCTGTGTGTTTGCGGGAAAACATTTTTGGCATATTATGTGTGCTTTGCCCATTGTTTGACTATGAATTTTTGTGTATTTGCCTCGGCTTTTCTCCGGCTTAAACAATATTCCGTCTGGCAAACAACAAATCAATCTTAATTTATTCAAATTTATTGCCGCTCTCACAAGTTGAGTTGACTTTTTGTAGCCGTGACAATTGCGTTGAACTCGAACGGAAGCAGCCGAACAATGCGCAAGTTTTCTGTAATTTCTACTCAAGTATTTAAGAGATATTTTTATGGAATTCTCGTATTTTTAACTCGGTTGCCTCGACCCCCGGGCAGCCAGCCAGACGATCTTGGTGTCTAGGCAATGGCCAGACGAGGATGCTTCTAATGCCTCAACAAATATTTACTAATTCCCCGGCCTAAGTTGTAGACAAATTTTCGCAGCCGAAAGGCAAAACTTTTGCATTTTCCGGGAGCCAAAATGGCACAACTTGCTACTTGCGCCGCCCCGCTGCTCAAATATGCAAATGAGCCGAGATCCGAAACTTGGCTGCTGTAAAGTGCCCCAAAAGTGGCGGCCCACACACAACAAACAGGGCCGGCAACAAAAGCATTAGCCTAAAAAGTGCATCGCTCTTGGATCCTGAGTCCTGAGTCCTCACTTCTCAGTCCTGAATCCTAAATCCCGAACCCTGGCTGCGGTTGCAGAGTGCATTTTGAGGCTGAGCCGGGCGAGAAGAGCCAGTCAAGGAGTGAAAAATAAATGGAGTGTGTGACTGGCAAGTGGCCGGGGCCCAGACCCAAACATCGGGATTACATTTACACAGGGGGGCTGGTGGCTGGTGGAGGCGGGAACGGGGCACGACTTTTGGTAATACGATGATGGTGCCTGTTCCCTGGTTAGCTGCCCTCCAGTGTCCCCCGCATCGCCTGGCCCTCCGGTGTGCCAGCCGCGAAAATGCCAACAAATCATTGCCAGGACAACCAGCCAGGTCAGTAGCAATGCACACAGCGAAAAACTACGGAACTTCTATGGAGGAACTGGATTCTGAACATGAAGTATTAGCTAGAGTGTACGCATTTTGTTTCAGTGCAGCAACAGGCGGCAGACAGGCATGCAGCGGCTAGCAGGCAGCAACATCATCATCAGTCTGCGCCTAAGCCGCATTTTGTGGATTCAGATGTTGCTCTGGTGGCTCCTAGCTGCCATCCGACCACCCAACCTTCCACAGCAGGGCGAGAGTGTACCTGCAACAAACGAGGTGGTTGCTGCCAAGTGATTTCTGGTCTAATGTTTTTTAATGTTGCTCATGTTGCAGCCGGGTTGTTGCTGTTGACGCTGATGATATTGTTGCTGTCGACAGCAGCGGTTGCTCTGGTCAGCTCCCCGTTGTTGTCAAGTCAAACGGGAGAATGTGTGGCAAGAGGATGCACCTGCAAGGACTTTTGAGTGTGTTTGGGCGATGGAGCCGGAGCCATGGCTAATTTTTCGCTCTTTGTGTGTGTGTGCAGGAGTGGGAGTGCGGAGAGTCCATTAGCATTTGACAAAGTTGTCCGGCGGTTGGCCCGACCAAAAGCCCGCTCTGTTAACCCTTTGGCGCCCCCTGGCTTCCTGTGTTGCGGCTGTGTTGCCGAATTTGACACAACATTTGTCAAACCGCAAAATGGCTGCCACAACGTTACTTTCATTATGCAAAAGGGTCAGCCAGACAAACAATGGCAGCAGAAACAGCAGCAGCTCTCCGGCTTCGGACCCCTCCCCTTTTTGTTAACCCTCTAATGACATTTGAGTTGGTTAGCCTGGTTTGTTGGTCGGAGCCGGGCTAATAAGCCGCGATTTATCAGCTAACCAACAAAGTAGATGAAAGTTACCAAAATCGATCAGCATTTTGTACTATTACTTTGTAAAAAAATAAATATATTTTTTTATTTCTTAGAGTTTTTTTTATTTTTTTTTTCCGTGTTCATAACAAACATCAAAATGTACATCTGCGAATCGATCATGGTATTTGCATATTTCCAAATCGAATCGCATTACGAAAGATAAAGCCCCCGGCGTATGTGTAATTTCATTGCTTGCGGTTGACCAGTGAAATTGTATTGCGAAAATTTGCCAAATGCAATTGTCACAGCGTGATTTTGCTGCCAAATCGATGACAGTCCTGTGCAAGGGTGGCTGTTTCGACTGCGAATGGTTCGCAGGGGCGACAGGAAGAGGAAATCAATTAGTGCAAACATATTTGGCAGGGCGCTAAAAGCCTTGACGGATGATGATCGATAAATTAGCGAACCCTCGGCCCTCGGGCGGATGCGTGATGTTAGTTGTTAGTGTGTATATTTATGAACTGGGGAAATTATTTATTTACAAGTTAACGCTTGACCGCCTGCCGATGATGCTGATTTCCTCTGCCAGGCGATAAATATTTGATGGGCTTTTTTGTTGCCAGCCTTGTTTATTTAGCAACAATTAGCAGCTTACAAGCCAGGCGTATTATTGATTCCGTATGCATAAGGATTAGCGCGTGTATTTTCTTTTTTTTGTTATAATATTTTTCCCATAAGCCTGCAATATTTCTATGCAAATGCGCTGTTCGGAGTTCGTGTGTGTGTGTGGGGCAATAATTAATAATTTAATTGCTTCTGTTTATCTCTTAATTAAAAGGGATTTATTTGACCATTACAATGGCAGCGCGCACATAAAGAGAGTCGCACAAACCGAAGCACTTTACTTTTTATCGCCTTTGCTAATTAAGTTGCATAATTAATGGGTCCGATATATTTGTTATTGACAATTGAGGCAATCCCCCCCCCCCCCCCCCCCCAATTCCCATCCAATTGCCATCTCTGGTCGATGAAGATGACCACAAAAAGTGATTAGGGACCAGCTTAATTAGATTTGATTGCTCAAAAGATTTGACAAACCCAATTGCAATAAAGCAAATTCAACATGCTAATCAAATTGTCTCTCTCTTTCGATTTATTTACAGGTGAGTTACCCACAAGATTATGGCCAAATGCCGGCTCAATTAGTAAGTAGAAAGCCCGACAAATTCCACTCCACTCCACTCCATTCTGTTCCGGCAGCACAGAAGGCCTGTCAGCAGCACGCCCCCGAGTATCCGAGTATGGCACACTAATTTAATTTCAGGGCATATTTGCAGTGAGTAGCGTCTTTTCTGCCTATTTGGCACAAACCTAATTAGCCGCGAAAACAATGGCAACCAGCCATCGTAGTCCTCTGCTCTCCTCCAGCTCGCTTCTCGCTTCGCCTCGGCTAATTTTCATAATTGTTATTATAGAAATTCAGCAGCCATAAACAAAAGGTTAGTTACTTGCCTAATGACTTGAAGTGCGTCCTGCCCAGGGCTCCAGGCCCAGACGCTCGCTGCTCCCTCGTCCAAGTTGATAAACATGTAAATGCGCTTATCATCCTGGTTGGCAAAAGTTTCGCCCAGCTCTCTATCAGTCGATTTTTGAGGCAGCCAAAACCGCGCATTCATAACCGACAACCAACAAAGGCAGAGGAATACAGAAACTCGCCCGATGCGAAAATGATAGCTCGCTCACAACTTTTCAACTATTCACAGGGAGGGTTGTGCTTTCTGCTAAGTCACCCTCCAAGACGGGCAAACAACCCAGCACTAATTAGGCTGTGGCGTTGATTTTTATGTGCCTCAAAATTGAAACGCAGGCCCAACACTAAACGCTTTTAAAGACATCTTAAAGGCGGCAAGTTTTACGACGACGAGGACACGGGGCGACCAAAGTGGGCCGGGGGAAAGTCGGCCTACAAAGTTGCCCGTTGAACTTTACAACTTTTGCAATACTTGGCCGCCGTTCCAGTTGTTTGTTTTGCTGGCCGCCGCTCACACAACTTGGGGCCATGTCCATGGACAAAGTGACGACTTCAACCGGACGCCTTTCAATTATTAATACCACTGCTCGGCCAGTGCCGAGACTTCGTCTGTTTTGTCTGTAGTGTAGTTTAATTAATTAATTTGACAAAAGTTTCCAATTGAACTTCAGCAACAGTCTGGCCGGCGGCCTGTGGCTTTAAACACCAGGCTTAAATAAGTGAATGCGAAAGCGAATGCCTCGGCGAATCAATAAGAATGCATAACAAAATAGCCCGAAAAACAAGAGGCCAACAATGAATTAATTGTTATTTGCATGCAAAGGTTTCCCAGCTCAACAATAAGAGGGAAAAGAAAAAGAAAGGTGCATTCTTCTGGCTTTCTGCCCACACATACACATTGTGTTCTTGGCATTTGCTGCTGGCCAGGCTATTTATGAATATTTCAAATGGTCTCTTCATTATGGGCAAGTGGAGGGGAATGCTATGCTAGTTTGCTAGTTGGATGCCTTTGATCAGCTCAGTGCAGACGTCAAATGCAGTTGCTTGTTGCTTAGCTCTGCAAGTATTTTCTCAACTTTATTTAGGCCCGGAAAATTCTTAGGAAAATTCCTCCGGCCGCACTTCACCGATGGTAGATTACGGATTTAATTAACAATCTGCCCGGGCCCGGGCCTTTTTGTTTGGCCATCCCCGCCCGCTACCTTTTGTGGCCCAAATCGAAGTTGCAGCCGCAACAACAAAACAACAAAAGGGCCTGCCCCACGACCTCAAAAATGTTTATGCCGCACTTCCGCTGCCTGGTGTTCAGTTACTGTTTTCTGTTTTCTGTTGCTGCCGCATGAGTTGGCTATAATTAAAAATGCTATTACTGCCAACTTCATATAAATTTTTAATTAGCAATTTTTGCTATTTTCCTACTTTGTTGCTACTCACCGACCGCCTCCCACCGCCCACCTACCCCACGTAGCTGCTGGCGAACTTTTTAAATTAGCACTTTGTTAAACACCCTGACGAAAAAGGTAGCATCCACAGCAGAAACAGCTCCAGCAATGTCGGCATAAATTGTTTTTTAAAAGGATTTTGTCCATTCCCCCGGCCTTCGGTTCAGCCACGCCCCCTCAGCCGCAGTTTTTGAGGCGGCAACGCGTGCCACGGCAGCTGTTCGCACGCATTAAGCTCGTGGTGCGGCAGCTGTCATAAATTTTTTAGATAACAAAGAGCGCCTCGTAGAACATGCAACATACGAAATGAAGGTGGAAATAAAACGAAGCCTGCTTATTTGCGCTTTGCGCTTTAAGCGCTGCCGACTTGATTAGCATGCGAAAGGGTGGTTGACTCTCGGCGATAATTATTAGATTTTATGCATGGCCTGGCCATCGCCGTTCCTGCGGCTGCTCGTCGGCCATAAAGACCGTAAAGAGGAGCAAATATTGACAATTATGGCCTATAATTCGACACCCATCGGTGGGCGCAGGAGCAGCCAGGATATAAAGTCACCAGCCAAAGGGTTAACAATTTAAATTAAAAGAGCCGCTCACGCACTTCCACATGTGCATACTTTACGATTCAGCAGCTTTTTGGTATTTGTCCCCCGCTCACACTCACCCCTTCGCACCTTTCATGCATTTTAATTAAAATTACCTTCATTTTTATTACGCCAGCGAAAGAGAGAGCTAGTTGGCTCGTTCGGCCGCAATTTTTACAATTAAATAAAGATTTTATTATCATATGCCAGCACGTCTTCGCAAGTGACTCTGTGTTCTGTGTTCTGGGTCCTGTGTGTGGGTAAATATTTAAGCTGCAAGCGTATAAAATTTACTGTAGGTGTCGCGTCGGCATATTTTAAAAGCTTTTTGTTACACCAGCTCGTTTACTTAGCACACAGGCAGGGACTAGACAGAGACGGGTAGCTCCCGGGCGAAAGAGAGAGCGGCATAGAGCGGCCTCATATATGCAAATTTATGTGACATTGCGGCGAGCACGCGTTCACTTTGGCTTAAGGCTCGCCCAAAGGAATTTCCGGCTTGCCATGTGTATGTGTCTCTGGCTTTTGTTTTCTAGCTGACGCTGCAGCAGACAACGTGGCCCAAATGTATGCAAAGCTTTGTTTAAAGTGTCACACAGGCGAAAGGCGAAGGGAGTGTGTGCGCCTTGCGACTTGCTGGCAGTTTAATAGCTCGCGACCTGCTCCGCCGTTTATGCATATTTAATAGTTGCTATTTTTGCTAAGTGCTCGAAATTATCGTCAGTGGCAGGGGCATCCTGCAAATCTGTCGCAAAGCCCTCAAGAACATTGCGTTGTCATTACCGTAATATTACATTTGTTATATGCGAGCTATGAATAACTACTGATATCTCTGGGTTTTCCTCCTTTGCGGCACATGACACAAAAACCGACTAATTAAATGTCTGCCTGCCTGGGCAAAGTTACTCGACCCTCTGACTCCCTGACAAGTTACACAATTAGCAGCTGGCGAACCGAAAGTTGCTCAAACATTTCAATGAATTCTCCAAATTCTGCTGCCGCACAAAACTTTTGGCCACCAAAAACCCATTTTGCGAAGCGCCTCCCCTGGAATTTCCATCGGAGGAGAAGGGGAAGGAGAATCCCTTCCCCGATCCCAATGCTAATGAATTGCTGTAACTGACTGCTGCTAGTTCGCCAGGATTTATGCCATGAAAACTCAAAGGTAAATAGCAATCTGCCTGCAGACCGGGCAGGGGAGACTTTAATCAAGCGATACCTTTGTTTGCCAGCCAGCCACGCCTCTCGCCACCGCCCCGCCCCCCGGCTGAATCAAGTTTGCATCAATTTCAATATTCCCACTGTTTTCATTTAATTTCAGCAACTTAAAACTTAATTGTGTGCTTCCTGGCTCTGGCTGCCTTTCTCGCCCCTCCTTTCCTTTTAAATGTGCAAAAATTAAAGCAAGGAGCAGGGTCCTCGCAACAGGTTGCCGCACAATCTCATTTGGCGGGGAGCGGTGGCTGGGAGGTGGTTGAGATTGCAACGCAGCAGGTCCCGGGTCGGGTCTTGTAATTTGCAGCACAGCCAGCGACAACGGCAATGATAGTTTCCTCCCTTTTGCCACCCCTTGCACCCAGATGCTGCCCCTCACAGCTTCGGTTATGAATAGCCAGTGGAGCAGGCGAGATGCTGGAAACGTTGCGAAAACATGGCAGGCGGATGCCGAGGACCGACGACCCCCTTCAGCTTCATCATTTAAAAGCGCATTAAAAAGTTTTTAGATTAATTTCGCCGCTGCTGCTGCTGCGTTTTGTTTTTGCCACTGTTTGCTACTTACTCTCCACTGCTGACGTTTTGTTTTCGCTTAATGTGGCGAATTTTAATCCCAAATTGCTGAAATTTAAAACTCGCTTGCTGTGCGTCCAAAATCCTTGGCAAAATATCTGGCGATGAACGAGCAAAATATGCTTCTCTCTACTTTTCTGAGCAACAATTGCTCCGGTTACTAATACGTTTTCCATGTTCGCCTCAAACTGAGACCCCCATCCGCTTATTCATGGACTAACATGCAAAGTGTAGTTGCTCTGCTGCACTGGCAATTCAATAGCTTTTACCTTTTCAATACACATTTGCCAAATCATCAATATTTTTCCTCATCTTGCGCAGAACTCATGCATCTGAGAGACGCTTGCAGGCGGACGATATGGAGCACCCACCCTAGAAAAGTAGGAATCGTCAGGATGTGGGGTCTAACAATGTTTGCTCTGTATGCCGAGGGGCGGGGTGGCACTCGTTTTCACAATCATTTTCAATAAATTTATCTGCAATTTCAGTGGACCCATACACACATGTTAGGAGCGCCCTCCTTGTTGTCGCTCGAATTCAATTCCAAGCAGATTTATTTTTCCACCCAGTTTTTCCATTCATAATTTCCATCAGGGAAGCCCCGGCTTCTCGTTTTGTAGGGCTGCTCGTTCTAATCCTTCGCTTATAATACATGGCGCAGAATGCGTGTGCGGCCAAAAGCGATTTTATTTGGGCTTCACCTGGCTGGTTTTTCTACTCCCCTGCAATCCTTGCATTATATTCATTTCTTTGACTGTTTCCTATGCGGTCTTGGGGTCGACCTTTTCCGCCACAAATTATACGCAATTAAGCAAATTTGTCTAGGTCCCGAAAAACGAAAAAAATCAAAGCTCCTTGGTCGCAGGTCGCTGATTAACAACCCCAGCCGGCAGCAATCCTATGAAAACAAATTGCGAAAAGGATAAATAAAAATAAAAATAAAAATAAAGAACAATAACAGGCAGCATGTAAATAAATGGAAAGAAACGGAAAGACAACTAGGAAACGAGTTGCTACAATGCGACGCCGCCGACCTTTGAATACACTCAGAAAAATAAGAAGAGAACATTAAGGATTTTTTCTTTACTTCAACAAATACCCTCATTTTGTAAAATCACAAAACCCATTAATAGGATAAAATTTTAAAACGACATTTTATAAATTTGAGAAAGGATTTTTCTATTGTGTATGGGTCTGGCTTCACGTCCGGTCGTCGGTCTGCGGTTCCTTCTGAATGCGGCGGGTGCGGGGCGAGTTCATTTAACTTACGGCGCGTTTCCGATTTACCGCAAATTTGAAAACCAACAAACAGCCAAAAATTCGCCCAAAGGCCTCTTCTGTGCAATGGCAAACAAAAGGGGCAAAGCCAACAAGTAAATAGAGAGCACGGAGATAGGGAAAGTAAGGGATAGCAAACGGAAAAATGTGGGAAAAAGTGCTGGAGTGGAGAAGCTGGATAAATTGTAAAATTCAATTTTCGCCCCTTTTACTCTTCATTTTTTTATGTTAACACTTTTAACTTTGATTTATGCAAAAATTTCCACTTCACTTTGCACATGGCCAAAAGTTTTCTCCTTCTGGCCCGTTGATTTGTTGATTTCTAACAAATATTTGTGAGCTTTTCCGATAAAAGGTAAAGGGGGAAAGGTATATGGACAAGCGATGACTGTCAAACGTTCGCGTGGACCCATCGTCCATGAATCATGGCGTCATTCTTTTTGTCACCTCATCCCCCCGCGTGTACCGATATTTGTTGGCCGTCTGGTCCGACTCTTTTATGTGCCGACATCTCTCTCGTGTCATCCGTCATCTCTCCGCCCCACAGCCCCTCTGCCACCACCCCTTGTCCTCGTTAGTGTCACGGGCCAACACTTCCGGTTCACTCCATCCGTAATCCTCCGCCAGGAGCAGCCTTTGTCTCCGGGTGAAAGTCGCACGCTTCCATTTATCAGTGCGGCCCCACTCGATTTAATATCAATTTAAATTTCACGAAATTCATCGTGCGATGCGAGCTGCGAGCAGAATTATTCATGACCGCCTTTCATTAGCCATGTCATCGGCCATCATCATCAATGTTGCATTATTTTAATGGCAATTATGAATATTACACACATATGCACGATTTTTTCTAGCAAATTAAATGGATCAGTCCCGCACGGGTTCATTTGCCGCCTTTCAATAATTTAATTGCCAAAAGGAGAGGCGCTGAAAAAAGCTGTGCTTAAAAACATTAATACACCGGAAGCACAGCACGAGCTCGAAGCGGAAAGGGTGCAAAAGGACAGCGCCGCGATGTTGCTCCTCCCTCGACGGAAAAGTAGCCGGTGGGCCAGAAAAGCAGAAAAGCTGAAAACAGGCGGCGGTTCACTCGCCCATCATCGCCAGTTTTGTATGTTTATCTGTGCGCGAAAATGCATTTTTGCATACAACATAACCGCAACAGATGCGGTCGCTTCAATATAAATGCAGTTACAAATGGTGGACCTCCTCCCTTTTTTCGCTGTCCCTTTATGCATGTGTGTGCGTGTGCTGCGGTCATTACAGCGAATTGCGTTCGCATTTTCCGTGGGGTGTGAGCCGTGAGCCAGTGTGTGTTTTTATGGCCCCGTGTGTGTCTGTCTGTCTGTCTGGCCTTCTGTCTGCCAGGCAGTTTGCCTGTTTTTTATTTTCCCTGGTCATTTCCGTTTTTGCTGGGCCCGCTGTCCATTATGGGTCCTGTCCTCGCTCATCACCGAAAGGGCGAAAATCGGGGTAATTCGGTAGGGGGTGTGGGAGCGCCTGCAACAATGCAGCGGTCTCTGGGCAGTCCTGAGTTTTGGATGGCATATTCTCCGCTCACTTTGAAAAAATTTCTTAAGCTTAAAGCTTGAGTTTTGCTTTTCAAAAAAATTATCGTTTCTAGAAAACTTTCCATTTAAAATGTGATAAATAAAATGAAATAATTTTTTTATAAAACCCAAGCTTTCCTAATTTTTTTCGAGTGTCGTACTAGTTGCCTTTATAGAATACATTTCACAGGCCGCAAGAAAAAGCGATCAGCGATTGCAGACACACACACGAATAACACTAATTATGGGACTTATGGGCTGGCAATGCACCTTTAAAGCGGATTCCTTGTTAAATGCATTTTCCGGAAAAGCCGCTTTCCATCAGCCAGACACACACAGGACAAACACAATCAAAGCGCTTCAGCCGGCTAATGAAGAGCAAATGCAAATGGCTCTCCGTTTGCTCTCGTGCCGCTCTTTCTGCGGCTCATTAATGCGCATAATCAAAGCGGCAAAGGCAACCGCATCAGCAGCAGCAGAAACAGAAGCGGAGGCAGCAGCATATTTGTCACATGATTACCGTATCAAATAACACGCACACACTCTTGCCGGCTGACTGGGATTACACGACATGGAGACATGGCCAACCAGCCTCCAACCTCCGTCCGATCCGATCTGCCAGTCTGCCGTCATAAAGCAAATTTCGCGTTTCGCAACTGAAAACCACAAGCACCATAATTTGGCACTATCCACAGTCGCCAGCGGTGCCGGTCGGTTTTTGGTGCGGCGGCGGCCAAAGAAGCGTCCAACCATTCCATCACATTCACTCAGCCATCCATCCAGTACGTGCACGGCGAGAAAATGTGGAGTGCAAATCAGTAAACATTTTAAGCCAGTTTGTGCCCAAAGGCTTCAGTTAAACATTCGTATTTAGTACCTCAGAATTGGAAAAAGTACTTCAATCGATTCTCGAATGTGAGTTTGCAGGGGCTATTTGCTGAAGGCCGAGCAAACGAACTGGAAACTTTCCCCTGTTTTTCTGCCAGTGCAGACAGGCATTCTGGCATCCAGGACATTGGGCAGAGAGAGCGGACAAAGACAGCCCGCAAGCGTGTGGCAATAGACAATGTCTATGCATATTTGTCATATGTGCAGCACCGGTTTGTGTGGTACATCACCCCCCTCTCTCACTCACATACAGGCTGCCAAAACTGAAATTGAAACTGTTTAGAGCTGTTGTTGTTGCAGTTGGGTGGTGAGGGGGAGGGATGCTTTTGGTCTTTGGGCTTTGGCATGGCCTGGCAGGCAGATAATTTGCTTGAAAACCCATTTTCCGGTTGTTGTCTCCATGTCCTGGCCTTCTTGTTTCGGTGTGCTCCTGCCGGCTTGTTTAACAACTTTTGGACAGTTTGTGATCACTGGCACGCAACTCAAAGGATCACTTGAAGGCTCCCAGGCAGCTGTTTTTTTCTCTCCTATTTGCGGGCCGTTATGGCCGCCATGAAATTCCGCTTTTAAGCTGTGCCGCACATGTTTCGCGCTCTCAAAAAGCTCTTAGGACAAGTGCAGCTTTGTTGCTTTTACAGCTCACAAACACACTGCCGATTGTCGCTGTATTTGTATTTGGCACGAAACGGCGACTCACCTCTGCACTGGGGAACTAAAAATACCTCTAAAATAGCTGAGGAAAAAAGTTATATAATTTTTAAATATTATTTTACTTTGGTAATGATTTTGTTAACCTAACCCAAGCTAGTACATATTTTCCCTAGAAATTCCTTAAAATGTTGCTGATTTTCTATACTCTTTTTCTCTGTGTAAAAAAACGCCGCATATCAAACGTGGCCCAAATGTTGGCCGCCTCAGGAATACAGCACTTAACGGCATCGTTGCCTCGGCTTAAGTAGTCGGAGTTGCTGGCGTAGAGGGTAGCAGGGAGGGGATCCAGATTACTGGGAGAGCAGGACTAGTCACGGTCTCTGCTATTCCATATTCATAATTGCTAATGGAATATGCTGTGACAACCGCAATGATGACGAAGAGTGGCTGAGCCCCATCGTCCTGAGTCCTGATGATGGTGATTATGAGCAGCCAGCAGCCAGCAGCTAGCAGCCCACTACAAAGTGTTTTGCCTCCCCATATTTCCCTGAGCAGCTTTGGACCATTCCTGGGAGAAATTAATTTGCAACTTGCGAGACATTTGGCGCTGGCGTCTATTTACATTGTATATATTACGTATACGCCATGTGCCACCGGGAGGAGAAGCGAGGAGGCTATGTTTTCGGGCGGCCACAGCTGCCGGCTGCTCTCCACTTCAAGGCGCTTCTCGAAAAATGTGGGCTAATTTCTAGTCGCCCGTCACCTGCAGCTATGTTCACATTTTTTCCATCCACTCTTTGTCGTGTTCTTCCTTTGTTTTTCGGTTTGGTTTTTCCTCCTTTTCTGCCGCTGCTGGCGAAGTTTTTGGTGGCTGGCTCTTTGTTAATTGGTTCAGTCACCTGTCTCTTGATCTGCCAGTCAAGCGCACACGACCCGTGGAGTCGATGGCGCCACCACCACGCCATCGCCATCACCCTCGCCATCCCCATCAAAGTAGCACCACAACCGGACGGATGGGTGAAGGCGACAAGGCTGCAGGAAAATACGGAGGAAGGAAGGAAGGAAGCCGGATCCTAGGGCCGCTCCATTTGCCAACCTGCCCAATGAACGTTTTAGATTACAATAGGTTAGGCCGAGAACCGAGAACCCAGAACCGAGTCGCAAGTCCCAAGTCCAGGGTGGATTCCTGATTCCTGGTGAACTGCGCACATTAGCCAGTGGTGGCTCGACCGCAAAGTTGGCGCGCCGCTCCGCCGTCCGTCGTTAACTTAATTGGCCATCACCACCCACTTTGCGGGTTTTTATGACGACGACGACGATGTCGGCCAGCTTGTGACCCAAACCCAAACCTGTAGCCAAAGCACCAAGGAAGTTTGGCTTTGTCGACGCGTCGACTGTCACATTTTTTGACATTTTTATTCTACATTTTGTGCTATTTAGTTGGTCGTTGCTGTTGCTTTGGCTATTTTCTATTAGGGGTTCGTTTTTTCTGCTTTCCTTTTTTGTCACCTGGCCATAATGTTGTGACATTGCCTACTTTTTAGAGCACTGTCTCGTCATTTATGGCTGGCCACGGTCTGGGACTTGGACTAGAAACTGCACGGGGAAAAAACCTTATGAGAATGCCCTTCTCATTGTTAGACTTTTATATACAAGAAAAGCAATTGAGTAGTTCGATTTGCTCAGTGTATAAATGGCTGAGAAGGAAGGCTTCCCTGTTGGCCTGTCGTTTACGCTCGGTTTGGCTCGGCTTTCTATTTTTTGTGATTAATAGGTGTGTTAATGGATGTCATTTTGATGTTTCCGCCAGACGCATGTCCACAAAACCAAGACCTTCCTTGGCTATTTCACCCCCTCGACCTCTGACCCTCACGCTTTCGGCCGTGCTCAGTTTTATGTTTAATTTGAGCATTTCTCGCTAATTTTTAAGGCTCGCCATTAAATGTAGATAATTTTTTATGCCTTTCCTCTGGTCTGCACTGCGCAGTGTCCATTGCCATTCATTTACCATTTCTATGCCTAGGTTTATGGCCCCGCCCTCTTTTGTGGGCGCGTCGTAAAAGCGAAAATGTAACGAGCCGGCGTCACGAGCTTGTTGCAAGTTGGGTCGAATAGCCGAATGGTGAATGGTGGGTACTGGGTCCGAATGCCCCAGTTGTTAAAGCCTTTTATTTGCTGTCGTAGACAAATCGTTTAGGTATTCCGCTGTCCGCTGTCCTTTTCCTTTTAATTAGTCGCAAATTCGTTTTTAAAGTGCTGCCAAAAGTGGCCGGTGGCACGAAAAGGCTTAAAATCAATAGCCAGAGTGCTGGCTGCTGGCTTTAAAAAATATGTTCTTGTTGGGAAACATGGCATAAAATGCAACATGTTTTTTCCTCCACCCATCGGCCACGCCCCCTGGTTTTTATTGCCTAACGCCCACGCTCACACACATGTATGCATAAAGCCCGATGTTGCAGCAGGCGCGCAGTAATCGATATGTAAACATGCGAGTTTGCGTTTCGAATGCAAAGGGGGCGGGGTTAGGGGTGAAGGGTTGAACTGAACGGCAGGGGGGTGTATAAATTTAGAAGCAAACACGCCGACAAACCAAAAAACAACAACGACGCAGCAGCGACGACGGCAACAAGCTGCAATCGTTGTGGCATGCAACATGTTTTTATATATAAATCAATTACTTACCAAACATGACGCGAACGCCACCAAGTGGAGCAGGAGCAGCGAGGATGGAAGTGGAGGTGGAGTAGCGTGCAGTGGATTTATGGCCGTGGAAAAGGGAATCCTTGTGTGTTCGTGCCACTCGGCTCTCGGTATGTGCCGCGAGTCCATTAAAGTTATTCAAATTGTTCAGCAATTTGATTAATTCCCGATTGTGCCGAGTGCCGGGATTCAGAGACACAACTAACTTCGTTATGTCGGTGCCCTTCCACTTCCAATTCCACAACTCCACCGTGGAATGCCCAATGAATTTCGTATCTTTAAGCCCTGGCCGCACAAATTTAACAAGCCAAATCTAATTACACGCCGCTAATATTAATTGAGCCTTGCGTCCCACGAAAATTAGAATCGGCCGAAATAAAAATTGAAATTGACGCGACAGATTTCCGGGGCTGTGGCAAAATCCTCGGGGGCTGAAGTTTGTCAACGAAATTTTCGACCATGAATTGATATAAATGTCGGGGCCCAGAGGCTGGCGGCGAATAATGCGCTAAATAAATTGCGAAAAATTACATAAAATATTTAAGCGCATTCAAGTGTGGCGCTATAAAAAATGGCGGGGCATTAAAAATGTTTTTTCCCGTGATGGGGCTGGCAAGTGAAAGCAAAGCGAGCGGCAAATGGCTCCGGGAGAAGGCGGAGAAAGCGGAGAAGGTGGGAGTGGCTCTTTGGGAACAGGGAAGCCGAATAGACAGCGGGAAAATAGAGCCAAACAAAGGAAAGGACTGGCAAGGATAACAGCCAGCAGCAAACAAATTATTTGTACATATAGCCGTGGGCAAATAGCTACCTCTGAATATTAGACATTTGAGAATTGGCATGGCGAATTTGTTCATTGACTTGCAACCCCAGCAACAATGCTGCCACCTGCCATGCAAATTTGAGGAGCGTGTTGCTCTCGCTGTCTCGGGGCGGAAGCTCTTTAAAGTCGGGCAGACGGAGGACAAGCCGAAATGTTTGTTCACCGTCGGTTGTCGTTTCCTCCCAGACCCAGACGCTTTTAATGCATTTTTTATTGGACTGCTGCCGCACAAAACGACAAGCAAATAGAGAAGGCCATAAAAATAAATAAGGCACAGCACGTGGATGGGGTAGGATTGGGATCGGGATGCACGGATGTGTGGGTGTGTGGGTGTGGATTTTCCCGGCCCATATTAACACCCACAAACCCTCCGGCGAAACGCGAGCGCAGCATATTTTCGCTATTGCCAGTGTCCAGCCGCCATAAATTTCATTGCTATTGAATTTTGTATGAACCCGGGAGCAGCCCTCCTGGCTCTCGGGTCAAGCTCTCCATACGTGCTTCGTGGCCGCTTTAAAAAGGTATAATTTATTTTAAAAGATTCCCTCAACACGCCGCCAGAATGCCATATGCCGTAGTAAGCCGTAGTAGTCGTACTCCCCAAAGGGGCGGAGAATCAATATCCCGGCAAGATTTATGCCGCCCGGTAATCGTTGCTAAGGTCAGGACCAGAATCTCTGACTGGGCTCATTAGAAATGCCAAACGGCAAATGCTTGTCATTTGCATATATACACACACTTTCAGCACACGCATGCCCAACTCTTTGTGCACTGCGAAAAAGATTTGATTTAAGAGTGTCTTATAAAGAAACTTTGTTTCATTTATTCTTCTAATAAATTATCGGCATGAGTTGTATTCCTATAGAATCCCCAATTGGTTACTCCAGAAAATATTCAGCTAAAAGCAAACATAAATACCTGGGCTATGTGTACTATTTTTGGATATTCCCCGACCTCAAACTCGTCTCCCAGTGCATTTATATACGATGTCGCATTACAGGCGAGTGAATATCTTAATAGACAGCAGAAGTCGCGTGGCGCGAGGAGCAAATAAAAAATTGCCAAAACTTTCGGCCGTGCGTAAAGTGTGGAAAGTGGGGGAGGAGCTCGTGGGGCAGGGGAATATCAATGAAATTGTCATACACAAGTAAATGCCCTGAGATAAAGAAGCAAGCAGGGGAGCCAGGACTCCGCAGCAGAACGCTTGCCTACCTTTGAGGGCACTGGCTTGGGAGTTTTTCTACTGCATTTGCTGCCAGAACGGTGAATCGTGAGTCGTGAGACGCCCTGCGCAGAGCAGTCAGTGGCAGACAGTCGGAGATACAGACACTCAGATACTCGGGGAACACATGTTTTGAATAATTTATGCGGGCGGGCGCTCGAAATGTGCCCGCCAGGAGTTTCCCACATTTCACCTGGCTTCTCCCGGCTTTTCCCCCAAACCCAAACCCAAACCAATTGCTTGGCACTAGGCCAGGCAAAGTTTTTTGCACTCTCGCACACGGAAAAGTGTGGGGAAAAAGGTGATAAATGCATAAGCAGGAAAAGTTTTGCGCCTCCTTTGCTTTCCTTTCGATTTCGCTTTGTGCCAACTGGAATAGAGTGGAGTGTGGAGTGTAGGTAGAGTGGAGCGGAGTGGAGTATACTAATAGCGAAATTGCTACAAATCGTTTTGGCCAAACTTGCGCAAGTTTATTTTCCCCACTCACACAGACACGTGCTGTAGCTAGAGTCATTTTTTCTCGCCTTTCGACATTCTAATTTAGCCTCGCTTCAAATATTTATGCAAACAAATTGAAATAAAAAGAGTTCCCGACTCTCGGAAGCAATAAAAGCCAAAGCGTAAATATTTAGTGGTATTCAGCTGGCAGCTCTTCTTCTATATATATGCTTCTACATAAATTTCCATCGTGTTCCCCCGTTTTCCAACTAGAGGGAAAAAATATGAAATAAAATGGCTTGGACCGGGAGGAGATTGAGATGGAGATGGAGCCTGCTCTTAGATACGAGTATTTCATATTAAACTTGAGCTGAGCCGGTGACTCTTTCTTGTTGCTGTGGTTTCGATGCCCCTCCTCCGGCTTCTGCGGCCGGAGTTCGGCAAGAACCGCAGCTGTTACACTTTGGCGGCATTTTCATATAATTTATTGCCTGCTCCGCCGCCAGCCGGCAGGTGGGTTAGGTGGTTTAGTCGGCGGCTGGTGGATTGAATAGGGTTTGAGTCCCATATCTGTGTCTATGTGGCCGCAGTTACAAGTTGCGTTTATCAACTGACAACTAGCTAACAAATAGCGCTCGAGTTGGAGTGGATGGGTGGTTGAGTGCTTGTCTCATTTGGCCATCTAATTAGAATTTATTGGATGCCACTGGCTGGCACTTTAAAGACGCCTTTAAGGCTTTAAGGCATCCTCGAATCGGAAAATTCCCCCACTCCGCCAGATGGCGCTGCAACTGCTGCTGCTGCATGAGCGGCAGCAATAATTGTTATTTCAAAAGGGGGTTGTGCGGGAGGTGAACCGGAGATTGCCGCTTTGTTATGGCTGCAGTTTTCCGCTGTTGTTATTTTTACCTACATATGCAATTTTTTGCACCTAGGTTGGCATTCGCCGCGGCTCCCACGCCCCTATATCTCTTCATACGCCATCATCATCGCCGTCAGCAGCATCATCATCCTCGTCATCAATGATGTCAGTGGGTGGGGCAAAAGGGGAGTCGATAGTCGACATCAATGAACCGATCCGGTGCACCAGCGGAAATATTGAGTCGTATCTGTGTCGTGAGCGAAGCACACACTCCTACGGTTGGGGTCAAAAAGGTAGCACTGACTAGCCAAAGTATTTTTTAGCCTTCAAAATGTATATTATAAATTTATCTATTTATCCGTTTAAATATTATTTAAAGCCTTTAACTCACAACTGGCGCCTATGAAACAATTCCTTAAGTTTCAATGCCACTGCTAATATTTTACCCGCAACTGTGCGCCACAGACAGTCAGACAAAACGAAAAGCCTTTAATCGACAGCAACATATTCGATTTTAATATTCATATGCCGTCGTCATAAATTCATGACAAAGAGAGCAGAGAACACAACACAGGCCGAGGCCGTGCAATAAATGAGGGCGTTGATACGGCCCCCCTTTCTTACTACCCCTTCTTTTCACCACCCACACAACTGAGTGCAGAGTTATTATCAACTGGGTTCGTGGCGGAATTAAAGTTGAGCAGACGGCTGCTGAATCACCCACTTGGAGGCCATTTTGCGGCAAATAAAATTATGATAGTGCGGGCAAATCACAAGTCATGGACGTAGAGACCTGCTCATTATGTAAGAAGGACTGCCCTCTAATTTGGGCACTTTTATTTTTCTCGTGTCCAGGCAACTCTGAGCCTCTAAGCCGGTCCCATTTTTCCGCCCTGGCAGCGGTAATAACACCCAAAGTCCCTTTTTGACTGGATAATCACATGGTGTGCATATCATTTGCCTCGCTCTCAATTACACATGATCTGTGTGTGCTCAGCTTTTCAGCTTTGCTCCCTTTTAAAGCGTCTTCGAGTAGAAAATCGCATATGAGCCTCTTGTGGGAAATTAAACAACAACAACCCCCGAAGAGCAACGCAAGGACGGGTCCAAGGGATGGACGTATATGGAAGAGACAATGGCAGAGACCACTACACTTGGGGGAAAAAGTACTCCTTAATCGGGGATTAAATTCCTGATTGAAGGTTTCTCTATTACCAAAAGGTTTCACTTGAAAACGGAGTTTTGAAATATGCAATTTTACATAAGCGTAATTTAACTTCCTTGCCGAGATCATATAAATTAAAACTGTTATTTTTATAAAACCTAGAAATTAATTATATTTTGGTTTCCGCTTTTCATTAATTTAGTTTATTGTTGATATTATCTCCCAATTCCTCAAAGCTACCCCTCATTTCTTTCAGTTCATGAATTGCTCATTACAGCAACAATAAAGGACAGGGGAATGTAGGGTTTTTGCCAGCTTCTGATGACGCTGACACCCTTTGCTTCCGTCTCGAGCTCCCTTCTCCATGTCCTTCTGCTTCTCCGTGTCCGTCAGCGTGGCGCACTTCAAAAACTTAACCGTTAGGCATATGCGTGATTATCTTTCCACTGCTGCCTCGGACAAGAACAACGACAACACGAACGACGAGGAGGCAGGGGCAGCAACCCTCAGAGGCAACAATTGCGCGCTGACCCAGTTACCCGGCAACAAAGGCGGAAGCAAAGGAAACAGGCTGAAAGGGAGACAAGGAGGGGCTGAAAAGGCACATGTCATCATAGAAATCAGTGAGTGCCCAGAAAACTGCCCACGCCCTCCGGCAATGGGGCGTTGCTTATGAACAGAGTGGAGGGGAAGGGGGATGCTAGATCCGAAGGGCGGAGATGGAGGCGGAGGAGGAGGCGGTGGCGCTGGGAAAATTCATTAAAATGGCACAGAGGCGAGACAACAATGAAACGGTCCACTTGGGTTCCTGCTTTCTGCTCCCGCTCCTCTGGTCCCTTCAGGAAAGTGGACAGCAGCTTATCGTCCTGGCCATATGTGCCACACACACACACACATGGCGGGGAAAAGGGTGCACATACATACAGTTACTAATCAAATATTTAGCATACTTTTTAGAAAGCATATTAAAATAACATTTCCGGTCAGCTTGGCAAAAAGGAAATCGTCGCACAGTCCGAACCCAAGCGGCAGCGGAGGGCATTAGCCCGGCTTTCTGAACCGTGTAATGCACACTGGCAAACAAACACACACTTGTGCACTCATACAATCACACACGGCGAAGGATATCCCGTTGAGAGCCGGCAAATCCCTATAGCATGCCAGGCAGCCGGCACTTGGGGAGCGTTAATGTGGCATAACGAATGCATTAGAGACTCGTACTAAGTAAGCGCAGTTAGTTGGCAACCCTTTTCGGGGTCCTTTCGGGGTGGTGGAGAGCGAAAGGCATTTAAAATTTAATTACCCACTACAAAAGTCCAGAGAACCACCCTCGGAAAGGAAACCAATATGCATTACCCTAATAAAGTCCACTGAAAAAGAAGACCCAAAAAAGTATGCTTCTGCTTTTTTGGGCAGTGAAAAGCATGCTACGAAACATATGTTGAACACAATGCACAACAACAACAAGAACAAGAGTGAGCGGCTTCTGCTGATATCATTACTCAGCCCACACAGTCACACTCATACTCACACAAAGGCTCTGACACGCACACAGGCGAGCTTCCGCTTTCTTTTTTCGCTGTCGTTTTTTGTGTGTGATATTATCAAGTGAAGTGCTTTTGCGGTTTTCGCCGCTGTCTTTGTCTATTGCACACCACACACTCTCTCTTTTCTCTTTTTCCCTTCCTGCCACACACGTGTGTGTGTGCGTTTTGGCTTTTCTTATTATTCCTATTACCACATGTTGTTTTTGTATTTAAGCTAATTCCTTTATGTGTGCGGCTATGGATGTGTATATAAAACGTGCAGCCACATAAAAATAAAAACCCCAGCAACAAATAGCAAATAACAAATAAGGCCCAACAAAAGCAGAAGCCAGCAGGCAAAAAGCAAATAAGCCAAAAGCAAAGCAAAGCGAAAGCGCGCAGCATGATAAGCCAAGTGGCGAATTCAAGCGTAGTCAGCATTGATAGCTGATGATGGGATGGGAGTGGGAGTGGGAGATGTAGATGGGGGGCATAAAGGTGCCTACTTCACACAAAATTACCCTTTTCAATTTGTGCGGTGTGCAGAGTGCTCCCCCAGCAATTCCCCTCTTTCCATCGTTCAGCTCCCGTTTATTGACTTTTTGTCATTGCCGCTAATGCATAGCAGCAGAAACTGAACAAACACACTCCCCACGCCCACCACCCAGCCACCCACTCACACAGGGGCACGGCCACCAACACACGCATTCTGCTTAGCACAATACAGTCGCAGTCACCATCAGCAGTAGCTGAAGCTGTAGCAGCTTTATTTTTATGGGGCGCATTACATTTAATGTTTGGCTTAACTCGGTTACTCTCGATGCTCTCTGGGAATCCGACTCTGACTCTGGTACCGATTCTGATTTCACACTCAAAGAAAATCGACCTTATTGCTGAAGAGCCTAAAAACATTTAAAATATCTAACTGAATAATTACATGAGGGAGAAAGTGAATGGGGGATAAGTCCCTCCCAATCGGAAAAAAATAAAAGAAATTCAAAGAGTATGCAACAACAAATTTATTCTGTTTGATTTCATTTAAGTTAGTTGTAAGTCTTAAATTAATAAATAATAATAAGAAGGTGTGAAGATCAACTTGAATGTTCGACAAGTCCACAATGTTTCCCCCAGTGCAAGCTCGCTTCGATGGCTGCTACTTGTGCTTCAACTTCCGCTTCTGGTTTTGGCTTCGACTCTTTGTGTGAGTGCGGTAATTAAGTGTCACATGTAATTACAATACACTCATGTGCTTTGTAATTAGAGTTTAGCGCTGCAATAAAGCAGGAAAAAAGCAAACGGAAAGCAGGAACAGGAGCCACAATGCGCAAGCTGCTTAGCGGGCTAATTCAAATGAATATTTTCCCCGAGCTGTGCAATTATTTGCACAACCGCTTTTTTCGGTTTTGGGGTAACCAATTGGGAACGAGTGGATCTAATTTTGATGAAGCTGCGGCTCTGGGAACTGCTTTTGGTCGCTCTGGTCAGTAAATAGCTAAGCTAACACTGGATAATGATTAACTGCAGTCCGCTGGCCACAATAATTTCCCCTTAACCACTTCTCTTGTTGACTTTAACCAACTGGGAGAACCAGAATACCGAACCCAAACAAAATCCGAGAGCTATGCAAATGCTCTGCAAAGTGGGCCGAAGTGGGGCTGAAGAATCGCTGTAATTTATTTAACTTGCGTAAACATCAAATATTTATATTGTTCTCTCTCTCTTTTATTTTCTCTTTTTATGTACCGTACTCGTATACGTATATATATACTTCATCTACTACAACTACACACCACTACTACTGAAAATAAACCATCTTCAACTTCTGTCTGTGCCTGCCCTGCCGCCTGTGCATCAACTACAAAATGTAAAATATATTAACCAACTGCCTGTGCCTGTGCCTACCTGCTCCTGCATCTGCATCTGCATCTGAAACTGAATCTGAATCTGCTCCCGCATCCACATCCGCACCTGTGCCTGTGCCTCTGTAACTGTGTAACTGTAAATCAGCGCGGAAGCGACGAACTTTTGAGTCAAGCAGCAGTCATGGCGCCCGCTTCCGACAATAACAATCAGGACCTGGCCACAAAGAAGGCCAAACTGGAGCCGGGCACCGTGCTGGCCGGCGGAATTGGTAAGTCTTCTCTGCCCTACTCTTCCACCTATCTCTGTCTATCCTCTCCCTCTCTCTCTCTCTGTCCGGCTCTATATCTACCTTTACCTTTGCATTTGCCCTTGCGTTGCCTTTTGTCTTGGCTTAAGCCCTGCCTTATGCCTCCGTCGTCTGTCCCCTGAGCGGCGCTCAAGTTAAGTGCATTTTGCAGCCATAGTCTTGGGCCCAGTTGGGTTTGTCTGCCAATTAACCGCGCCCACCGGGACAGTTCTCAACACGGAGAGAAAAGACTGTTCCTTACCTTGTCAAACATAAGTAGCTTTACTTAATTACTAACAATCAATTGTATAAGGCGTGTAACTTTTAGATCCGAGGATCAAGTGATGTTAGCAAAGGTCGAATGTTGATCATAACATGCGATTCTGAATATTTAACAATTAACAATCTACATGCTCCTTGAAACAAAGTTCTACATATAAGTTAAAATTGGCCACGTCATCGATCCTTCAATTGCCCATTAGTTACGCTTTTTCATTTGTTTAAATGTTACCTAAGCGTTAGGTTATTTTTTCTCCCGGTGCAGCATTAGGCTTAAGCCTTCATCTTGGCCACAAAGTTGCCGGGCCACTTGAGTACCCCAATTGAAGCGCAGGGCCAAGCAAGCGCGCTTTGATGCCTATAGCCAATTAACCTACTAATTAGCATGGAAAACAAGTCAACAGCGAAAACATTTGGCTTGGCCCTTTTGTGCTGCCTGGAAATTATTGCGGGAAAAATGGTTCGCGTTCGTTTGCATTATGAGCGGCGTCCGCCGACTAGCCACGCACTGTGTCGACACATTAATTAGCCGCCCACACACACACACTCTGCCTGGCGGTATGAAAACCACCCTGCATATGCCGCCGCAAAGTAATAAAGCTAATCAAAAACCGCACACCAACCCGACACAGCCAAACTGAAGCGAAACCAGCAGAATGAACCACACATTAGGCAAATATTTGACGGGTTCGCAGGATCCCTGCCAAAAGCTGAAACTGGATCTGAAAGCCGAAAACCGAAAACCGAAAGCCGAATACCTGCCCACAAAAATCCAGTGAGCCACAAAATGATTGCCAATGCAAACAAATCAATAGGCAACAATTTCCGCTGAAATTCAAAAGTAATCGACAGCTCCGCCGGGGCGATTGTGTTGCTTTTGTTTGGGGTGAATTTAATTAACGCCATATGCAGGTGCTGGGCGTCGATATCCTTTTCGTGGCATTTTTCAAAATGCCTTTGCAATTCGCCGTAATTAACAGCATTCACCGCCGCCAGCCACGTCGATGATGAGTGTGAGTGGGTGTTTGTGTGCCACAAAGGGAAGGCTTGAGCATTAGCCGGCAGACAGTCAAAGGTCACTGTGGAGCAGATGGGTGGACGAGGGACAAACACGGGGGTTGCGGATCGGAAGCATCGCAAGCCTGTGAATGGCAATCGACTGAGAGCGAAAAAATGTACGCAAAAGCGGAAGCATAATATTTATTTATTACTTTACAAAGGACTTTTCTATTAATTAAAAAGCAACAAGCGGACACCCGCACACACGCACAGAGAGAAAGGCAGTTAGCGGGCCGCCTTTCACCTTTCACCCTTCTGTTTTCCGTTTTCTGCCTTTTGCCATTGTTCGATGAGCGACACAGACGACTACTTTGACCCAACGGCATTTTGGTGGCGGAGCGCCCAACTCCCCTTCTTTTGACACCTGCCACCTGCGGCCATTTTAATTTTCCACGCAAAGTTCTTGTGCAAACACACACACTGGGCAGCTTTTTGTCCTGCCCCATTAAAGTCGCGCTTAAAGGAAGCAGGATATTTTGGGGGGGCTGGGAAGGTGGCAGGAACCCAATGAATTCATTCCTGTGGTCGCCACTTAAAGCCCTCTCTGCGCACACAAAGGCAGGGGCCATGATGCCGATGATGCCGAAAATAATAACAAAAGGAATTGCTAAATAAATGTGTAAGGACACTTTTATTGCACTGCAAGCACCAATACACGTTGGAGGGTCCGCAGGACAGCAGGAGTGACAGAGAGCACAACAAAGAGACAAAGCAGACGAGTAAATAGCAAAAATCCAAAAAGCAACAATGAGCATTGTGTGTTGTGTGCCCCTGTGGTCGAGCCTTAGATAAACACACGCACTCGGCTCAATCGTATCCGTGCGCCACTAAACCAATACATCGATGGGCGCACTCGCACACACTCACGGCCTCTCGTTTCCGTTACAAGAGCTTAGCAGGACATGCAACAAATTTTTCACGTAAATGTAATAAAAACACTTTGGCATGTGCAGCGCGTAGGGGGTGGAGAGGCGGCGGAGGCGGCGCCCCGCCCACCCACTTGAACTGAGTGGCTCGTATTGCCTGTGTGTTGGTGGGTGGCTGAGTGGTGCGTGCGTGTGGTGGGTGAAACTCAGACTTAGAAGTTAGGTCCCTTTTGGTACGAATTTTGGCCGGCTAATAAATAGTTTCGCTTGATTTATTCGATTTTTTATTATTAGGAATATTTTATGCCAGGTATACGAGACCCCAGGGAGTTGAACGGTAACAGTTAGTTCCTGGAAGCACAGGGAGAAAAATTAAAATGGGAAAGTACAATTAATTCCTAAATTGGTAATTCAAAATTGGAAGAAAACAATATTACTATTTAGACAAGTTCCACAATCATCCCATTTAGCATGTTCTTGATATGCAGAAATGACGAATCGATTGACCAACATTTTTTAAACTTTTTTCCGCGTGTAGACCATGGCGTGGCCTTAGCATGTTCTTGATATGCAGAAATGACGAATCGATTGACCAACATTTTTTAAACTTTTTTCCGCGTGTAGACCATGGCGTGGCCATGTCGCGTGTCCGGCTGAAACATCAAGCGTGGCCAGACCGTGTTTTGCTTTTGTTGTCGCCACACTCGTCTCACTCCCCGCCGTTTCAGTTTGTTGTTTATTGTTACAGCTCTCACACATGCATCGCCTCCACGCTGTTTGTATAGTCCACCAACATTTGTTTGTTTATTGACCGATTTTGGGGGCTTAATGGTCAGCTCACCACCTCTATGGCTCTCCTAGCAGCCAAGTCCGAAAAAAAGAGTTCCGCAGCTGTTGCCGCTGCGTGTGCACGGTGTTTTTTTTTCCCCGGCCTTAGCATTGCTAATTCCCTGCCCAGACAGCCAGCGGCGGCAGCAGGGAAAATATGCTGAAAAAATATCTAAAATTTGTATATCCAGTGCTCTGTTTTCATTATGCATGACCGGTCATCCCTTAAGCCTTAAATCAGCCCGCCACTGCCATCAATTTAAAGCTCAAGTGCGCTGCTGTCAGCGCAGCAGTTCGATGGCCAATCCCTTCGGTGGTCTGGTCAAACACTTAAACGCTTTTATGGCCATAACCAATAAGGCGACAGTTTGGCAAACGGCAAGTGTCCGTGTCCGTGCTCGAGTCCTTCGTGTCCTGTGGATCCTGTGAATCCTGCGCGTGCCGCCTTGGCTCGGGTATCATTCGCACGTCCCTGATTCTGCTTCCTGGTCTACGCGTTGCGTGTAAATATTTTCGCAGTCAATAAAATAATATTGTCATAATTTTTTCTGTTTTCTGTTTCCTCTGCCATCTGTATCAATATTGAGACAGCATTGAAAGGAGTGTAAAAATCCGGCCAGACCAAAGGCAAACAGCAATTGTCAACTGGTTTGACTCGCACACAGAGCCAGTGCCGCTATTTATGGCAGCCACTGTACGTGAGTGCGGTTAGTGGAGGCGGACTTTCGGGCAGGACTCTGCCTCGTCCTGACTTCTGACTTTCCTGCCACTGTGTGTTGAGTGACTATGGGAAACTGCGAAATATTTGTGTGTGCCATTTAATTAAGCATACGACCCGTTGCCAGCCCAGCTTCCTGCCCTGCTGTGTGCGCAGTTTTAATGCACAAATGAAGTGGAAAAAGTTTTGCCAGGGCCAACAAACCGAAGCTTCCTTGCTCCTCTGTGTTTGCTCATAACTTAAACAATTGATATACTTTGCGGACTTCTAACCAGCACCCAGATCAAATCGATCACTAAGAAAAATACCTCTGTTTAATTTTAGGTCAAATATTTCAGGTAGAGAAAAAAAAATTTTGTATTTGTTTAGTTTTTATCATCTGCGTCCTAAAATAAAATTCGATTCCAGTCCCTCGAGTATATAATATGTAAACTATATTTTTCGACGTGCAGTCGCAGTCTGGTCCTGGCTGTCGGCTGTTTGACTGAATGCCACTTGACTGCACACAGACATGAAGTCCTCGGCTCTCTAGACTGCATCCTGCAGCCAGCTAACTGCCAATGCAGTTCCAGGCCCCAATCTCCAACCTCCGAGATGAAATGGATGTGTGGGCGGCTCAGCGAGGATGGGACAGATGGCGAAAAAAACTATTTTCGTAATTGAAATGCAATTAAAATTTGTAAACGTCGTCGGGCTGTTCAAACCTGACTGCGTACGTTGACTCCTTGCATTCGCAGTCGCAGTCGCTTGGCAGAAGAACCAGCTTCCCCTCCCCTGCCTGACAAATTTTTAATGAATTACATTTCTTGCGGGTGTTAGGCCCGAGCTGCAAAAGAAAATCGTTATTTTCAATTATGGCCCCGTCTCGTGTCGGGGGATTCTGGATTCTGCCGGCTGAAATGCAAAAGGCAACGAGGCCGCTGGCATTGGGTTTCATTTGCTGCCAAAAAATTGTGCCATGATTGATTATGCGTGGGCAAATGTTTAAATTAAAGACAAGGCCCGGCTGGCTGAGCAAATATCATTAAGTCGCTGTGCACACAGAAGGATATGGGGAAGAGACCGAGGAGGCAGAGCGACAGACACGTAAAGGACACAAGTTTGCCCAACAATTTAAAATTTATGATGTGTGAGCTTGTAAAAATCTAATTTACTGTCGCATAATTAAAGACGCTCGAACGAACAGCTCTGTGTGCGTGAGTCGAGCGAGTATTTATACAAATTATATATTCGACTGTTGACACACCCTCGGCAAAGTTTGGGGGCGGAACTCGGAACTTCGGAGACAAACACTGGCGTCACGCTCACATTAAATCATTAAATGCCGCCATGTAAGCATAAATTTAATTGTTATTAACAATCAGCACTTATTTTATCCCGACGGCCACGCCCACCGACCCCCGCCCCCAGGGAAAAGCCCTTTTCTTTTGTTCGACTCGCTTTTTCCATTCATTTTCATTTACATTTTTCGTTTGGGGTTTCTGTTTGCTTTATGAATTTAAATTGTCATTAATTAACTTGGTGCGCTGTATGGCCTGTGGGGCAGGGGAGAATTATTACACATACGCCACGCTGGACAGACTGACCATTCATTGCGGCCCAACCATCGTCGTCCGAACTCAATTACAGTTTGTAAACTTTTCAATTAGCTATAAATAGTTTATTTATGTATATTTTTGTGCAACTCATTGGAAGTGGAAGTGGTGAGTGCGTGTGTGTGTTTAATTGAAAGCGGCAGACTGGGCAGAAGGGCACTTTCACGCGTGTGTGTGCGTGAGGGTCATTAATACTGCTGAGCTTTGGCCCCACGTCCTTGCAGCTCATTTTAACGCGCAGCCGAGCGGATGATTGCTATTCATATCATCCATGGGGCATTGACAGTCAACAGGCAGCCCCAGCGTCATCATTATCGAATGCAAATTTTATCGCTGCACTTTTTTCAGCCAATGCAGTTAATGCATTTCGGGTCCTGTTGATTTAGCATTGTACCATAATTATCCCAGAGTATCGGTGGGCTCTCGGCCCATGATTAATTCTGAGTCCGCCACAAAATGCAATTATTGTTTGCTGTGCAAATATTTGCTGGTCCGGGTTATTTAACTCGCTGTTAATTAAAAAGCAGCAATGCCATAACTGCGAACAAATCGGCCCGCAGGCCACGAACCCCAAACCGAAGCAGCCTGATTCAAATTGCAATTTTTTGTGCAACTTCAGTTGTAGAAGTTGTAGCTGCAGCGCTTCTGGCTATGTTTCCGGTTGTCGTCAGCGCTCGGCGCCATCTTCCTTTTCAATTATGCCGTCCGCCTTTGTTGGAGCCACTGCAGCAGCAGCAGCAAAAGCAGCCGAGGGCTCCGGCAGTTGCAACGCTTGTCGATTCGCCCATTGTTGCATTGGCATTGGCATTTCTCGTTTTCTCGTTTTCACACCATCAGGCAGCGTGTTTGCTGCGATTTGAAACAAATGTAGCAAAAGAAGAAAAGCAAGAGGAGAAAAACCGAATTGAGTTGTTGGCAGCCGAACGTCAAAAAATCCACAAATTTCGCCAGTTTTTCCCCCGGTTCGTCGGGAACAACGTCATCATGCATGATAGATACCTTTACATATTTTCGCCCTCGACGTTTTTTCCGGCAACTGGCCAACGGCACTTGATTTGTTGTTTGTCTTGTGCAGAACATTTCCGGCCCGCGCGTCCGCTTCCCACTTTTTATTTAGTTTCGATTCACAGCTTTCACAGTTTTCCCAGTCTTTTTCGTTTTCGATTTCGATTTCGGCCGTTATTTATGGAGAGTTGTGGGGTCGACAGAGTGATGGAGCAGATCTCATCGCCCTGCAGTTGCCCATTGATTTTTAATAAATTTTTGAGCTGCCGCTCGGTTCGGTCGGCTGAATGCGAATGCTCAACTATAACGACCGCACAGGTCCTGACCCGGCTGCATAATTTCGTTTCGGCTTCATTTCCGTTTCGAACTAATCAAAAAGTGTAATTTCCGATTAGTTGTATTCAGCATTGACCGGATGGCAGGGAGAGTTCACAGAGTGCACTTCGAATCCCGGGACTCGGGACTCGAGCCTCTCGAAGTGGCTCGACTTTTTCCTTTCGCAGGCACAAAGGTTGGTCCGTTGGTCGCTCGAAAGTGGGTTAGAGGAAGGACCGATTCAGGTCCTGTGGTGGTTCTCCTGGTGGTTTTTCATTGTGAAATAAATCGGAACATTGACCCCCAGCGTCTGGGCTGTGATTGAATGTGGGGAATTGGCCGGATAATGACCCTTTTACATTATGAGTTATGGGGGAAAGTTCGGGAGCCAACTATCAATTTATCTCAATCTTGGAAATTCGTAGCCCAAATGCGTAGACAGTAGTTTCAATTCAATAACTTGTCACTGGGGAATCGAAGTTCCTTCTAATTACTTCGAAATTGAAATACATGATTAAACATTTTGAATTTAATATTTATATTTACTTTATATAAGCTATTTTTGTTGTTTACCCCCAAGTTAAATTCACATTAAATTCGGGCATAATTAAAACGACAGCTGGACGGCGTCCGGAACTTCAGACCACGTTCATCCGTGGACTATCTCTGACCATGTGTTGGCTTGTTTAGCAAACACCAGAGTGTGTGAAAATCGGCAGAGGGCAGGGGCGACTGCATTTCATTTGCATATGAACGGCAAACGGTTCTCCTGCAGGTGCCACAGAAAATAAAAAGCGCACAAACCAACACATTAACAGGTGTTGACTAAGCGCCAGACAGATTCTAGCACTCCCCAATTCCTCTTCCGCCACTGCAGTTTCCCATAAAGAGTGGCAAATTTGTTTGCCTTTGTTTATACAAATTTAAAGCGCTCTCGAGGCAGAGTTTCACTCAGCGAAAAAGTGTTTTTGAAAGTAAGAAATAGAAAAAAGTGGATAATTCATTTTATTTTACCTCATATTTCTTTAAAGATAAATCTTATGTTTTAAATTTAGAAATGTTTTATTTGTGCGCCATTCAAAAGACAGCTTTCGCTCAGTGCTGTTGCAGGGATATCCCCGAAATGTGGCTGCAATCGCTTCCAGGGCCAAAGGCAGCCTAAATCCCATTTGTGCTGCACCACTTTTGGGCAGTGGGTGGGGCGCTTTATTTATGCAAAAATAACAAACAAGTAGCCAACGAGCAGAGGAGACAGCAAAAGCAGAGAAGCTGCAAAAACGACGACGAGTGCCTAAAAGCCTCAAACGTTGTCTGTGCGCCGGACATTGTCGCCGTGTTGCTGCTGGATTATTCACAGCCGTTGAAAGTGTGCAATGAATGAATTTATGGCGGTGCCACTCCCCCTCCTGCCCCGCCCCCCCGGACCGGGTTTAACTGTGCAAAGTGTATACAAATGTGGCGGCGTTTGGCCATGTTATCAACATTTTTATTTGCACCCTTCCTCCCACTCTCCTTTGGCAACAAAGGCAGGCAGCAAATAAAACCGAAAAATAAACAAATTAAGTGAAGCGCGGAAACGGAAGTGCAGACAGCGCTGGCCATTAAGTGAACCGGAGATGGCCCCCAAACGAGACGGGGATGCTGCAGGAGAAACAGTGAAAGAGATGGGGAGAGAGCCCTGTAGGGATTGTCACCTGTTTAATATTTCAATCGGTTAAACAACGTATGCTTATTTTCCCCTTTTTCCCTTTCCCATTGCAGCCAAGGCCTCCAAAGTCATCCACTTGCGCAACATTCCAAACGAGTCCGGCGAGTCGGATGTGATTGCCCTGGGCATTCCGTTCGGACGCGTGACCAACGTGCTGGTGCTCAAGGGCAAGAACCAGGCGTTCATCGAGATGGCCGACGAGATCTCCGCCACGTCGATGGTGTCCTGCTACACAGTTAATCCGCCCCAGATGCGCGGCCGCATGGTCTACGTGCAGTTCTCCAACCATCGCGAGCTGAAGACGGACCAAAGTCACAATGTGAGTAGAGATATTTGAATATTATTCATAAGCAATACTGTAAACTGTACCTTTAACTTTTGTTAATATGCGTAATATGCGTACGAGCAGGCTATTAATAACAAGAAGTCATAGATAACTATTAAATTGTTCTCCCCTGGTAATTCTCGTAATATACCCAAACTTTTTAATAGAATAGGGCCATAAATAACAAGAAGGCATATCTATTTTACCTATAATATCCAATCATCGAAAAGATAAACTTTTCTGAGGAATATTCCCAAGACCCTCCAAACCGATATCTGGGTTTGGCACAACTTCCGGTCTTAAGTGTTATTAATGTGGCAATTAAGTTTTCGGCCAGAGGAAACAAATGAAGCAACTACGATTTATATGCAAATGTGGGTCGCCACGGCGAACCGTCTGATTAATTACACTTTCTGGGCAACTTAAACCCGCTCCTCAAGAGATTTGGACCCATCATAAATGCACACACACACACGCTAGTGTCCTTTGAGAGCGTGCCTGTATTTGTGGGTGCTCTAAACCAATTTCTAATTTTAATTTCGTAAGCCACAAAGTCACTGACAAAGTTTAAAAAGCTTTCAAATAAATACACATGGCCGCGCACACACTCTTACTATCCCACACACACACGTGTCTGACAAAAGCAGTAAAATGCATAGTTTTTGGGGTTTTGTGGATAGCCCACACAGAGAAATTCAGAGCGAGCATTCAGAAGGGGTAGTCGGGGGAGGGAGGCGAACATAAATACAAATGAAACCGCACGCATACCGAGGAGACAAACGAATCAGGAGACCAGCACAGGGATGCCAGCTGCTTAGCTCGGAGTCAAAAGCATATTTTGATTACTTAACTGAAAGTGGAGGGGGTTGGTGGGTTGCTGGGTTGGTAAAAGGGGCACAGGCAAAGGCAAAGGCAAGGGCAGCCGCAGTAAGAGCAGCAACAATCGGGCCAGGAGAAAACCCAAAGCGAGGTTGTCACCTTTGCGGGGGTGGTGGTGGTGCGCCACCTGGTGGTGGTGGAGGATTTCGTGGTGGTGAGCCCAAAAGCAAACTACTTAAAAAGAGATCGCAACAGCAACACGAACAACAACGGAAAAAGGTTAAGAGGCTGCAGTGGCAGTAGCAGTAGCAGCAACAGAAACAGCAGCACGAGGGCCAGAAACAAGACTTAGGTGACACAGCAGCAACAATGGCAACCCTGGTAGGCCAAACAATACAGTTACATTTCACTGATTACCTTTTGGCTGTGGCTGTGGCAAGGCCCCAACCTCGTGTGTATCTCTATCCAGCGCGTATCTGTGTGTGCGTGGGCAGATTTCTCTTGTTAACTACTAATCCTGGTAAAAGGCCTTGTTGTTGGCCCGCAGACAACGTGAGACAAGTCAGACGAGTGGAAAAGTCAACGCCGCCGCCTTCTCTAGTGGAAAATCTCTTAAAATGCAGGAGAGTGTGTTTGTGCGAGTGGAAGAGGTTTAATCTTGTGTGCTGTTCTGTGTGCTGCTGCCAACATATTTATACAATTTCTCATTTCATTCAGTTTTCTTTCTCCTGGCCATGTCCATTGTGCGAATGTCTTGTCTTGGGCTTCTGTTGCTCCTGCCCTACTGTCGCTCCTGCTCCCTTTTGTGTCCTGTGTGTCTGGCGGCCCACCTGTGCAGCATTCAGTTGATTGTTTGGCGTCCTGGCCCAGCCACTGTTGACTGTTCCTTTATTTCTGCGTTTTGCGTCATATTTCGCCGCCTGTCATTTGCTATTTGTGTTGCTGCTGTCGCAGCTTTTGCCACTGTTGTTGCTGTTCCTGCTGCAGTGTGGCAAGCTTGAGATAAGATGCTTAGCGAATTGTTGTCAGCGAAACTTAAGAAATCATATGAGCAGAAGCAGTAGCAGAATCAGGAGACGTTGCCTGTCAAGTGCGGGTCCTTTGCAATTGCAGGAGAAGAGAAGAGTCTTTTTTAATTCCCTCGTTAGTTGGGTATTTCCGTAAATTTTGAATTTTCATCAATTTCCTGTTGGCAAAGGTTGTTCTGTTCTCTATGCTTTAAACTCGGGGCATAAAGGGGTAAGGAGTAGGGCAGATTCTATTTCATCTCCACCGAGCGAGAGACAAATCCATTGCATGGCCCTCGGGGATTTTAACCCCAGCAGAGGAGGCGACACGCACCTGAAGGCAAAAGCTGCGACGACAGCAGCAGCAGCAAATCAGCAATACAGGATTTCCAAATCATCTCCCCCGCCCTCACACACACACACATTCAGACACGTAGACATCTAGCAGCACACATGTGTGATTTCAACGGCTGAGTGATTGCATGGTATAGAAAATAAAACAAATAGGAGGGAAAACCAAGCAGTAGAAATGAAAAATCCCGTAGCATACTTTGCAGCCATATCACCACCCTACAACCAACTTTCCCCTCTGACATTTATGTTGGCAATTTGGCAGTCAACCGGCAACGCTGCTGTTGCTGCTGCGTAACAGGATTCTAATATGTCATGTCGTTGGGATGTCCTTTCACCTTTGCTTCGCTCCTCCTTCATCCGGAGTGCTCTGAGCTGTTTCAGTTTCTATTTCTGCTCCGGCTTCTGGTTTTCTGTGACTATTTTCGGTGATGTCTTACTCGGGCGTCTTAGGGTTTCTCCCTCTAGCTTTCTGCTCGTGTGCTACTGTGCTGCGGCGACCCTTGACTAAGATGCCAGAAATGAAGATAAATGCACTGGCAAGTTCACGCGGTTACGACCGCAACGAGCTGCCCGCAGAAGCCCAAGAGCCACTCAGCCACCCAGCCACCTAAGCAATCCAAAAATCCAACCCCAAAGGTCCGCAACTGGCATTGTTTAGTGGGTTTCAAATTTGACATGTGATTGTTCTGTGTGTGTGGAACTGCGATGGCGCATCTGTTGCCTCTGTGGGCCAGTTTTGTTTTGGGTAATTTTGATAAATTAATTTTTGAGCCTGGCCTCTTTTACGGCCGAAAAGGGTTGACAGCCACTCGGGGAAATGGGGCCAGCAGCCCCACAAAGAATTGGATTGAAATATAATTTGGCAACAAAAGGCAGCCAATCCCTAGTCTAATCTCCAGTGTAACATTTGCCAGCCCCTTGCCCCTCCGCTGCCATTCTGGCTTCATTAGATTCGCACAATTGATTAATCGTTGCATGCACTTTGAAGATGTACTTCGAGTCTCATTCTCTCACCTCAGCGGGAGTCGCGCGTTCAAGCGCGAACGCAAATTCGGGTAATCGTCATAATTGCCACTCGCCGCCAAAACACCAAAACAGCCCAACGGGAAAAGGACAATGGAGCCGAGGCAAGTGCCGGTCCACTGCAGCCCATTGAAAGCGCTACAAACTGAATCTGAACAGCAGCCAAACAACTACCAGACACTGGGAAAAAATTTTCTTTAAATGGAGAGTGCATTGCTGAAGTCGAAAGGCAATCATTTGGATACAAGAGGAAACTGTTGTCGTATTTATACACTCACAAATGCAAATTCCAATTGAAGAGCTAAATATACCAAATCGAATTTAACGACTTGAGATATTTTATCGCAGTGCAAGTGCACAGGCAAATGCATTTCCCAAGCGCTCGCTTGCATACGTTTGCTCTCCGCTGAATGTGTGTGTGGGCAGGTGCTCGTTTTCCCTGCAGTGATAAGGTTACCTTGTAATTAAATTAAATTGCCGACTACAGAGAGAGCCGCATTTTACGGACGCCTCCTTCAAACCAAACAATGGCGAGTCACCAAGAAAAACACAAACGGAGCCAAGTGACGGACGGCAATTGTCAATTAATGGCACACACATGAAAATTGGGCGGCAACACGAAGTGGGATTAATTTACACCGCGTTTGACACCTGGCGGGGATCAAAGGGAAGGAAGGCAAGTCCGGGCAAGAATGGCACAGAACTAATACAAATGTCAAGCGATTAAGCCACAGAAAGGATCAAGCTGATTAGCAAAGTCTTATTCGTGATGTCTGATGCCCGCATGTCTATAAATAACAGGCCAACGGGGATAAGGCCGTACATTTGATTTGGTGTTAATAATATGAGCCCGGCTCAGCGACACAGACCTCAATGTGTTATTTAATTTGCGCCTCGGCTGACAGGCTGTCAATACTGCGAGGGGTTGGAAGAGCGGGAAAAGCGGGAAAACCAGCTTATGGGGCCTTTTCTTTCGGCACGCTATTTGTCTAACTCTCAGGCGTGTGCAGTAAAGGATTTTGCCCAGGCAAATAACTTCACATATGCGGTGCTATCCGCTGAATGCTATCTGCTATCTGCTCAATGTTTGTTTTTCTATGCGCTGCCTGGCTTGTGTTTTTCTTTGCTGTTTTCCTGTTTTCCCATTTTATTTTCACGTTTACTTTACCGCCCATCGCTCTTCGTCGCCGTCGCCGTCGAAAGCAAAGGCAAAAGTAAGCTAATCTTATTGTTTTCACAACAGCGCCGAAGAGCAGGAGCATCGCGAATGTGGCCGTGCCTTCTGCTCCTGATCCTTTGAGTTATGCGGATGCGAATGTTTGCTTATACTTGTGCTATACTCTAAAGCTTTTTGCCATTTTGATTGGCGACGTGTTGAAAATGGATTTAAATTACATTGTTTCGCAGTACGTGAGATCCGAGTGGTGGAGTGGAGTAGGATAACAACTGCGGAACTGTCGACACAACCCAGGCAGGCCAGATCCCAGAAAACCCAAAAAACCGACTGCCGACATCTGACAACTTTATGTGTATGCACTGACTTTTCCAGCGGCTGTGTCAATATTTTCATTGTATTGATTAGTTTTGCATTACGGCTGCCCGAAAGTGGCTTCCCCCGTTCCCTCTTCCCCTTCCCTACTTTGTTTTCGCTGGCGTATTTACTTTTGTTTTTTGGCCAGCAGATTTTGCTACTTTGCGTAACTCGTATTTATTTAAGCCGCTCCGGTTTTATAGTCCTATTTGTGGAATATTTTTGCCAAAGGCTTTTAACACACTTGGCGTAGCTGCTATTTTTGTGTGCCCTTTGCATAAATAAGACAAATATGGTTTGTTGGCACTGAGACCGCTGTTCCTTCCTCCTTTTTTTTACTTTTGAGCAACTTCTCCTCTTTGGCTTGACCGTAAAAACCACGCAGCAGATAAACGACCCACGGCAAACTAATACATAATCCCGAGCTCAGCTTTAAAACTTAACTACACAAGTTCATAACTTGTAGTGGTAGTTGGCCAAAAAAGTTTCCCTCTTCCAGTTGCAAGAGCGCCAAAAAAGGCAGCTTCTGAGAAGGGGATCGGGGATTGGGGACGGCGGAGATGGTGGCCAAGCATCTGTAGCTGCAGCTGCTTTACTTTCTAACTTGGCCCGAACACTTAAGCTCTCGCTTCAGCTTCAGCTACAGCCGGCTCTTGAAAAGGGGCGACGACACTTGAGTCCTCCTCCTGCTCGAAAGGACTCGCCATGCAGTTTAAAGTGTGCCTGTCAGGAGAGGCAAGGAAGTCAAGGTACTCAGTGTGACATTGCAATGAAAATAAACTTCCTGGCCGCAGGAAAAAAAGGAGAAGCACACGAAAGCGCTATGAAACAAAAATATTTATGCAAAACCTTAAGTGAAAGCAACGTCAATATTTTTTGGCGCCTCTAGAGTTGTGGAACCGCAGCCCTGAGCTCTTGCCTTTTGTCAGCCATTTTGCGGGTTTATTTCTTATGCAAAAACCGCATCAAAATCATAAAACAATTGCCGAGTTCTTTTCCGCTTGTTGAATATTGCAAAAGTTTGCCGAGAACTCCTTTTAGCGAGCTGCGAAGTATCAGATTTTTTGAATACTTTTTGTTTGTGCGTCGTATGGAGACTTGGCTTGACTTTGCCGCTATAGTTTCCCCAAGAATCCCTGAATATCCATAAGCTCAGTGTGGTGAACTCTTCGCTAAAGTTCCCCTATTATGGTTTTCACATCGCATGAGCTAAATGGCCGAGTGGCGGGGACATGTGTGTCTTTTGTCCAGATTTTCCCACTGACACGCATCGATCGATAAATGTGCTTATCAGCAAGTAGTCGATACATTTCGCTTATCAAAGCATTTTGGCTTATCAAATGTGGCATTATGCAGGGGGGGAGCGAAGAAGCAGCAGCCAGCCCATCGATATTAAATTATAACAATGTGGTGAGGTGGTTCCCTTCCCTATAGTGGGTGGGGGTTTGGCTGTTTGCATATCTAATCAGCCCACAACAACAGTGGGGGAGGGAATGGGAAGGGGAACGCACAATTGACTCATTAACAGGCAAAACCGCGACAAGCAAAGTCCAATACAAACACAGCCGCACACACACAACGATGTGTTATGTTTAATGATGTTGCTGGTTGTGGTCCCTAAACTTTCCCCATCCCCTTTCTCTTCCCTTTCCCAGTGGCCGCCCTGTGTCCTGTAGGATAATTAGAATGGCTTAGCCTAATATGCGTGCAAGTGCTCCCAAAATTTGGTTTGGCTTAGAGCCTCCAACTGTGAATGCCCATTATTATGGGCCTTGAATACACTCGGGGAAATTAGCAGCTAAAGTATCGAAATCGATAAGCCATTATTTTAAGATAATTTTTAATATCATGTTTTATTTATTATCAGAATATTCTCTTAGTTAACTTTTTGCTTTACTCAAAATCTAATACAAGCAAAGGACTTTCCTCTTAGTGCAGAATCCCATAAATAGCAAGTCGAGGTGGCCAAGTTAGTTACTCAAGTGCCAGTGCGAACTTATGCACAATTATCAAAGTGCTTAAACGCCTGCCAATTGCCCACTTGACAGCTAGTTAATGCTAACCAACTTTGCTGTTTAAACAAGCCCAGCGGAGATAGCTGGATAGCATGAGTAATAGATGGGCAAACGCTTCCCAACAATTACATTACAATTTTTACACAATCAACGTCATCGTCATCATAATAATCAGGCAAAGTGAAGTATCAAATTACTGGCGGCGGAAAGGAAACCCAGCGACAGCCACTGATGGCATCCCACAGGCATCTGGATCCAGCATGATGGCAATCGAAGACGAAGCAGCCGCATCATCATGGGCCAGAGCCACACTCATGCCACACTGTACATCCCACATACGCCCTGTCTAGCCACGCAGCTCGGCACTCGGCAATTCTAATCAATTTTTATTATTTTTACAAACTTTGGCTTCAAGCAGAGGGTCGAAGGCAGTGCTCACGTCGCCGGGCTTTTTGTTTCCGATGAGAAGGAATTTATCTAGGAGCAGGCAGAAACAAATAGCACGCCTGGGGAGGATTGTCTACCCACCCCATCCCATTCCTCGCCTAGTCTCTCCTGTTGCTGACAAACGCACAAAAAACGCGTCGCAAATGGGCAGGATAAGAGGAAATCGGGGGCAGGTGGTTCGGTGGGCGGTCGAATGTGTTTACGTTATGATTTTCGAAATCAAAATTCAGCACGAATAGGAATAAATTTACTTCCGAATGTCATTAAATTGTTTTCCGATAGAACGTGTATATTTCACGCAAGAAGTTTTTGTTGCTCACTAAGAACCGTATCTGGCATCCGCCCAGCATCCTCGTCACCGGCAGACTTCTCTCTGCGTCTGCCTTCCACCTCCCGTTTTTCTTTTATTATTACGATACTTGATATTATTGATTCTGATTGAGATTTATGTTGGCGAAGACGATTCCCAAATAGCACAGGGTACCGCTAAGTTTTTGACTGGCTGGCTGCCGCACAAACGTTTAACATATTCTAGCACTCAAAAAAAAAATTTTTTCTTATATTAAAATTAAATTTTGGTTTTTAAGATTTTGGGTCATTTACATCGACTGTATCAATGTAATAAATATTTATTAATTATTATAATTCTTAAATTAATTTATTCGAAATTATAGTTACTGATATTTCTTTGAGTGCAGCTGTCCTCTTGCCGTAAAAAAAACTTTCCAAACTGCATAAATTTTGTGCACTGCCAGTTGCTTTGATTAATGCGCAAAAGTTTGCGCCTTTAACTAATAAAAGTTTCCTTCGCGCGATTCCCCCAAGTAAATTGGCTCAAGATCCTTATCATGTTGCCTCCTCCCTCTGCTTTCAGAACTCGGTCGTCCAGAGCGACTACCGCATCCAGTCCCCGGCCGGCGGATCGCCCCTGCCCCTCTGCGCCGCTGCCAATGCGACCAGCAACAATGCCAACAGCTCCGGCGACAGCAACAGCAGTGCCGTGGGCATCTTGCAGAACAACACGAGCGCCGTCAATGCAGCCGGAAACAACACGAACTCGGCCGGCGGACCCAACACGGTGCTCCGTGTGATCGTGGAGTCGCTGATGTACCCCGTCTCGCTGGACATTCTCCACCAGATATTCCAGCGCTACGGCAAGGTGCTGAAGATCGTCACCTTCACCAAGAATAATTCATTCCAGGTGAGTTTGAATTCGAGTTCTTAAGTGGAGTCATTTGTTTTTCCCCGAAACTATCGGCTAATACCCTCTTCTTCTTTGGTTGCAGGCCCTGATCCAATATCCGGACGCCAATTCCGCCCAGCACGCCAAGTCGCTCCTGGACGGGCAGAACATATACAACGGCTGCTGCACGCTGCGCATTGACAACAGCAAACTGACGGCGCTGAACGTCAAGTACAACAACGACAAGTCGCGCGACTTCACGAACCCCGCGCTGCCGCCGGGCGAACCGGGGGTGGACCTCATGCCCACCGCCGGAGGACTGATGAACACCAACGATCTGCTACTGATCGCCGCCCGGCAGCGGCCTTCTCTCACAGGTGATAAAATAGGTAACACGAACGGAACATTTTCCCGATTTTTCCTTTATGTTTTTCCTACGCTTCTTGTTGCTAACCACAAAAAAATCATCTGCTAAATTTTTGAAAATTTTAATTTTCATATTTATATATTTTAAATTGATTTTGTTGCCTTAAAGTATTTTTATCAAATTTATTCCATTAAAAGATAAATTCGTTGACAAGCTAGGTTTTTGTATTTTCTGAAAATCTAATAAAACAAATTAAATTGTAAGGGTCCTGACTCGAGTATATTTGATTCTTCTTTTAATTTTGTGAAATCGGTTTTTGCATCACTGAGTATCACACACTTATACGCTATGCCTTGTTTCAGTCTTTTTTGCCTTTACACCTGCTATCGATTCAAATAGAGCTTAAGTGGCATGCAACTAATCGAAAACTCTCAGCACTGACAGATGGCTAACTCCTCTTCAATTTTCTTTCAGTCAACGGCCTGGGCGCCCCGGGAGTCCTGCCGCCCTTCGCCTTGGGTCTGGGCACTCCGCTGACCGGCGGCTACAGCAACGCCCTGCCCAACTTGGCCGCCTTCTCGCTGGCCAATAGCGGTGCCCTGCAGACGGCCGCTCCCGCTATGCGCGGATACTCAAATGTTCTGCTCGTCTCGAATTTAAATGAGGAGGTAAGTGCGTTTCGAGATTGTAAGGTTCTCTGTGAGGTAGTAAAGCCTCAAGTCCATGGTTGGATGATTACCGAAAGGAGGCACTTTTTACCCTGATTGATACCCATTTTAATAAATATTTAAGGTTCTCTAAAAATTAATTAAAGCGGCAAAATATATATTGACAATAAATTCAATCACCCATTTTTTAAGACTATCATATGCTTATTAAAAGCGTAAAATTAGTTTGCATTCCGTGTACGCCCATGTTTTTCCATACGTTGCAAATTTGTGTTTACACTTTTTTCAACCATTTATAAAAAGCGCTTTAATTTCTCGCCTCCCACACAAACGATTTCATATTTTAATAACCATTTATTTGTACTCGTATTTGTATATGTGTAGTGTATCTGTTGACAGGACTGGGACCTGAGAACCTCTCCCCTTCCCTCTTCCTCCAACTCTCTATCTCTTTCTCTGCGTCCCAGCCTGAAACCGAAACTGAAACACTGTCTTCAGATCCATGTTCTATGATTTAATTTGTTTATTTCCTGTTTAACTTTGTTGTTTTTTATTATTTGTAAAACATCTGAAACGAAACTCTCGCTAACTGACGACAAACTCTATTTTCTCTTTTTCTCTGTAGATGGTCACGCCTGATGCTCTCTTTACCCTCTTTGGTACGTCTGCACAAACGATTACTCTATTAATTGCCAGTTCTTTCGATTTTATTTGTTTGTTTTCCGGGCCAAGCTAGGGGATAGAAGTTGTTTGGAGGAATGCAGTAATGCACACATCTCCATTCGTAGTTGATCTCTGTCTCTTTCGCTATCCGACTAACTATCTCCCCCCAGAAACGAAAGCAAATACCTATTGTCCCGTCTAGCTTTGCCCGGTCACAACGTGTCCCACATAAATTTACACTCCTTGAACAATTTATAAGTAGTTTACTTGATTATTCATTGAATTTACACTGTACGAATCGAGCGAGGCCAACGCTTTATCCTTTACCTTTACTCCGTGTAGCTGCTCTCCGTGTTCTCAATCTCCCTTTATCCTCGCTTCCGGTTGGCATTTACGCCATTTACGTGCAATCAGCAAAAGTGCCATGAATTATTTATCCCCCAGAATTTGAGGGCACCAGGGGAGCGGGGTGGTTGGGTTAACAAAGCAATAGCTGACAAAAATGCGGCACAAACTGTTTAAAATATTGAAAAAGCCTTAAAACAGGAGAGAAGGGGCTTATAGAAATTTGGGTATGCAGCGGGCGTCTGGCAGTTTGCACATAAAATGCATCGCCATGTGGGAGATATAAAATAGAACCATCAACTCGAAGCAGTAAAAGTCCTGGACCTCGAGCTAGAAATCCATTCCTAGCTCACAGCGATCATATTCCACGGAAGGCAAAGGCCAATAGTCCCTGCGAGAAAAGAAAATAAATTTAGAGCAACCCGATCGGGCTATAAAACCCATTTAAATGGAGAGATGGTGCTGTGCACTTTTTCTTTTTTCTGTTTTCCGTTTTTCCGTGTGCCAGTGGCAGTATTTATTGTATTGCCAAATGGAATAAACCGGCTAAAGCCGGCAACAAATGGCTTTCTAATAGCTTTTTGCCAGCAGCAGCAGGGCCAAATCCATCAGGCAGCTTGAAACCGGAATGGAAAGCGTTCTTCGGCCACCCAGTCTTGTCCTTCTGCCATTTATCCTGTCATAAGTTCTGCTTACAAATTGTAAAACAATGAAAATGAGAATACACTCGACGTCCTGTGTAGTCATACGAAGTACGAACATACATATATTAAAAACACAGCAGCAGCAACTGGCAACAAGTGAAACCGCACTCAGCCAGGAGCGGTGGTGCAGTGGCAGCACCAGCACTTGTGCATCCTGTTGCTCCTCCGTTGTCTTGGTGTGTGTGCGTGTGTCTGTGTGTGTGTGAAATTACATGAATTAAGTGTGCTCGTAGCTGGTTTCCATTGTTGAGGCCCAGGACCCTGAGCCCAGGGGCCAGGGGGCGAGAGAGCGAACGCCTCTGAGCTGAGAGCTAAAATGCATGCACAAAACACATGCTTTAACATGTGCTCATCCTGCCACACACACACACGAACTCCGGCACCCACTAACACACTCGCAGCACAAAAGATTGAGTGCGGAAGTGCATAGCTATAAAAATGTCCATTTATTTAGTTATCATTGCGCTTGTTGCTGTCGCCCATTGTTGCTTTTGCTGCCTTTCCTTAGTGTGTGTGCACAGAGAAAAAATGTGAAGACCTTGTATATCCCCCTAAGGGTATGCAATAATTCCTATATCCGATCCCTCCCTGTTCTTCAAGCTTTTAACTTTCGAGTATGTAGAATAAATAAATGTTCCCAAATTATTTTCATTTAGTTCACATTTATTTATTTAAAATAAATGCCAAGGAAATAAGTGTGTTACAAAAATACTTTCAGCTTGTGGATTCAATTAAAAACTAATATATTCCAATATCATCAAAATTGGGAAAATTATTCAAAGCTTTAAATTAATTTTCTAGAAGCGTCAACGGACTAAGAAATTCCTTATTTTTTCTCCGTGCGTGTGTGTGTGGTTTTTCCTCCCGCTCTGCCGGGGTCTCTGTATTTATATATACCTTTTATACCGCACACAACCATGATCATTGTGTAGTTTTTGCTGGCTCTTACAATTGAAATAAAATTTACTTGTGACTTTTCGTAGCTCGTTGGCTCGGTTAGCCGGTCGGTTGGTTGGTTGCTTGGTTGGTTTCTCGAATGGAAAAGGGGATTGTCTCCTGTCTCCTTGCTGGTTTTTCGTCGTCTGTCGTCTGTTTGCCAAATGAATTTAACTAACTTTGTAAAGTTAATGGGGTTTGCTGTTTGAATTGCTCTCCCACTCCCCAGCTTCCCCCAGCAGGCCCAGCCAGTGTGTGTGTTTTATTATTTTATGGGACTCCCAGTTGACTTTTCACTTGCGCTGCATTTCTCCATTTGGCTTGCTCCATTATGTACTTGATTTAATTACCAAAACACATCGATTGAGCAAGTTTTTGTCCGGTTCTACGAGCATTCTGCCAAGTGTGGCGCATAATTGCAGCATAATGGATTTTGTTGCCACAATACTGGCTCCCCTTCCCTCTCCCCTGCCGCCGGCGATCCAATCTCCAATCTCTGGTGAGTTTTTTGCCAGTGTGCATGGCTTGTATGGCCGGTATGGCCGGGCAACAACGAGAGTCTGTTTCTCCCTTTTGTCTCTGGTGACACAAAACGGTTTGTTTGCGGCCACACACACAGGCTTCCCCTTTGTTTGCATGCAAATGCATTTAATTTGAGTTTAAATACCCAAATATAAACTTCTGCCAAACAAACGCAACCACATGGAGAATGGAGAATGACGGGCAGCAGGGAGTTAAGCCGCTTGCTTGCCCGGAACTTAACCCTTGTGTGCAGTGCGGTGCCCTGCTGTTGTTGCTGCTGGCTTTGATTTATATTTACAAATTGCATCCATTCTGTCAGCAGTTCGGGGCTTATCGCTCAAAGTAAACAGAAATGTTGCCAAACGTATTAATTGCTTAAAAATTGTTTCTGTTCTGCTCTGCTCCGTGCTGCCCTTATTGTTGTTCTTGTTGGCGGGATGCCGGATTTGTGCAGCGTAAACCACAGGGCAACTTTGAGCCACTGAGCCGGGAAAATCCGATCAGCAGACCGCTTAGCAGAGTGCTGCTGCAGCTAAAGTTACAGTTCCTCCTCCTGATCCTGCTCCTCCGCCACTTGGCAGCTGCCTGCACTGCTAATAAAGCTTAGATTGCTGATTAAACGCTCCGAAGGGCTCAGTCCGGAGCGAAGAGGAAAGTTGGATACCCATACGCCCCGTTGCACAGCCGAGATGGAGAGATGTCGATAAGTTGAACGTTAAGCGTATTATTATTGGGGTGCCAATAGATTTAGATAAAGTCGCTGGGTTCCCAAGGAGCCTGAGCAGCCAGCGTGTAATCGACGGCCAGAGTCTCGACGGGCAATCAGCCAAATGGCAGGCTAAAATTTTATGTAATAACCTTTGAATTTCCAAGTAGCTCTAAGCAGACAGCGGACAGACAGGAGCACCGCCAATGACACTTAAAGGAGCTAGGAGCTGCACGACAAACAAATGCACTCGGGCGAAATCTCTTTAGGTATTAAGAGGGTTTCCTATCATTTTTTGAAATTATTTAAAATAATTACCAAGGTGATTATTCTTATTGCTCGTTTGATAACGCTTCAATACCAAAGCCTTAAAGCATAGGGCATCATTGAAAATAGAGATTCCCTTTTTAAATGATTTTTGATCAGTGTAGCTGGCAACTGGCAAGCGAATGGCAAACGTCAACCGGCAAATGGCAAACGGCTGCTTTTGTTATGTTAATGGCAACACGCAAGGACACGTAACAACGATTTCCACATGAGGTGGGGCCAAAGGCGCCGCGGGCCACGTCGGGTGGTGAGTTTAGCACTTCAAAGGGTCAGGGGGAGGGACCGAGTGTGCGGTTCGCTGCCTGTGCTCACCTGAGAGCTGTTTGCATACCAAATAATAAAAGTGGCGAGCTCAAGTCTGGAGCCAGGGACAAACAACGGACGCACTTCAAACGCGGGGATTGATCTAGCCGAAAAACAGCAACAAGCGTCGCAACAAAAAGGCCAAAAGCCCGGAAAAGTTGGGTGCCAGCCCAAAACCCTTTCGGGTGCCAGCCAGTCAGACATTTTATTAGTTTTGACAGCGCTTTGTTCGCTTCGCCTGCGACTAGGCGAAGACCCAATTGAAAGGGCCCAGAGGCTCTCTAGGGCATGCTCTTTAGACACTTGACACATGCCGCTTAGGCTGTCAAGCATTCAATACCAACCCAGGCCAGGCTCGGCCGGAAACCACCCTGCAGTGCCAAAAGCCCACCATTCCACATTCGATTGCCCATTTCGGGCGCCGGGATTGAGTTGCCTTTGCATAACAATAAAAGAAAACTTAATCAGTCTGCAAATCGTCTGGGAAACAAGCCCCCACCCCAAGCACTCGCACATATGCCATGTAATCCGCTTATGTAATTGTAATGGCGTGATAAAAATTTATATCATTGCCGAAAATATTGTCGAAACGTGTTTAATTGAATTTTTATGCGTTTAGAGATCCGGCGTGTATTGCCGCGTGATTCCCCTCTTTGTGTGCCGTGTTCTGGGCGAGTTGATTGTTGTTGCTACGTATGCGCGGAATAATTTCATAAAATTTTATGCGCTACATGTTGTGGCAGAAATGCAATTTGATAAAGTGCCCGAAACAGGAAAAATTAAATCCAATGTGCAAATAATTTCAATGAATTTTTCATAATCGCTACAAATCGCTTTAGCAGCCAAACGCACTGTGACAGGCGTTCGAGGGAATGTGATTAAATGGAAGCCATCGATTTGAATTCGAATTTGAATTTCCGTTTGGCTTTTGACACCGCCGATAATGGAGATGGAAAGCAGGAGGAGGAGGAGGGGCGTAGTTTAGAAGGCCGTTTCAACTTTATAGACTCCCAGGCTAATATGCCACCGCCATCCGCATAATTCTTCATCTAGAATATGCTCAAACACACGACTAATGGGCCGTCGGGGAATCGGCTTCGCTGTCTGCATACGTTAGTGTCGCGAAACCGCAAAAAACGAAAAACTTTCGGAGGAACATTCAGGCGATAATAAATTATTATCAAGTCTGTCGGTCGGTCGGAGCTGGGAATGGGAATACGAATAAAGATTGAGGCTGCTGCTGGGCGGGCTTGGCGCACTTTGCATGGCAACCGGCAGCTGCTGTTCATACGCCCCGTTGCACGCCAAGTTATGCTGGTGACTGGCGACTGGCGACTGGAGGAGAGTGGCATGGGCATCGGCTTGCCTGGCATTCAATATGCTCCACTGCCAATACCTGCAGATGTGGATGTGGATGTCGATGTCTGTCTCTGCTTCTGATTCTGCTGCAATTGTTGCCCCGAATTCCTGGCAAAAACGAAACGAAATTGCTCGGTGTTTGGCATAAGTCAAGTCCGCCGGATAACTGGGAACCAAGGCAGTCAGTCAGTCAGGTAGCCAGTCGTCTGTATAAAATGGATTTACTGCCAACTGTTGAACTGTGTGCTCTGTCCTGCGAACTCCTCCCCGGCCTTCCTCCCCACTATTTACTGCTACTACCTGCATTTCCATTGCTACTTTTGTAACTTGTTAGCGCAGCGCTCGCTTCGCTACGCTCCGAGTAGCTGGCATGGCCCTCACTTTTATAGCCGGCATTGCTTCCTAAGTTCCTCCACTGGGAGAAAGTCGAGAGGATTGTTTAGTATATTTTCTGGAATATATATTTAAGCTAAACAACAAGTACATTTTAAGGTAAAGTTAATTATGAAGTTGTACTGCTGATAACAAAGTAAGGCAACCGTATTTAAATCAAGGTACGACATGATATTTCTAACAGTGTACCATCTCCTTTCTGTGCAGGTGTGTGTGGCTGAAAGTAGTTGAAAATTTACTTTGCGCATTATTCGATTTGTTGTCTTGGGCAGGGCTGCACTTTACATTGTTTGCTTTGGGGTCGCCTTTGCCATTGCCATTGGCATTGCCATTGCCCTTTGGCCACCAACTCGACCGGCAACTATTTTTTATGCTTGATGGCAATTTGCGCCCTGCTTCAAATTTGCGCTGATTGGCTGCACATGGGGTGGAGTCCGGGCAGGGGGGTCTAAAATAAGTCACCCAGGGCCAATGGACCGACCCTTGGCCAGCTGTCAAAGCAAAGTCTACTGGCCAGGGGAAAATAGAAAAACCAGCAGCTTCCTTAAAGTCATCTGCCAGTCTTAATGCAGTCCTGCAGCTGCTTCTCGGCCCTCAGCCCACCTTATATTGCCTAGTCTGCGGCGTAAGTAAAGCCATAAAATACAATTCAATAACGCGTCCGCCGCCGCCGAAAAGTTGCACACCAGCACACCTTGTCTGACAGCTGTAAAATCCGTGGCCTTAAAACGGAATGCGGCCAAGGAAGCCAAGCCGGCTGGGCCAACCATCCAGCCAACCGACGGAGGAGCAGCAGTGCAGTTCGAATTGAAGCTCGTAAAAAATAGCAGAGAAAACTTATTGAGCCAGTTATGAGTTTCGTACATGATACTAACGGCGTGGCCCGCGGCAATAATGCGAGTGCTTCGGTTTCGGGTTGTGGGCAAGGATAGTGGGAGGGTGAGGGTGGAAAGAGGATAGTGCCAAAGGATATCTCGTGTGCATGTTATGGCTTTTTGGTGGGGTGTAAAACTTTTTCCGCGGCCGCCATAAACCGCTTGGAGCTGTCCAAAAATTCAAGCAGCAGCCGAGGAGAAGGAAAGCTCACTACTTTGTGCAGGTCCAGCTTAAGGAAGTCACGCAAATAAGGTGTCTTAGCCTTTTACACTTGGAACAAATTTATTTAATAAATATAGGCGAACTTACCACAAATTATAAGAAAACCTATTTAGTGCATGCTAATTATTATACATTTTTAATAATAAAAGTACTGTTTCCAATCTATAAAAAGTATATATATTCGCTGGTTGTTCCAAGTGTATTTTGTATACCTAGGAAAGGGTCACTTATTTTCTACAAAGTGCTTTAGTCTTAGTTGGCCCGCTCGCGACACTCGTATAACTTTACTGGCACTGCAATGAAATTCGAGCCGACGCTTGTATACCCAGTAGTCCCCAACCATATACTCATAATCCTCTGCTCTTCCCATCCCCAGGTGTATACGGCGATGTGCAACGTGTAAAGATTCTGTACAACAAGAAGGACTCGGCACTCATTCAGATGGCGGAGCCCCAGCAAGCTTATTTGGGTAAGTCAAGCAGACGCACTTTCACCCACTAACCCATGAATACAAACAAACCACCCGCCCACCATCTACTACATTACATACCTACTGCATACACCGAAACACAACGAAATGAAAGTAATGAAAAATCTGAGTCACGATCCGTAAGCTGAGGGCGGGGCGAAAAAAAGAGCAACTGCAATTTGCAGCTTGTTTAAAATGAAAATTCCGGCAACATGAAATTCCAAACGGCGCATTCCTTTGGCAACCGTAACCGTTGTTGGCTGTGCAGCTGCAAATGCAGCAAACAAAATGTATTAATAATAAAAATTGTTAAAGTGAGAGGGACGGCTGCCGGGGCTACAGGGCCAAGAGCGAGAGATGGCTGGCCGAGCGCATAAATGGAATTTTATAAGCGCTTTATTACCAGCCAGCAGCCCGCCTGGACAGCAGCAACACCTGGTGGAGATCCAGTTCCAGTCCGGGCAACAAAGGCTCCTCCTGCTCGGCGGGACATGCCAATCATTTTATTGCATTTATTTGTGTGCACTTCGCCATTGTCAGGCTGCCGCCTTGCCGCCGGCCAAGGACTCCCCCTACGGACCTCAGGACCCCCATCCAGACCCCCATTTAAACCCCCATCCGATCCAATCCGACCCCCTGCACGCATTAAACGAAATGAAAATTGTCGCGCATTGCGACGCGTTAAGAGCAACCAACCGACGTGCCAAATTCCACTTTATTACAAAAACAGGAGCGGCATTGGCAAGGCGATCGAAGCGTTGACAGCGCTGACAGCGACACCTTTTTCAATTTCGATTTGGTTTTATTCCATTTAACACGCCAACTATCCAGTCCACCAGTCCAGCAATTCGCTCTGTTTCGCTGTTTGCCTCCTCCGGCCAGCACTCATTGTTCCCACTCAGCGGTGCGTCCGCCGCTGTCTTTCATTTGTGTTATTTATTCATTGGAAAAATAACTCAAAAGCTGTCAAAGTGCTGCGGCCCTGCAGGGAGGCGCTTAATTGAAAACGACAGCGGTGCGAAAATGCCCGCCTGTGTCCTTGCCTTTGAGCCTTTCGCAAGGAACTGCAGTTTCCAGGGTGCCGTGCATATGCAAATTCATCCACACTTTAAGCCCGGATCAAAGGCCTTTGTGAGTGAAATTGCTGGCTCATGTGGCTCAGGTACAAATTCATATATTGTGTCGTCTTTGCAGTGCTTACTATGGAAAAGGCCCATATTTATTTCTGGCAAATTCCTTATTACTCACTGCATAAGAGGCATATTTTATTAGCTGCTTATTTCCGTTGAGCGCCGAGGCAGGTGAAAATCAGGTTGAATGCCATCAGGGCGTTAATCGTTCGCACATGTAATTTATCAATTATATTTTCCGTCACGATTCCGTGTCACTCGCACAGGCAGCGACTGCTGCTGTTGTTAATAAAGTTTAAATAAATTTAATCTGTTCGATAAATGCAAAGTGCGATCGCTGCGGAAATTGCCAGCAAATTGCGCGCCTGGAAATGCGTAAGCTACTGCATAATGAATGCCATCGACTGTTTATTGATTTAAATAAAAAGAAAATAAGTGCATGGCAGGATGGCAGACCGGCCCAGGCAACCAGGTGCACAAATGCGAAATGTCCCGAGGGTATCCGCGAACCCGCAGACCAAATATCCGCAGTCGCATCCGCACATCCGCCGCTCGACCGCGAACTATTTTCGCCAGCTTGTCACCAACTGCGTGGCCCGCCTCGCCCTTCGTTAAAAATATGCTTTGTGCTGTACTCAATTAATTTTTTAATTATAATTATGTAAACATACATATTCGCAGAATTCGGTGCCGCTTTGGCTTGCGGTGCGCCTTGCATTCTTCAGCTGCCAGCTCAATAGCATTCCCGCTTTGATATTTTCCTACTTAATTAATTGGGTTACAGCGGGGGGATGGGTGGAGGGAGAGCTAATCAGCAGGAACTCTTGAAAATGCATGGCTTAATTTCGGGTAATTTCCCTTTGTGCGCTTTTACCGGCAGCAGCAGCATCGGCATCTGTCCGAATTCGTTTCGGTGGCGTATACGTAATGTTGTGTTAATTGAATTCGTCCAAAAATTGACAGCAGTTCGAGGACCACAAATGGCCGCCGCCGGCTGCAGTTGATAAAACTATTGTGCAGATTTTAGGCAAATGAACCGACAAAACCAAAGCCAGTCAACTGTTTGACCAAACAAGCAAATTATTGTGCCAAACTAGGAAGTCGACATCCCTTCCATTTCATTCCATTCCGTGCCACTCCATTCCCCCAGTCAAGCACAGAAATGCGAACCAACGGCCCCGGGGCATGTGAAAATATTAATGGGCGTGCGGCAGCATATAGACTACTAATGTGCCGCAAGGGCTGCCAAATGGCAAACACTTCCGCTGCTGGCTTTTCCCTATGTTTCAACCCGTCTACACTATGGAAAACAGTATGTTACTAGTGAGCAAGGAACAGTAACACATAACTGAAAATATGAAAATAGTTTCAACTGATTTTTGCTCACAAAATACAAGTGTCTATACTTTTTCCGAGTGTACCCAGCTACCTGGACACCAGGTAACGCGAACAAGTCTGGAATGAAGGTAGAGGCAGAGTTCGGGGCGGGAGTGCGCACTTATGCACTCATAAAATATTAACAAATTCATTCGTTACTTTGCCCAAAACTCTCGCCAACAAACAAAGACGATTACCGAACAAGGAGCAGTAGGAGGAGAAACAAGGGCAGGACCAGAAAGGAGCAGGAAGGAGCAGCTGCCCGGGGTCACCCAACTCACCCCATGCATACGAAAGTGTCTCGTAAGGTGGTGTGCGTTATGGCGAGGGCCACACACAAAATACGGCTACAATTGCACACTCAGCATACGAATTACAGCGTAAAGGCGCAAAAAACTTTTGCAAGTGAAGTCAACGGAAAACGGGGCGAAATTCCGGGAAGGGAATCAAAATGGAACGGACACCGAACAACTCGACACAACTAACTGCGACAGCAATCAGAAGGCACGGAGGCGGGGTGGCGAGGGGGTGGGAAATAGACAAAGGCACACAATGAAAAAACAATAATCCGCCCACCACCCTCAGTTGCGTCCACTTGGTGGGCAGTTTGAGGTGTTTGCTTGTTTGGGAGGTTTTAATGGAGCCTTTGTTGGGTGGCGACTGGGGATGGCGAAGCTGGGCGGGATTAAGTTGGCCCAACTTATTGCCAACTATGGGCAGGCGGCACACACACAGATACCGCCAAATTTATTGGCGCACTCCCAGCTGTCGACTGGGGGCTTTCCTCTTTTGCCTTTGCTAGCAAATAAATTTCCTGTTTTCCGTACAAATTACTTCAAAATATTTTGCATAAGCGTACGCATAAAGGCATTTGCAATAAAAACAAACAAACTCCTGCACACACACCATCTCACACTCTCACATGTGTTGGCCGCATTCCATTGCCATTTGTATTATGGTCGATTACGCATACGCCATGTGTGCGTGCGCTACGAAATATAGAAGTCGAGTTCGGTGAAAGTTTCCTCCGACTTGGGTTGACAATGCTAAGTGACTGTTTGAATGACTTGGCGCCCGGCCCTCTGTGGGCCACTATTAATTACTGGGAACTGGGAGCTGGGAAAATGCCGGGCAGAGGATGTTTTGCATAGTTTACGAGCCAGAGATAATAAAGTGTCTGGCCAGTGCGGCCGTAGATCATAGTCAAGGAATTGCTGGACATTAATCGTTCAAATCATGAAAGTTACAACTAACTTGGAGTTTATCAGGGGTAGTGAACTGAACTGAGCCCATTCCATTCCGGATGCGGGCTCACCTGAGCCGCATTGCCCCATCCTCGGTGTCTTCCGCTGCTGGAGTAACATTTTCTGAGTGGGGTCGGTCCCAAGTGTATGGTGCTTAAAAGTCTTAAACCCAGAACTTCATGCATAAAACACGGCCAGACCCTCGAAGCCCCATCGCCGAGTCATTTCACTTACTTTTCGGGCTCCCCGATCCCCGTTCCCTGTTTCCCATTTCTGGCTGCTTGTTTTTGTTAGTTAATAATGATTTGTTGTTGCTGCTGATGTTGGTCAGCAGCCTCAGCCTCGTAATTAAAAGTTTAAGATACTTTTTGAGCCGGGGCCCAGGCGCAGCTGCAGCCTTTCGGAAGCGGAAGTTGAAGTGGTAGGCAAAGTTAGGAACCGGCCTGCCATTTTTCGAAAAGTGTCTCGCCTGCACATTAATCTTTATTACAAGTGTTTGTCATACACAACAGACGAGTACGGAAAAAAGGATGCTTAGGCCATGTGAGCTGCGACGGGCTTTGTCACTGCTGGCGCTCCTTTTATTTTACAATTTATTATATTCCTGCGCCTTTGGTTTTTTGAAAATCACTTAATCCATTAGGCAAACAATAAACGGCTGAGTAAGCATATTGCTTCACAATAAAACAGAGGAGAGCAGTGATAAAATGTGCTGTAATTTATTAATGTAATGCATGAGAGTTGAGAAAAGTTCGGACTTCCCTGAACGGACAGTGGAGCTGGCCTAAGCCGTCGGATGACTTGGCAGAAACTGAAATTAAATAAAACGTAATCGAAACTGAAATCGAAATCGAAATGGGAATGGAAATTGAATTGTGCTTAAGTACAGCTCTCCGTTGCACATGCATTCCGTCTGAGCCGCAGGTGTTATGAGTGCCGAGAATATGAGAAGTAAGGCGCAGTCCGTTGGAACTTACAGGAGGATCCAGCAGAAGACGGCAAACTTTTGTTTGGTAATACTTTTACGGCCAAACAAGCATTTCAGCTCGTATAAATCACCAAAGGCAGACGACATTGATAAAGTTGCAGTTACATTTCAGTATGTAAATATTTGCCTGCACTTATTGCTGACTTTGTTCGACTTCGACGGCTGGCGGGTGGGATCTTTGGCTACACTGCGGAAAGAAGAGACCGAATTCAAGCTCTTAGGTAAAAGGCGAAGTCTTAAGAAGCGATTTAGTACTGCTCTTTTTATTTGCGGCAGCTTTAGAGATTCAGGTATTATTATCGAGTAATATTTGTTTTATCATAAAATGATTTTTCTAGCCGTGTTTCTTCCTAAGGGTTCAGGGGCGAAAACATTTTTATGGCTTGTGGCGCAGCATATAAATTGCATTTCCACAGATACATTTATTGACACACAGCCCCATTTCCCATTCCCCATCCCCCAGTCACAGACTCATCTAACAAGCGAAAACTTTTCCCTCGTGCACCCATTTTAACGTGTTACTTTCTGCTCCACAGCCATGTCTCACCTTGATAAATTACGTTTATGGGGCAAGCCGATACGTGTGATGGCCAGCAAACACCAGGCCGTGCAGTTGCCCAAGGAGGGACAGCCGGACGCCGGGCTCACACGTGACTACTCGCAGAATCCGTTGCACCGCTTCAAGAAGCCGGGCAGCAAGAACTACCAGAACATTTATCCGCCGTCGGCGACACTGCATTTAAGCAACATTCCGTGAGTACTCGCCAGGGCAAGGCCTCTCACCTGCTCCTCCGTCCTCCATCTGCAGGGGGATCAGGTGGGGGAGTGTGCGTGGGCGTGGGTGGTGGGAAAGGCTCTCCATGGAGGCTGGGCGATGGCTCGATTCGGCACGACAAGGCAATTACAATTACCGCTATGAGCAGCGGAAACCCCGCGTGGCAGCCTCGTCTGCCAAATATGACAAAGCACCCCGCTGGTTGGGACTCGAACGATGGTGTCTGCCCTCCGCTGTGTGAATTTATGAGTCGAGCCAATAGCCCTCGCACAAAGGCCCCTTGGAGCCCCTGCCATGCGGTATCAATGAACCAGCCGCACAGCGGGCACTGCCACGCACCCACGCACCCCTAAATCGATGACTCTTATTTTAAACCTAACCATTACCTCCATCTCCCTCACCCCACAGCTCATCCTGCTCTGAGGATGACATCAAAGAAGCCTTCACCTCAAACAGCTTCGAAGTCAAAGCATTCAAATTTTTCCCGTAAGTAGTCCGTGTGACATTGAAGCTATTTCATCCACTAATGATCCTTATTCTTGTTCCTACAGGAAGGACCGTAAAATGGCGCTGCTGCAGCTGTCCTCCGTGGAGGAGGCCGTTCTGGCGCTGATCAAGATGCACAACCACCAGCTATCCGAGTCGAACCATCTGCGCGTGAGCTTCTCCAAGTCGAACATCTAGAATCCGATCCGAAGTCAGGTTTACTGAACCTGACTGGGTGCCTCCGGCGGGTACAGCTACATGCAGATGCACCAGCAACACCTACAGGTCTATTGGCAGCAACAGATACAAACTATAATCCGTAGTACAAGAAGAATGCACGCAAACTTCTACTGAAAAGGCAGACGCCAGAAGCACCACCCACCCAATCCAACAGAACAACCAGCGGCAACAATCGATGCATGAGCTATACCAATTTTAATCAGAGCAACTCACTCTAGGAACTGTTTCTGTTTTATACCCCACCCCTGCGGTGGAACAGGACAAAACAAACGAGGAATCTTACTAAATTGATAAACAAAAGTCAACTAAAAAATAAATATAACTTGAAATTAACTCGAAAATAGCATTTCAACTTATGGCGCACGCAGACAAAAAAACAAGCAAACCACAAACAAACAAAACAACCCACTAAACAATCAGCAACATCGTAACTTAAGCTTAACTTTAAAACTATAGTTCTTAAGAAAATTGCATTGCATAACAAAAACAAAAGAAAACAAAAGGAAAAACAAAAAAATAAAGAGTAGACAAGAGAAAAGTATGTTTAAAATTAAAAGAAGATTGTAACTTAGAAATATTTTTAGTGCACTGTACTGTGTTTTGGTTTTAAAAAACGACAGAAAGTCAAGAAGAACCTGAAGAGAAAAATTATGTTAAAAATGAATTAAGGCAAAGTTTTATTATGTACATGATGCTGTTATTATATTTTAAATGAATGCAACTTAACTTTAATTTTTTACAAGTGTGCAACTTCTGTTGAAGCAATCGCATACACGTAGCTCGTAAATGTTTTCATTTTGCTAGACTTAAAAAGTGAGGAAGTATTCAGAGAAAGAGGGTCCCGAATAGCACACCGAGTCCTAAGCACATTGAAGTGAAGTGAAGCGAGGCGATGTGAAATAACGTTAAATGGAATTTAAGAAGATTGTATTAAACTTAATAAAACTAAATAAATCAAGAACTTGGATACTGCGGAGATGGAGATATATCCTTGGCACGTCCGTGTCCGTTTGTTTAGAACTACAGGAGAATAATAATTTTAAAGGCAGTTAAATCAACGCGTACGTAAACCCTTTGTGTGTGTATGTATATGTAAATGTTGTTAAGCTAGCGCAAATTATACACAAACGATCAAATATACATATGAATAAGTATGTATTGAACTACAACAAACCATGAAACAGGAAATTAAACAAATTTTAAGCTACAAAAGTATAATCTTAAAAAAGAAATCAAAACAGAAGGTAATTATATTTAATCATAGACATACTGGTAACGAAAGACATATACGTGTTTTAGCAACAAAACTGAATGATTTTTTGATAATTTTACAAGGACCCCACAACGGACACTACACAACCACACACACGCGACACACACACACACGGTCACTCACACAGAAGCGAACAAATACAGACAAATATGAAAGTTTATATATATTTAGAAAGTGAAATTATTTATACGTTGGAGCAAAGAACAAACAAAAAGAGAAACTAAAAAACTAATAAAATGCAAAAAAACACAAAATGGTTAAAAAATCAACTAATTGTAACTTACATGATATGGATTTAGTTCGTAAGCATGAGTAGCAGTGATCGTAATTTAAAATTAAAACCAACACAAAGGAAACAAGTAAATCACAATACAAAATTCACAAGAATGATAAAAATTTAATATATTTAAACGAAAAACGTGTACGAAAAGCAACAGTAAAATATTGTAAAATGTAAAATTTATTGAAGTACTATATTTACAGTTATCAAACAATCGCGCAGGCAGTACAGAAATATGGTCGAACGGGCAAGAGTAAAACGCCTGAACACGCCGTGTTCAAATGCGCTCGCGAGAAATAGTTGACAAGGCCTACCTACATTTTCCATGTAACACAGAAAGCTTACCAAACGTTTTTGAGCCAACTCTAGCGTTTCATATACATACTGCAACTAGCTATCTAACTAACCTTAACCTTATACCTATTTATCATACTTACATATGCTCTATGTCTATGTCTACTACTTATATATACACTATATACACGTTTTGTTAGCGCATCGAAGCAAAGTAAAGCGATATGATATACGTCTATATCAGACCCACGACTGCTAGAATTTCAAACGAGAACTCTTGACAAATCAAAATTTCATAAAAGTATTTAGCGAACTTAACTCTACAACTGCATACAACAGAAGCAACCCAGACTATGTAAAACAAAAGCGATTGCACACCCTCACACCATCAACATAATCTAAACAATCAGCAAAGGTTAAGAACGGGGATCTGATCGTTGGTATGCAGCGTTCAAGGAGTAATCAAATATTTAGCCCAACGATAATATAGATACAATGGCGCTACTGCGTGTAAATGTTGATAGAGTGAACACGACACCGAGCAGCATACGAATTAATAGAACTAATACCGAATTCAAATACAGATACCTATTACGAATATACATTAAATTCAGATAACAGTAATAGTACAGTAACGAACGGCAATGGCGAGGAGTCAGATGCGCAGAGTAGACAATGCAGCTAATTGACAAACAGTACACTAAAAAGTATTACTTTACCAAGTAGAGAAAGAACTAACGATTAATTTACAATTTAATTGAAATCCCGAAATCGAGAGCCTGCTAAAAGGAGGAGGAATCAAAGGAGCATCCCATGCGTCGCATTGGTCCAAGTCAAACTGTCGAACTCAAAGTGATCTTGTTCGGCTGAAACGCAGGGCAAAGTAATCAAGAAAACAGAAGTGCATAACATAGTGATGGAGTCTAACAGAAGCCAACAGTTTTAAGTTGTACATTACTAGTTGCGAGAAGAGATTTTACCAAAACGCTAAGTGAAACATAAATCGAAGACTAATCGTGAATTACATATATACAAGAGAAGCACATGATCGAATGTTGTGAGCCATGTGTCGGCGAGGCCATGAGGCGGCATTACCCACGCAGGCTTACCTATGTGCTACTTTTACAGTTAGAAGAAACCAGAAACCAGATATATATGTGTATGTACTATATGTAATTGTAGCTATAACTATACATTAATGTGTCGACGAGAACGCAGCTAAATATTATAGAAATAGCGATTGAGTCAACATGGAATGCAGTCACAGAGTTAAAACTAAACACGAACTACAATCAAATCAAAGTAGAGAAGGAAGACAAAATCAGTTTTGAGTTACGGAACCACAAGCGCAACATATACGACATGAACAGAAACATATCAGCATTGTTTGACACATGAGTAGTTTATTTAGATCCCCAACTTTGTTCTCCAGGTCACCCGATTACCCGATTCTTGAGTTCCGCCTCGTTCGAGACCGCTTCTGTTTCGAATAGTCCAAACACACACCAGGGTTGTTAGAGTAAAACGAAAGAAAGTGGGGAAGTGATCCCAACAGGAAGGGAATATCACGCATACATTTAGTGCAGCGCATGCTACAAATTGTTAGTTCGGCAAAAGTCTAAAAAATAGCGTATTTAAGAAGTAAAGAACCGCGGAAGTCATAGATGGAAGCATAGGTAATTTGTTCAGAGTTTTGGAAGAGACAGGCGATAAGACATATTCAAGTTGAGATGCATATACTAATTTGTACAGTTTACCAGTTTGTGTTAAATGTTTTTTGAAACGGAGTTTTTATGTTTTCTCGCTCAGCTTCAGTAAAAAGTATCTTAGGGAGCGGAATTTATACGTGGTTTTTAGCGAAGTCAAAGGCGCAAATCAAAAAACGTTGTTACGTTTATGGTTTTGTTTATTTGGTTTGTACAATTAGACAAACTTAAAAAACTGATATACAATACATTACCTTACTTATAGTTAGCTAAATCTGAATGTGTTTTACATGATGCTTTTAAACCAAATTGTTTTTCACAGCATTTGAATTGCGTTTTTGAGACACACAACAGCATAATTGCAGCAGTAATTGACAACAGGCAGAAGTTCCTACTTTTTAGTAAAAACGATTAATGGTTAAAACATAACTAACAGAAACAACTTGCAGCAGTGAATTTAATACGAATACACATTAAACAAAAATGATACTAATTGGATTGTCTTACCCATTGCCACTTTCTTTTAAAGCTTGCTTTTATTAAAGGTTTGATTTCCTTGGTCTGTCTAACACTTGTGAATATATGGTGCGGTTTTTCGTAGGTCAGGCATTATTGCAAAATTTAAATAGGGTCCAAGTTTTAAATATTAACAATTAAAACCTAACAATGGTATGACTAAAGTAAAAAGGGAGCCTGGCTAATGGCCAGCTGCGAATTTGTTTTATTGGTACCCACTCTTCAGGAGAAATTTTTAATAAAAAATAATGTCAGTCACCGCTCACTTTCAGGCATCAGCTTCTGTGAATCGTTGCAAGTGAGAAAGCCTTGCATTCTGCCCTTGACTCTTAACTGCTTAACTAACCCAACTGCGAATAGACACACGCGAAACAATCAAACATTTCTAAAATCAAACTTTTAGTATACACCAAGCAAGAACACTTTGAAACTTTTGTGCTCTCTAATTGTACAACTAATGGTAATACGACAAAATAATCATTTTATGCTCTAAATGAAAAAAGTAAAGCTAAACGGCGATGTTTACGTAATGCAAGATTTTTCTCACCAAATTTTACTACAAATCTCTTATGTGTATTGTATATAAAAAGAAAAACGAAAACTAAAGCGTATTGATATATTTAAATGTATTGCGATTGCGAAAAAAAGCAACACAAAAACGAAACCAGTGCGTGCAACGTCAGACAAAAAAATAACATCCAACAGCAGCTACGTGACTCTTAATTAATTTTTTAAAACTTAATGGTAAATTTTCATATTGCAATTGAATTTGACGGCACAAAGTGAAATGCAAGATATAAACTGTACGTACGAATCGAAGCATTACGCTTGTTGAGCTGAAGATACTTAGACGTAAACGGAAGACATGTGGCAGTAACTAAGTGGAAATGAAAGCAAATCTGCAGGCTGCGGCATTGGCATCGAAATATTCAATTGAGCGCAGCATTGAGATTGCAATGATATGAGAAGAATATTTGTTATGTTACAAGCATTAATTAATTAATTATTATAATATTAATTATTATTGAAAATATTTGAGAAATAAAGATAAAATAAAAATGATTCGAATCATTAATCAAATGTATTTCTTTTTCTACGTTTTAAATACATGTCTTCAGTTGTCAGCTAAAGATTGGAAAGAATGGGTTGTAAATTTGGAAATGGAGTTGTAGATTTGGAAAAATTGGTTGTAAATTTGGAAATGGAGTTGTAGAGTTGGAAGTGGAGTTGTAAATTTTGGAAATGGAGTTGTAGATTTGGAAAAATGGGCTGTAACTTTGAAAATGGAGTTGTAGAATTGGAAATAGAGCTGTAAATTTGGAAATGGAGTTGTAGAATTGGAAAAATGGGTTGTAAATTTGGAAATGGAGTTGTAGAATTGGAAATAGAGCTGTAAATTTGGAAATGGAGTTGTAGATTTGAAAAAATGGGTTGTAAATTAGAAAATGGAGTTGTAGAATTGGAAATGGAGTTGTAGAATTGGAAAAATGGGTTGTAAATTAGAAAATGGAGTTGTAGAATTGGAAAAATCGGTTGTAAATTTGGAAATGAAGTTGTAGATTTGGAAAAATTGGTTGTAAATTTGGAAATGGAGTTGTAGATTTGGAAAAATTGGTTGTAAATTTGGAAATGGAGTTGTAGAGTTGGAAGTGGAGTTGTAAATTTTGGAAATGGAGTTGTAGATTTGGAAAAATGGGCTGTAACTTTGAAAATGGAGTTGTAGAATTGGAAATAGAGCTGTAAATTTGGAAATGGAGTTGTAGAATTGGAAAAATGTGTTGTAAATTTGGAAATGGAGTTGTAGAATTGGAAGCGGAGTTGTAAAATTGGAAGTGGAGTTGTAGATTTGGGAAGTGGAGTTGTAGAATTGGAAGTGGAGTTGTAAATTTTGGAAATGGAGTTGTAGATTTGGAAAAATGGGTTGTAACTTTGAAAATGGAGTTGTAGAATTGGAAATAGAGCTGTAAATTTGGAAATGGAGTTGTAGAATTGGAAAAATGGGTTGTAAATTTGGAAATGGAGTTGTAGAATTGGAAAAATGGGTTGTAAATTAGAAAATGGAGTTGTAGAATTGGAAAAATGTGTTGTAAATTTGGAAACGGAGTTGTAGATTTGGAAAAATGGGTTGTAAATTTGGAAACGGAGTTGTAGAATTGGAAAAATGGGTTGTAAATTTGGAAATGGAGTTGTAGAATTGGAAGCGGAGTTGTAAAATTGGAAGTGGAGTTGTAGATTTGGGAAGTGGAGTTGTAGAATTGGAAGTGGAGTTGTAAATTTTGGAAATGGAGTTGTAGATTTGGAAAAATGGGTTGTAACTTTGAAAATGGAGTTGTAGAATTGGAAATAGAGCTGTAAATTTGGAAATGGAGTTGTAGAATTGGAAAAATGGGTTGTAAATTTGGAAACGGAGTTGTAGATTTGGAAAAATGGGTTGTAAATTTGGAAACGGAGTTGTAGAATTGGAAAAATGGGTTGTAAATTTGGAAATGGAGTTGTAGAATTGGAAATAGAGCTGTAAATTTGGAAACGGAGTTGTAGAATTGGAAAAATGTGTTGTAAATTTGGAAATGGAGTTGTAGAATTGGAAGCGGAGTTGTAAAATTGGAAGTGGAGTTGTAGATTTGGGAAGTGGAGTTGTAGAATTGGAAGTGGAGTTGTAAATTTTGGAAATGGAGTTGTAGATTTGGAAAAATGGGTTGTAACTTTGAAAATGGAGTTGTAGAATTGGAAATAGAGCTGTAAATTTGGAAATGGAGTTGTAGAATTGGAAAAATGGGTTGTAAATTTGGAAATGGAGTTGTAGAATTGGAAAAATGGGTTGTAAATTAGAAAATGGAGTTGTAGAATTGGAAAAATGTGTTGTAAATTTGGAAACGGAGTTGTAGATTTGGAAAAATGGGTTGTAAATTTGGAAACGGAGTTGTAGAATTGGAAAAATGGGTTGTAAATTTGGAAATGGAGTTGTAGAATTGGAAATAGAGCTGTAAATTTGGAAATGGAGTTGTAGATTTGGAAAAAGGGTTTGTAAATTTGGAAACGGAGTTGTAGAATTGGAAAAATGGGTTGTAAATTTGGAAATGGAGTTGTAGATTTGAAAAAATGGGTTGTAAATTTGGAAATGAAGTTGTAGATTTGGAAAAATTGGTTGTAAATTTGGAAATGGAGTTGTAGATTTGAAAAAATGGGTTGTAAATTAGAAAATGGAGTTGTAGAATTGGAAATGGAGTTGTAGAATTGGAAAAATGGGTTGTAAATTTGGAAATGGAGTTGTAGAATTGGAAATAGAGCTGTAAATTTGGAAACGGAGTTGTAGATTTGGAAAAATGGGTTGTAAATTTGGAAACGGAGTTGTAGAATTGGAAAAATGGGTTGTAAATTTGGAAATGGAGTTGTAGAATTGGAAATAGAGCTGTAAATTTGGAAATGGAGTTGTAGATTTGGAAAAATGGTTTGTAAATTTGGAAACGGAGTTGTAGAATTGGAAAAATGGGTTGTAAATTTGGAAATGGAGTTGTAGAATTGGAAAAATGGGTTGTAAATTTTAATATGGAGTTGTAGAACTGGAAAAATTGGTTGTAAATTTGGAAATGGAGTTGTAGAATTGGAAATAGAGCTGTAAATTTGGAAATGGAGTTGTAGAATTGGAAAAATGGGTTGTAAATTTGGAAATGGAGTTGTAGAATTGGAAAAATGGGTTGTAAATTAGAAAATGGAGTTGTAGAATTGGAAAAATTGGTTGTAAATTTGGAAATGAAGTTGTAGATTTGGAAATAGAGCTGTAAATTTGGAAATGGAGTTGTAGAATTGGAAAAATGGGTTGTAAATTTGGAAATGGAGTTGTAGAATTGGAAAAATGGGTTGTAAATTAGAAAATGGAGTTGTAGAATTGGAAAAATGTGTTGTAAATTTGGAAACGGAGTTGTAGATTTGGAAAAATGGGTTGTAAATTTGGAAACGGAGTTGTAGAATTGGAAAAATGGGTTGTAAATTTGGAAATGGAGTTGTAGAATTGGAAGCGGAGTTGTAAAATTGGAAGTGGAGTTGTAGATTTGGGAAGTGGAGTTGTAGAATTGGAAGTGGAGTTGTAAATTTTGGAAATGGAGTTGTAGATTTGGAAAAATGGGTTGTAACTTTGAAAATGGAGTTGTAGAATTGGAAATAGAGCTGTAAATTTGGAAATGGAGTTGTAGAATTGGAAAAATGGGTTGTAAATTTGGAAACGGAGTTGTAGATTTGGAAAAATGGGTTGTAAATTTGGAAACGGAGTTGTAGAATTGGAAAAATGGGTTGTAAATTTGGAAATGGAGTTGTAGAATTGGAAATAGAGCTGTAAATTTGGAAACGGAGTTGTAGAATTGGAAAAATGTGTTGTAAATTTGGAAATGGAGTTGTAGAATTGGAAGCGGAGTTGTAAAATTGGAAGTGGAGTTGTAGATTTGGGAAGTGGAGTTGTAGAATTGGAAGTGGAGTTGTAAATTTTGGAAATGGAGTTGTAGATTTGGAAAAATGGGTTGTAACTTTGAAAATGGAGTTGTAGAATTGGAAATAGAGCTGTAAATTTGGAAATGGAGTTGTAGAATTGGAAAAATGGGTTGTAAATTTGGAAATGGAGTTGTAGAATTGGAAAAATGGGTTGTAAATTAGAAAATGGAGTTGTAGAATTGGAAAAATGTGTTGTAAATTTGGAAACGGAGTTGTAGATTTGGAAAAATGGGTTGTAAATTTGGAAACGGAGTTGTAGAATTGGAAAAATGGGTTGTAAATTTGGAAATGGAGTTGTAGAATTGGAAGCGGAGTTGTAAAATTGGAAGTGGAGTTGTAGATTTGGGAAGTGGAGTTGTAGAATTGGAAGTGGAGTTGTAAATTTTGGAAATGGAGTTGTAGATTTGGAAAAATGGGTTGTAACTTTGAAAATGGAGTTGTAGAATTGGAAATAGAGCTGTAAATTTGGAAATGGAGTTGTAGAATTGGAAAAATGGGTTGTAAATTTGGAAACGGAGTTGTAGATTTGGAAAAATGGGTTGTAAATTTGGAAACGGAGTTGTAGAATTGGAAAAATGGGTTGTAAATTTGGAAATGGAGTTGTAGAATTGGAAATAGAGCTGTAAATTTGGAAACGGAGTTGTAGAATTGGAAAAATGTGTTGTAAATTTGGAAATGGAGTTGTAGAATTGGAAGCGGAGTTGTAAAATTGGAAGTGGAGTTGTAGATTTGGGAAGTGGAGTTGTAGAATTGGAAGTGGAGTTGTAAATTTTGGAAATGGAGTTGTAGATTTGGAAAAATGGGTTGTAACTTTGAAAATGGAGTTGTAGAATTGGAAATAGAGCTGTAAATTTGGAAATGGAGTTGTAGAATTGGAAAAATGGGTTGTAAATTTGGAAATGGAGTTGTAGAATTGGAAAAATGGGTTGTAAATTAGAAAATGGAGTTGTAGAATTGGAAAAATGTGTTGTAAATTTGGAAACGGAGTTGTAGATTTGGAAAAATGGGTTGTAAATTTGGAAACGGAGTTGTAGAATTGGAAAAATGGGTTGTAAATTTGGAAATGGAGTTGTAGAATTGGAAATAGAGCTGTAAATTTGGAAATGGAGTTGTAGATTTGGAAAAAGGGTTTGTAAATTTGGAAACGGAGTTGTAGAATTGGAAAAATGGGTTGTAAATTTGGAAATGGAGTTGTAGATTTGAAAAAATGGGTTGTAAATTTGGAAATGAAGTTGTAGATTTGGAAAAATTGGTTGTAAATTTGGAAATGGAGTTGTAGATTTGAAAAAATGGGTTGTAAATTAGAAAATGGAGTTGTAGAATTGGAAATGGAGTTGTAGAATTGGAAAAATGGGTTGTAAATTTGGAAATGGAGTTGTAGAATTGGAAATAGAGCTGTAAATTTGGAAACGGAGTTGTAGATTTGGAAAAATGGGTTGTAAATTTGGAAACGGAGTTGTAGAATTGGAAAAATGGGTTGTAAATTTGGAAATGGAGTTGTAGAATTGGAAATAGAGCTGTAAATTTGGAAATGGAGTTGTAGATTTGGAAAAATGGTTTGTAAATTTGGAAACGGAGTTGTAGAATTGGAAAAATGGGTTGTAAATTTGGAAATGGAGTTGTAGAATTGGAAAAATGGGTTGTAAATTTTAATATGGAGTTGTAGAACTGGAAAAATTGGTTGTAAATTTGGAAATGGAGTTGTAGAATTGGAAATAGAGCTGTAAATTTGGAAATGGAGTTGTAGAATTGGAAAAATGGGTTGTAAATTTGGAAATGGAGTTGTAGAATTGGAAAAATGGGTTGTAAATTAGAAAATGGAGTTGTAGAATTGGAAAAATTGGTTGTAAATTTGGAAATGAAGTTGTAGATTTGGAAAAATTGGTTGTAAATTTGGAAATGGAGTTGTAGAGTTGGAAGTGGAGTTGTAAATTTTGGAAATGGAGTTGTAGATTTGGAAAAATGGGTTGTAACTTTGAAAATGGAGTTGTAGAATTGGAAATAGAGCTGTAAATTTGGAAATGGAGTTGTAGAATTGGAAAAATGGGTTGTAAATTTGGAAATGGAGTTGTAGAATTGGAAAAATGGGTTGTAAATTAGAAAATGGAGTTGTAGAATTGGAAAAATTGGTTGTAAATTTGGAAATGAAGTTGTAGATTTGGAAAAATTGGTTGTAAATTTGGAAATGGAGTTGTAGATTTGGAAAAATTGGTTGTAAATTTGGAAATGGAGTTGTAGATTTGAAATAATGGGTTGTAAATTAGAAAATGGAGTTGTAGAATTGCAAATGGAGTTGTAGAATTGGAAAAATGTGTTGTAAATTTGGAAACGGAGTTGTAGATTTGGAAAAATGGGTTGTAAATTTGGAAACGGAGTTGTAGAATTGGAAAAATGGGTTGTACATTTGGAAATGGAGTTGTAGAATTGGAAATAGAGCTGTAAATTTGGAAATGGAGTTGTAGATTTGGAAAAATGGTTTGTAAATTTGGAAACGGAGTTGTAGAATTGGAAAAATGGGTTGTAAATTTGGAAATGGAGTTGTAGATTTGGAAAAATGGGTTGTAAATTTGGAAACGGAGTTGTAGATTTGGAAAAATTGGTTGTAAATTTGGAAATGGAGTTGTAGATTTGAAAAAATGGGTTGTAAATTAGAAAATGGAGTTGTAGAATTGGAAATGGAGTTGTAGAATTGGAAATAGAGCTGTAAATTTGGAAATGGAGTTGTAGATTTGGAAAAATGGTTTGTAAATTTGGAAACGGAGTTGTAGAATTGGAAAAATGGGTTGTAAATTTGGAAATGGAGTTGTAGAATTGGAAAAATGGGTTGTAAATTTTAATATGGAGTTGTAGAACTGGAAAACTTGGTTGTAAATTTGGAAATGGAGTTGTAGAATTGGAAATAGAGCTGTAAATTTGGAAATGGAGTTGTAGAATTGGAAAAATGTGTTGTAAATTTGGAAATGGAGTTGTAGAATTGGAAGCGGAGTTGTAAAATTGGAAGTGGAGTTGTAGATTTGGAAAAATGGTTTGTAAATTTGGAAACGGAGTTGTAGAATTGGAAAAATGGGTTGTAAATTTGGAAATGGAGTTGTAGATTTGAAAAAATGGGTTGTAAATTTGGAAATGAAGTTGTAGATTTGGAAAAATTGGTTGTAAATTTGGAAATGGAGTTGTAGATTTGAAAAAATGGGTTGTAAATTAGAAAATGGAGTTGTAGAATTGGAAATGGAGTTGTAGAATTGGAAAAATGGGTTGTAAATTTGGAAACGGAGTTGTAGATTTGGAAAAATGGGTTGTAAATTTGGAAACGGAGTTGTAGATTGCTTGTAAATTTGGAAATGGAGTTGTAGATTTGGAAAATTGGGTTGTAAATTTGGAAACGGAGTTGTAGATTTGGAAAAATTGGTTGTAAATTTGGAAATGGAGTTGTAGATTTGAAAAAATGGGTTGTAAATTAGAAAATGGAGTTGTAGAATTGGAAATGGAGTTGTAGAATTGGAAATAGAGCTGTAAATTTGGAAATGGAGTTGTAGAATTGGAAAAATGGGTTGTAAATTTGGAAATGGAGTTGTAGAATTGGAAAAATGGGTTGTAAATTTTAATATGGAGTTGTAGAACTGGAAAAATTGGTTGTAAATTTGGAAATGGAGTTGTAGAATTGGAAATAGAGCTGTAAATTTGGAAATGGAGTTGTAGATTTGGAAAAATGGTTTGTAAATTTGGAAACGGAGTTGTAGAATTGGAAAAATGGGTTGTAAATTTGGAAATGGAGTTGTAGAATTGGAAAAATGGGTTGTAAATTTTAATATGGAGTTGTAGAACTGGAAAAATTGGTTGTAAATTTGGAAATGGAGTTGTAGAATTGGAAATAGAGCTGTAAATTTGGAAATGGAGTTGTAGAATTGGAAAAATGTGTTGTAAATTTGGAAACGGAGTTGTAGATTTGGAAAAATGGGTTGTAAATTTGGAAACGGAGTTGTAGATTGCTTGTAAATTTGGAAATGGAGTTGTAGATTTGGAAAATTGGGTTGTAAATTAGAAAATGGAGTTGTAGAATTGGAAATAGAGCTGTAAATTTGGAAATGGAGTTGTAGAATTGGAAAAATGGGTTGTAAATTTGGAAATGGAGTTGTAGAATTGGAAAAATGGGTTGTAAATTAGAAAATGGAGTTGTAGAATTGGAAAAATGTGTTGTAAATTTGGAAACGGAGTTGTAGATTTGGAAAAATGGGTTGTAAATTTGGAAACGGAGTTGTAGAATTGGAAATAGAGCTGTAAATTTGGAAATGGAGTTGTAGAATTGGAAGCGGAGTTGTAAAATTGGAAGTGGAGTTGTAGATTTGGGAAGTGGAGTTGTAGAATTGGAAGTGGAGTTGTAAATTTTGGAAATGGAGTTGTAGATTTGGAAAAATGGGTTGTAACTTTGAAAATGGAGTTGTAGAATTGGAAATAGAGCTGTAAATTTGGAAATGGAGTTGTAGAATTGGAAAAATGGGTTGTAAATTTGGAAATGGAGTTGTAGAATTGGAAAAATGGGTTGTAAATTAGAAAATGGAGTTGTAGAATTGGAAAAATGTGTTGTAAATTTGGAAACGGAGTTGTAGATTTGGAAAAATGGGTTGTAAATTTGGAAACGGAGTTGTAGAATTGGAAAAATGGGTTGTAAATTTGGAAATGGAGTTGTAGAATTGGAAATAGAGCTGTAAATTTGGAAATGGAGTTGTAGATTTGGAAAAAGGGTTTGTAAATTTGGAAACGGAGTTGTAGAATTGGAAAAATGGGTTGTAAATTTGGAAATGGAGTTGTAGATTTGAAAAAATGGGTTGTAAATTTGGAAATGAAGTTGTAGATTTGGAAAAATTGGTTGTAAATTTGGAAATGGAGTTGTAGATTTGAAAAAATGGGTTGTAAATTAGAAAATGGAGTTGTAGAATTGGAAATGGAGTTGTAGAATTGGAAAAATGGGTTGTAAATTTGGAAATGGAGTTGTAGAATTGGAAATAGAGCTGTAAATTTGGAAACGGAGTTGTAGATTTGGAAAAATGGGTTGTAAATTTGGAAACGGAGTTGTAGAATTGGAAAAATGGGTTGTAAATTTGGAAATGGAGTTGTAGAATTGGAAATAGAGCTGTAAATTTGGAAATGGAGTTGTAGATTTGGAAAAATGGTTTGTAAATTTGGAAACGGAGTTGTAGAATTGGAAAAATGGGTTGTAAATTTGGAAATGGAGTTGTAGAATTGGAAAAATGGGTTGTAAATTTTAATATGGAGTTGTAGAACTGGAAAAATTGGTTGTAAATTTGGAAATGGAGTTGTAGAATTGGAAATAGAGCTGTAAATTTGGAAATGGAGTTGTAGAATTGGAAAAATGGGTTGTAAATTTGGAAATGGAGTTGTAGAATTGGAAAAATGGGTTGTAAATTAGAAAATGGAGTTGTAGAATTGGAAAAATTGGTTGTAAATTTGGAAATGAAGTTGTAGATTTGGAAAAATTGGTTGTAAATTTGGAAATGGAGTTGTAGAGTTGGAAGTGGAGTTGTAAATTTTGGAAATGGAGTTGTAGATTTGGAAAAATGGGTTGTAACTTTGAAAATGGAGTTGTAGAATTGGAAATAGAGCTGTAAATTTGGAAATGGAGTTGTAGAATTGGAAAAATGGGTTGTAAATTTGGAAATGGAGTTGTAGAATTGGAAAAATGGGTTGTAAATTAGAAAATGGAGTTGTAGAATTGGAAAAATTGGTTGTAAATTTGGAAATGAAGTTGTAGATTTGGAAAAATTGGTTGTAAATTTGGAAATGGAGTTGTAGATTTGGAAAAATTGGTTGTAAATTTGGAAATGGAGTTGTAGATTTGAAATAATGGGTTGTAAATTAGAAAATGGAGTTGTAGAATTGCAAATGGAGTTGTAGAATTGGAAAAATGTGTTGTAAATTTGGAAACGGAGTTGTAGATTTGGAAAAATGGGTTGTAAATTTGGAAACGGAGTTGTAGAATTGGAAAAATGGGTTGTAAATTTGGAAATGGAGTTGTAGAATTGGAAATAGAGCTGTAAATTTGGAAATGGAGTTGTAGATTTGGAAAAATGGTTTGTAAATTTGGAAACGGAGTTGTAGAATTGGAAAAATGGGTTGTAAATTTGGAAATGGAGTTGTAGATTTGGAAAAATGGGTTGTAAATTTGGAAACGGAGTTGTAGATTTGGAAAAATTGGTTGTAAATTTGGAAATGGAGTTGTAGATTTGAAATAATGGGTTGTAAATTAGAAAATGGAGTTGTAGAATTGGAAATGGAGTTGTAGAATTGGAAATAGAGCTGTAAATTTGGAAATGGAGTTGTAGATTTGGAAAAATGGTTTGTAAATTTGGAAACGGAGTTGTAGAATTGGAAAAATGGGTTGTAAATTTGGAAATGGAGTTGTAGAATTGGAAAAATGGGTTGTAAATTTTAATATGGAGTTGTAGAACTGGAAAACTTGGTTGTAAATTTGGAAATGGAGTTGTAGAATTGGAAATAGAGCTGTAAATTTGGAAATGGAGTTGTAGAATTGGAAAAATGTGTTGTAAATTTGGAAATGGAGTTGTAGAATTGGAAGCGGAGTTGTAAAATTGGAAGTGGAGTTGTAGATTTGGAAAAATGGTTTGTAAATTTGGAAACGGAGTTGTAGAATTGGAAAAATGGGTTGTAAATTTGGAAATGGAGTTGTAGATTTGAAAAAATGGGTTGTAAATTTGGAAATGAAGTTGTAGATTTGGAAAAATTGGTTGTAAATTTGGAAATGGAGTTGTAGATTTGAAAAAATGGGTTGTAAATTAGAAAATGGAGTTGTAGAATTGGAAAAATGGGTTGTAAATTTTAATATGGAGTTGTAGAACTGGAAAAATTGGTTGTAAATTTGGAAATGGAGTTGTAGAATTGGAAATAGAGCTGTAAATTTGGAAATGGAGTTGTAGATTTGGAAAAATGGTTTGTAAATTTGGAAACGGAGTTGTAGAATTGGAAAAATGGGTTGTAAATTTGGAAATGGAGTTGTAGAATTGGAAAAATGGGTTGTAAATTTTAATATGGAGTTGTAGAACTGGAAAAATTGGTTGTAAATTTGGAAATGGAGTTGTAGAATTGGAAATAGAGCTGTAAATTTGGAAATGGAGTTGTAGAATTGGAAAAATGTGTTGTAAATTTGGAAACGGAGTTGTAGATTTGGAAAAATGGGTTGTAAATTTGGAAACGGAGTTGTAGATTGCTTGTAAATTTGGAAATGGAGTTGTAGATTTGGAAAATTGGGTTGTAAATTAGAAAATGGAGTTGTAGAATTGGAAATAGAGCTGTAAATTTGGAAATGGAGTTGTAGAATTGGAAAAATGGGTTGTAAATTTGGAAATGGAGTTGTAGAATTGGAAAAATGGGTTGTAAATTAGAAAATGGAGTTGTAGAATTGGAAAAATTGGTTGTAAATTTGGAAATGAAGTTGTAGATTTGGAAAAATTGGTTGTAAATTTGGAAATGGAGTTGTAGATTTGGAAAAATTGGTTGTAAATTTGGAAATGGAGTTGTAGATTTGAAAAAATGGGTTGTAAATTAGAAAATGGAGTTGTAGAATTGCAAATGGAGTTGTAGAATTGGAAAAATGTGTTGTAAATTTGGAAACGGAGTTGTAGATTTGGAAAAATGGGTTGTAAATTTGGAAACGGAGTTGTAGAATTGGAAAAATGGGTTGTAAATTTGGAAATGGAGTTGTAGAATTGGAAATAGAGCTGTAAATTTGGAAATGGAGTTGTAGATTTGGAAAAATGGTTTGTAAATTTGGAAACGGAGTTGTAGAATTGGAAAAATGGGTTGTAAATTTGGAAATGGAGTTGTAGATTTGGAAAAATGGGTTGTAAATTTGGAAACGGAGTTGTAGATTTGGAAAAATTGGTTGTAAATTTGGAAATGGAGTTGTAGATTTGAAAAAATGGGTTGTAAATTAGAAAATGGAGTTGTAGAATTGGAAATGGAGTTGTAGAATTGGAAAAATGGGTTGTAAATTTGGAAATGGAGTTGTAGAATTGGAAATAGAGCTGTAAATTTGGAAACGGAGTTGTAGATTTGGAAAAATGGGTTGTAAATTTGGAAACGGAGTTGTAGAATTGGAAAAATGGGTTGTAAATTTTAATATGGAGTTGTAGAACTGGAAAACTTGGTTGTAAATTTGGAAATGGAGTTGTAGAATTGGAAATAGAGCTGTAAATTTGGAAATGGAGTTGTAGAATTGGAAAAATGTGTTGTAAATTTGGAAATGGAGTTGTAGAATTGGAAGCGGAGTTGTAAAATTGGAAGTGGAGTTGTAGATTTGGGAAGTGGAGTTGTAGAATTGGAAGTGGAGTTGTAAATTTTGGAAATGGAGTTGTAGATTTGGAAAAATGGGTTGTAACTTTGAAAATGGAGTTGTAGAATTGGAAATAGAGCTGTAAATTTGGAAATGGAGTTGTAGAATTGGAAAAATGGGTTGTAAATTTGGAAATGGAGTTGTAGAATTGGAAAAATGGGTTGTAAATTAGAAAATGGAGTTGTAGAATTGGAAAAATGTGTTGTAAATTTGGAAAAGGAGTTGTAGATTTGGAAAAATGGGTTGTAAATTTGGAAACGGAGTTGTAGAATTGGAAAAATGGGTTGTAAATTTGGAAATGGAGTTGTAGAATTGGAAATAGAGCTGTAAATTTGGAAATGGAGTTGTAGATTTGGAAAAATGGTTTGTAAATTTGGAAACGGAGTTGTAGAATTGGAAAAATGGGTTGTAAATTTGGAAATGGAGTTGTAGATTTGAAAAAATGGGTTGTAAATTTGGAAATTAAGTTGTAGATTTGGAAAAATTGGTTGTAAATTTGGAAATGGAGTTGTAGATTTGAAAAAATGGGTTGTAAATTAGAAAATGGAGTTGTAGAATTGGAAATGGAGTTGTAGAATTGGAAAAATGGGTTGTAAATTTGGAAATGGAGTTGTAGAATTGGAAATAGAGCTGTAAATTTGGAAACGGAGTTGTAGATTTGGAAAAATGGGTTGTAAATTTGGAAACGGAGTTGTAGAATTGGAAAAATGGGTTGTAAATTTGGAAATGGAGTTGTAGAATTGGAAATAGAGCTATAAATTTGGAAATGGAGTTGTAGATTTGGAAAAATGGTTTGTAAATTTGGAAACGGAGTTGTAGAATTGGAAAAATGGGTTGTAAATTTGGAAATGGAGTTGTAGAATTGGAAAAATGGGTTGTAAATTTTAATATGGAGTTGTAGAACTGGAAAAATTGGTTGTAAATTTGGAAATGGAGTTGTAGAATTGGAAATAGAGCTGTAAATTTGGAAATGGAGTTGTAGAATTGGAAAAATGTGTTGTAAATTTGGAAACGGAGTTGTAGATTTGGAAAAATGGGTTGTAAATTAGAAAATGGAGTTATAGATTTGGAAATGGAGTTGTAGAATTGGAAGTGGAGTTGTAAACGGAGTTGTAGAATTGAAAGTCTTCCAATTCTCCAACTCCATTTTCAAAATTTACAACTCCACTTCCAATTCTACGACTCCGTTTACAACTCCACTTCCAATTCTACAACTCCATTTAGAACTCCACTTCCAATTCTACAACCCAATTTTCCAACTCTACAACTCCATTTCCAAATTTACAACACATTTTTCCAATTTTACAACTCCATTTCCAATTCTACAACTCCATTTCCAAATTTACAACCAATTTTTCCAAATCTACAACTTTATTTCCAAATTTACAACCCATTTTACCAATTCTACAACTCCGTTTCCAAATTTACAAACCATTTTTCCAAATCTACAACTTTATTTCCCAATTTACATACCATTTTTCAAGTTCTACAACTCCATATTAAAATTTACAACCCATTTTTCCAATTCTACAACTCCATTTCCAAATTTACAACCCATTTTTCCAATTCTACAACTGCATTTTCTAATTTACAACCCAATTTTCCAAATCTACAACAGCATTTCCAAATTTACAAGCAATTTTTCCAAATCTACAACTCCGTTTCCAAATTTACAACCCATTTTTCCAAATCTACAACTCCGTTTCCAAATTTACAACACATTTTTCCAATTCTACAACTCCATTTCCAAATTTACAGCTCTATTTCCAATTCTACAACTCCATTTCCAAATTTACAACCAATTTTTCCAGTTCTACAACTCCATATTAAAATTTACAACCCATTTTTCCAATTCTACAACTCCATTTCCAAATTTACAACCAATTTTTCCAAATCTACAACTCCATTTCCAAATTTACAACCAATTTTTCCAAATCTACAACTTCATTTCCAAATTTACAACACATTTTTCCAATTTTACAACTCCATTTCCAATTCTACAACTCCATTTCCAAATTTACAACCAATTTTTCCAATTCTACAACTCCGTTTCCAAATTTACAACCCATTTTTCCAAATCTACAACTCCGTTTCCAAATTTACAAACCATTTTTCCAAATCTACAACTCCGTTTCCAAATTTACAGCTCTATTTCCAATTCTACAACTCCATTTCCAAATTTACAACCCATTTTTCCAATTCTACAACTCCGTTTCCAAATTTACAACCCATTTTTCCAAATCTACAACTCCGTTTCCAAATTTACAGCTCTATTTCCAATTCTACAACTCCATTTCCAAATTTACAACCCATTTTTCCAATTCTACAACTCCATTTCCAATTCTACAACTCCATTTTCTAATTTACAACCCATTTTTTCAAATCTACAACTCAATTTCCAAATTTACAACCAATTTTTCCAAATCTACAACTTCATTTCCAAATTTACAACCCATTTTTTCAAATCTACAACTCTATTTCCAAATTTACAACCCATTTTTCCAAATCTACAACTCCGTTTCCAAATTTACAACACATTTTTCCAATTCTACAACTCCATTTCCAATTCTACAACTCCATTTTCTAATTTACAACCCATTTTTTCAAATCTACAACTCCATTTCCAAATTTACAACCAATTTTTCCAAATCTACAACTTCATTTCCAAATTTACAACCCATTTTTTCAAATCTACAACTCCATTTCCAATTCTACAACTCCATTTTCTAATTTACAACCCATTTTTTCAAATCTACAACTCAATTTCCAAATTTACAACCAATTTTTCCAAATCTACAACTTCATTTCCAAATTTACAACCCATTTTTTCAAATCTACAACTCTATTTCCAAATTTACAACCCATTTTTCCAAATCTACAACTCCGTTTCCAAATTTACAACACATTTTTCCAATTCTACAACTCCATTTCCAATTCTACAACTCCATTTTCTAATTTACAACCCATTTTTTCAAATCTACAACTCCATTTCCAAATTTACAACCAATTTTTCCAAATCTACAACTTCATTTCCAAATTTACAACCCATTTTTTCAAATCTACAACTCCATTTCCAAATTTACAACCAATTTTTCCAAATCTACAACTTCATTTCCAAATTTACAACGCATTTTTTCAAATCTACAACTCTATTTCCAAATTTACAACCCATTTTTCCAAATCTACAACTCCGTTTCCAAATTTACAACCCATTTTTTCAAATCTACAACTCCATTTCCAAATTTACAGCTCTATTTCCAATTCTACAACTCCATTTCCAAATTTACAACCCATTTTTCCAATTCTACAACTCCGTTTCCAAATTTACAACCAATTTTTCCAAATCTACAACTCCGTTTCCAAATTTTACAGCTCTATTTCCAATTCTACAATTCCATTTCCAAATTTACAACCCATTTTTCCAATTCTACAACTCCATTTCCAATTCTACAACTCCATTTTCTAATTTACAACCCATTTCTTCAAATCTACAACTCCATTTCCAAATTTACAACCAATTTTTCCAAATCTACAACTTCATTTCCAAATTTACAACCCATTTTTTCAAATCTACAACTCCATTTCCAAATTTACAACCAATTTTTCCAGTTCTACAACTCCATATTAAAATTTACAACCCATTTTTCCAATTCTACAACTCCATTTCCAAATTTACAACCCATTTTTCCAATTCTACAACTCCGTTTCCAAATTTACAACACATTTTTCCAATTCTACAACTCCATTTCCAAATTTACAGCTCTATTTCCAATTCTACAACTCCATTTCCAAATTTACAACCAATTTTTCCAGTTCTACAACTCCATATTAAAATTTACAACCCATTTTTCCAATTCTACAACTCCATTTCCAAATTTACAACCCATTTTTTCAATTCTACAACTCCGTTTCCAAATTTACAAACCATTTTTCCAATTCTACAACTCCATTTCCAATTCTACAACTCCATTTTCTAATTTACAACCCATTTTTTCAAATCTACAACTCCATTTCCAAATTTACAACCCATTTTTCCAAATGTACAACTCCATTTCCAAATTTACAACCAATTTTTCCAAATCTACAACTTCATTTCCAAATTTACAACCCATTTTTTCAAATCTACAACTCTATTTCCAAATTTACAACCCATTTTTCCAAATCTACAACTCCGTTTCCAAATTTACAACCCATTTTTCCAATTCTACAACTCCATTTCCAATTCTACAACTCCATTTTCTAATTTACAACCCATTTTTTCAAATCTACAACTCCATTTCCAAATTTACAACCAATTTTTCCAAATCTACAACTTCATTTCCAAATTTACAACCCATTTTTTCAAATCTACAACTCCATTTCCAAATTTACAACCCATTTTTCCAAATCTACAACTCCATTTCCAAATTTACAGCTCTATTTCCAATTCTGCAACTCCATTTCCAAATTTACAACCCATTTTTCCAATTCTACAACTCCATTTCCAATTCTACAACTCCATTTTCTAATTTACAACTCATTTCTTCAAATCTACAACTCCATTTCCAAATTTACAACCAATTTTTCCAAATCTACAACTCCGTTTCCAAATTTACAACCCATTTTTCCAATTCTACAACTCCATTTCCAATTCTACAACTCCATTTTCTAATTTACAACCCATTTTTTCAAATCTACAACTCCATTTCCAAATTTACAACCAATTTTTCCAAATCTACAACTTCATTTCCAAATTTACAACCCATTTTTTCAAATCTACAACTCCATTTCCAAATTTACAACCCATTTTTCCAAATCTACAACTCCATTTCCAAATTTACAGCTCTATTTCCAATTCTACAACTCCATTTCCAAATTTACAACCAATTTTTCCAGTTCTACAACTCCATATTAAAATTTACAACCCATTTTTCCAATTCTACAACTCCATTTCCAAATTTACAACCCATTTTTCCAATTCTACAACTCCATTTCCAAATTTACAACCCATTTTTCCAATTCTACAACTCCGTTTCCAAATTTACAACACATTTTTCCAATTCTACAACTCCATTTCCAAATTTACAGCTCTATTTCCAATTCTACAACTCCATTTCCAAATTTACAACCAATTTTTCCAGTTCTACAACTCCATATTAAAATTTACAACCCATTTTTCCAATTCTACAACTCCATTTCCAAATTTACAACCAATTTTTCCAAATCTACAACTCCATTTCCAAATTTACAACCAATTTTTCCAAATCTACAACTTCATTTCCAAATTTACAACCCATTTTTCCAATTCTACAACTCCGTTTCCAAATTTACAACACATTTTTCCAATTCTACAACTCCATTTCCAAATTTACAGCTCTATTTCCAATTCTACAACTCCATTTAAAAATTTACAACCAATTTTTCCAGTTCTACAACTCCATATTAAAATTTACAACCCATTTTTCCAATTCTACAACTCCATTTCCAAATTTACAACCAATTTTTCCAAATCTACAACTCCATTTCCAAATTTACAACCAATTTTTCCAAATCTACAACTTCATTTCCAAATTTACAACACATTTTTCCAATTTTACAACTCCATTTCCAATTCTACAACTCCATTTCCAAATTTACAACCAATTTTTCCAATTCTACAACTCCGTTTCCAAATTTACAACCCATTTTTCCAAATCTACAACTCCGTTTCCAAATTTACAAACCATTTTTCCAAATCTACAACTCCGTTTCCAAATTTACAGCTCTATTTCCAATTCTACAACTCCATTTCCAAATTTACAACCCATTTTTCCAATTCTACAACTCCGTTTCCAAATTTACAACCCATTTTTCCAAATCTACAACTCCGTTTCCAAATTTACAGCTCTATTTCCAATTCTACAACTCCATTTCCAAATTTACAACCCATTTTTCCAATTCTACAACTCCATTTCCAATTCTACAACTCCATTTTCTAATTTACAACCCATTTTTTCAAATCTACAACTCAATTTCCAAATTTACAACCAATTTTTCCAAATCTACAACTTCATTTCCAAATTTACAACCCATTTTTTCAAATCTACAACTCTATTTCCAAATTTACAACCCATTTTTCCAAATCTACAACTCCGTTTCCAAATTTACAACACATTTTTCCAATTCTACAACTCCATTTCCAATTCTACAACTCCATTTTCTAATTTACAACCCATTTTTTCAAATCTACAACTCCATTTCCAAATTTACAACCAATTTTTCCAAATCTACAACTTCATTTCCAAATTTACAACCCATTTTTTCAAATCTACAACTCCATTTCCAATTCTACAACTCCATTTTCTAATTTACAACCCATTTTTTCAAATCTACAACTCAATTTCCAAATTTACAACCAATTTTTCCAAATCTACAACTTCATTTCCAAATTTACAACCCATTTTTTCAAATCTACAACTCTATTTCCAAATTTACAACCCATTTTTCCAAATCTACAACTCCGTTTCCAAATTTACAACACATTTTTCCAATTCTACAACTCCATTTCCAATTCTACAACTCCATTTTCTAATTTACAACCCATTTTTTCAAATCTACAACTCCATTTCCAAATTTACAACCAATTTTTCCAAATCTACAACTTCATTTCCAAATTTACAACCCATTTTTTCAAATCTACAACTCCATTTCCAAATTTACAACCAATTTTTCCAAATCTACAACTTCATTTCCAAATTTACAACGCATTTTTTCAAATCTACAACTCTATTTCCAAATTTACAACCCATTTTTCCAAATCTACAACTCCGTTTCCAAATTTACAACCCATTTTTTCAAATCTACAACTCCATTTCCAAATTTACAGCTCTATTTCCAATTCTACAACTCCATTTCCAAATTTACAACCCATTTTTCCAATTCTACAACTCCGTTTCCAAATTTACAACCAATTTTTCCAAATCTACAACTCCGTTTCCAAATTTTACAGCTCTATTTCCAATTCTACAATTCCATTTCCAAATTTACAACCCATTTTTCCAATTCTACAACTCCATTTCCAATTCTACAACTCCATTTTCTAATTTACAACCCATTTCTTCAAATCTACAACTCCATTTCCAAATTTACAACCAATTTTTCCAAATCTACAACTTCATTTCCAAATTTACAACCCATTTTTTCAAATCTACAACTCCATTTCCAAATTTACAACCAATTTTTCCAGTTCTACAACTCCATATTAAAATTTACAACCCATTTTTCCAATTCTACAACTCCATTTCCAAATTTACAACCCATTTTTCCAATTCTACAACTCCGTTTCCAAATTTACAACACATTTTTCCAATTCTACAACTCCATTTCCAAATTTACAGCTCTATTTCCAATTCTACAACTCCATTTCCAAATTTACAACCAATTTTTCCAGTTCTACAACTCCATATTAAAATTTACAACCCATTTTTCCAATTCTACAACTCCATTTCCAAATTTACAACCCATTTTTTCAATTCTACAACTCCGTTTCCAAATTTACAAACCATTTTTCCAATTCTACAACTCCATTTCCAATTCTACAACTCCATTTTCTAATTTACAACCCATTTTTTCAAATCTACAACTCCATTTCCAAATTTACAACCCATTTTTCCAAATGTACAACTCCATTTCCAAATTTACAACCAATTTTTCCAAATCTACAACTTCATTTCCAAATTTACAACCCATTTTTTCAAATCTACAACTCTATTTCCAAATTTACAACCCATTTTTCCAAATCTACAACTCCGTTTCCAAATTTACAACCCATTTTTCCAATTCTACAACTCCATTTCCAATTCTACAACTCCATTTTCTAATTTACAACCCATTTTTTCAAATCTACAACTCCATTTCCAAATTTACAACCAATTTTTCCAAATCTACAACTTCATTTCCAAATTTACAACCCATTTTTTCAAATCTACAACTCCATTTCCAAATTTACAACCCATTTTTCCAAATCTACAACTCCATTTCCAAATTTACAGCTCTATTTCCAATTCTGCAACTCCATTTCCAAATTTACAACCCATTTTTCCAATTCTACAACTCCATTTCCAATTCTACAACTCCATTTTCTAATTTACAACTCATTTCTTCAAATCTACAACTCCATTTCCAAATTTACAACCAATTTTTCCAAATCTACAACTCCGTTTCCAAATTTACAACCCATTTTTCCAATTCTACAACTCCATTTCCAATTCTACAACTCCATTTTCTAATTTACAACCCATTTTTTCAAATCTACAACTCCATTTCCAAATTTACAACCAATTTTTCCAAATCTACAACTTCATTTCCAAATTTACAACCCATTTTTTCAAATCTACAACTCCATTTCCAAATTTACAACCCATTTTTCCAAATCTACAACTCCATTTCCAAATTTACAGCTCTATTTCCAATTCTACAACTCCATTTCCAAATTTACAACCAATTTTTCCAGTTCTACAACTCCATATTAAAATTTACAACCCATTTTTCCAATTCTACAACTCCATTTCCAAATTTACAACCCATTTTTCCAATTCTACAACTCCGTTTCCAAATTTACAACACATTTTTCCAATTCTACAACTCCATTTCCAAATTTACAGCTCTATTTCCAATTCTACAACTCCATTTCCAAATTTACAACCAATTTTTCCAGTTCTACAACTCCATATTAAAATTTACAACCCATTTTTCCAATTCTACAACTCCATTTCCAAATTTACAACCCATTTTTTCAATTCTACAACTCCGTTTCCAAATTTACAAACCATTTTTCCAATTCTACAACTCCATTTCCAATTCTACAACTCCATTTTCTAATTTACAACCCATTTTTTCAAATCTACAACTCCATTTCCAAATTTACAACCCATTTTTCCAAATGTACAACTCCATTTCCAAATTTACAACCAATTTTTCCAAATCTACAACTTCATTTCCAAATTTACAACCAATTTTTCCAAATCTACAACTCCATTTCCAAATTTACAACCAATTTTTCCAAATCTACAACTTCATTTCCAAATTTACAACCCATTTTTCCAATTCTACAACTCCGTTTCCAAATTTACAACACATTTTTCCAATTCTACAACTCCATTTCCAAATTTACAGCTCTATTTCCAATTCTACAACTCCATTTAAAAATTTACAACCAATTTTTCCAGTTCTACAACTCCATATTAAAATTTACAACCCATTTTTCCAATTCTACAACTCCATTTCCAAATTTACAACCCATTTTTTCAATTCTACAACTCCGTTTCCAAATTTACAAACCATTTTTCCAATTCTACAACTCCATTTCCAATTCTACAACTCCATTTTCTAATTTACAACCCATTTTTTCAAATCTACAACTCCATTTCCAAATTTACAACCCATTTTTCCAAATGTACAACTCCATTTCCAAATTTACAACCAATTTTTCCAAATCTACAACTTCATTTCCAAATTTACAACCAATTTTTCCAAATCTACAACTTGATTTCCAAATTTACAACACATTTTTCCAATTTTACAACTCCATTTCCAATTCTACAACTCCATTTCCAAATTTACAACCAATTTTTCCAATTCTACAACTCCGTTTCCAAATTTACAACCCATTTTTCCAAATCTACAACTCCGTTTCCAAATTTACAGCTCTATTTCCAATTCTACAACTCCATTTCCAAATTTACAACCAATTTTTCCAAATCTACAACTTTATTTCCAAATTTACAACCCATTTTACCAATTCTACAACTCCGTTTCCAAATTTACAAACCATTTTTCCAAATCTACAACTTTATTTCCCAATTTACATACCATTTTTCAAGTTCTACAACTCTATTTCCAATTCTACAACTCCATTTTCTAATTTACAACTCATTTCTTCAAATCTACAACTCCATTTCCAAATTTACAACCAATTTTTCCAAATCTACAACTCCGTTTCCAAATTTACAACCCATTTTTCCAATTCTACAACTCCATTTCCAATTCTACAACTCCATTTTCTAATTTACAACCCATTTTTTCAAATCTACAACTCCATTTCCAAATTTACAACCAATTTTTCCAAATCTACAACTTCATTTCCAAATTTACAACCCATTTTTTCAAATCTACAACTCCATTTCCAAATTTACAACCCATTTTTCCAAATCTACAACTCCATTTCCAAATTTACAGCTCTATTTCCAATTCTACAACTCCATTTCCAAATTTACAACCAATTTTTCCAGTTCTACAACTCCATATTAAAATTTACAACCCATTTTTCCAATTCTACAACTCCATTTCCAAATTTACAACCCATTTTTCCAATTCTACAACTCCGTTTCCAAATTTACAACACATTTTTCCAATTCTACAACTCCATTTCCAAATTTACAGCTCTATTTCCAATTCTACAACTCCATTTCCAAATTTACAACCAATTTTTCCAGTTCTACAACTCCATATTAAAATTTACAACCCATTTTTCCAATTCTACAACTCCATTTCCAAATTTACAACCCATTTTTTCAATTCTACAACTCCGTTTCCAAATTTACAAACCATTTTTCCAATTCTACAACTCCATTTCCAATTCTACATCTCCATTTTCTAATTTACAACCCATTTTTTCAAATCTACAACTCCATTTCCAAATTTACAACCCATTTTTCCAAATGTACAACTCCATTTCCAAATTTACAACCAATTTTTCCAAATCTACAACTTCATTTCCAAATTTACAACCAATTTTTCCAAATCTACAACTCCATTTCCAAATTTACAACCAATTTTTCCAAATCTACAACTTCATTTCCAAATTTACAACCCATTTTTCCAATTCTACAACTCCGTTTCCAAATTTACAACACATTTTTCCAATTCTACAACTCCATTTCCAAATTTACAGCTCTATTTCCAATTCTACAACTCCATTTAAAAATTTACAACCAATTTTTCCAGTTCTACAACTCCATATTAAAATTTACAACCCATTTTTCCAATTCTACAACTCCATTTCCAAATTTACAACCCATTTTTCCAAATCTACAACTCCATTTCCAAAATTTACAACTCCACTTCCAATTCTACGACTCCGTTTACAACTCCACTTCCAAATCTACACCTCCATTTCCAAAATTTACAACTCCACTTCCAGTTCTACAGCTCCGTTTACAACTCCACTTCCAATTCTACAACTCCATTTAGAACTCCACTTCCAATTCTACAACTCCATTTCCAAAATTTACACTTCCACTTCCAATTCTACAACTCCACTTCCCTCCAAATCTACAACTCCATTTCCAAAATTTACAACTCCACTTCCAATTCTACAACTCCACTTCCAATTCTCCAACTCCATTTCCAAAATTAACAACTCCACTACCCAAATCTACAACTCCATTTCCAAAATTTACAACTCCACTTCCAATTCTACAGCTCCGTTTACAACTCCACTTCCAATTCTACAACTCCATTTACAACCCATTTCCAATTCTACAACTCCACTTCCAATTCTACAACTCCATTTCCAAATCTATAACTCTTCCAATTCTACAACTCCGTTTACAACTCCACTTCCAATTCTACAACTCCATTTCCAAAATTTACAACTCCACTTTCAATTCTACAACTCCGTTTACAACTCCACTTCCCAAATCTACAACTCCACTTCCAATTTTACCACTCCACTTCCAATTCCCCAACTCCATTTCCAAAATTTACAACTCCACTTTCAATTCTACAACTCCGTTTACAACTCCACTTCCCAAATCTACAACTCCACTTCCAATTTTACCACTCCACTTCCAAATCTACAACTCCAATTACAACTCTACTTCCAATTCTACAACTCCATTTCCAAATCTACAACTCCATTTGCAAAAATTACAACTCCACTTGCAATTCTAGAACAGCATTTACAACTCCACTTCCAATTCTACAACTCCACTTCCAATTCTCCAACTCCATTTACAACTCCACTTCCGATCCTACAACTCCATTTCCAAATTTTCTGCACATTTTTCCAAATCTACAACTCCAAGTTAAAAATGAAGAGGAATAACCAAGTTTATTTTATGTGAAATTACTTACCAAATGTAACAAAACATCCGCACAACTCAATAAAAACATCAAAATACTTTTTGTATTTATATGTATATATATTTTTCATTAAATAATGTAACATCGCTTTATTCTCACGCAAAGAACTATTTCTGTTTTAGTTTGCATTGGTTTTTGTTTTCCATAATTTTGCGATAATTATTATTGTTATTTGCTTGGAATAAATTATAACGTTAAGTTTACTTGCTTATTAGGCAATCACATACACGCAGACGCTGCATGCACGTCCACCAATGCATTATGCATACTATATAATTGCAATGAATTTCCGACGTGTCCTTGTCAAATTAGTCACTTCTCAATATATCATTTTACGCTATATGCAAAGTATCTGTATAATGTACCGGCTGTATTATATCTATATTAACGTTACAATTTACTTGTTTGTTTCTTTGTGGCAGTGGTAAATCAGAGTATTATCCATTCTAACGAATCCTCACTAATGTCGCCTCGCAATACATACGCTCGTGTCAGTTGGTTGGATGGGGCTTAGCTCCATGGCTTAGCTTGTCCGCTGCGTCTGCGTTGTAGGTATGGGTAACCGCAATAAGATATTGAGATATATACATATGTAAGTTGTTTAATTGTTTGGATTTCGTTCATATGTCATTATTGTGGGAGGACCAATAAAGAGCAAGGACCGTAAATAATCATTATTTGAGATTTTGAGGTTTTTACACGTTTTAATCAACAATTTAACTGGTCTTTATGCACTTTATAGACATGAATAAATAACAGTTAATTTGCTTTCCAGATTTGTTGAAATGCATATACTTTGTGGACAAGAGTAAAAAGAACGATATTTTTAAAATAAAAATCTCAAATGATGATTATTTACGATCCCTGTTAAAAAGGGAAAGGTTTAGCAAACGGAAACAATGTAGATTTACTTTAACTTTAATTTGTTCTTTTCGCTTCTTCTTATGGTGGGTTTTTGAAAATGATTTTAAAGTTCAATAAAATCGGTATTAATTTTGCACAACGCCCCGGGAAGAGTGTGATATTTTGCGATAGATCTATTCGGTATTGTTTACTTCCCTACTTGAAAACTCTTCTCCTTTTCGATAAGTTTTGAACTATTTTTTAATCTATTTCTTATTGCATTTTATTATTAAACTTGCATATTAAGTAGGTAGCAAATTGCTGGTGGTAATATTTTTTATTATTTCCTCTAATATTTCACTATTACTTTAAGGTTTTTTATGTTATCTCGATAAAGTTCAATGACGCGCTAGAAAAGGATCAACAAAAACGTTTCAACTGATCGCAAACATAAGGAAAACTTTGAGACTTTCTATGACTGGGGATCTTTTTTAAAATACTTTTGCTTGTATATTTCTTTTAGTTTGATGTCGATTTCTATGAACACTCTCTTCGGTTGCACAGGGAGTTTTTTGTTGTTGGTTTAGTTGTGTTTCGTTTTCTTTTTCTTTTATATGGTTTTCAGTCTTTTCAACAAATTGATTGCTTGGATTTTGTAAATTTGTTTGCTGGATTGTTCTTGTTGTGGCTGCTGTTGTTATTGTTGATGTTGGTGTTGCACCCGCCGCTTTTGCTGGTGATGACAGGATCTAAAGTTTAAACTAAAATGCATTGGCCTAACTTTGATGGAGTATGCTCATGATGTGTTGCACTTAGTTCTTAGGTGGGTCTCCCCATGTTTTGTTTTTTTGCTATATTACGCCTACTATAACTCGCTAAAGCCCTGAGCATTTGGTCTCCATTTACTTGTTAAGTTCGACAGAAAAATCTTTGCCTCAATTGCAATCGCTTGCACATTGCTCGAAAAACTCGAAAATAAATCCCCGTTAAGCGTCAAAGGGTTCTCAAAGTGGGGCGGAAATGAAGTGTACATGGGCGTGGGAGGAAGGATCTATCTGGTTCGAATGTAAACGAAAGTGTAGGCACATTTAATACACACATAAATTCACACATTCTTTATATATACTTAGACGTATTCATTATACAAATTATCCATTATCCAAACCGTAATTCAACTGAGCTCCCTTTTAAACTATCCGAGATTTCCGTTATTGCCGTGGAATCGGTCGGTTGCAGATCCGATTTCGAGATCGAGTTTTGAACATAACTTAAATGGAATCTGAATTCTGCCTACGTATTCGATTCTATTCGTACGCGGATAATTTTTGGTAGGCTTAGTTACTTTCGCTAATATTTATAAGTGTTCGATATTGTGCAATACATTTCGGTAAATTAGTTCGTTTCTGTTTCATTCACTGTTAACTAACTTTAATGCCTAATGTGTTAGCATATTTATCAATTCATTTGACGTTGTCATGCGCCAGCTAACAGTTGGATTGGTTTTCGTAAAAGTTATTTAATGTTTAGTTAGTTTTAGTTATTCTATATTAAATGCATATACATTTTGTAGTACTTGGTTGCCTGCCAATCGTGTTAAGGTTAGTTTGATATTTATCAATGTATATTATGTAGTTCATGCTCGGTCGCTATTAATTTAGGTTTGTATACATACTTCAATACGTGAATACTTTGCGTTAACAAATTACCCTCTTCTGGTTGCTTCGCCCAGCTCCAATTTGGTTGCGTTACTTGCTTTAAATGTACGATATGACACAGTGATATATATTCCATAGTGTATGCTTACGAATTCTAAGTACAAGTACAAATACATACCGAACAGGATCGGGGCAGGGAAGCAGCTCTAAGCAGCAAAAGCCACAACAGCAGCCCTCGCAGTCGCAGCCGCCAGTTGTTCCATAAACCACCACCAACTGGACACTACCGATTCTCCACCAACTTCCACAACTTAGGGCTAAGCTAACTACGACTATGAAGCCACAACAGCTCGCAAGTAAACCAAAGTGTTGTTCTACTCGTGATATCCTACAACTAATCCGCTACTTTATTTGGTATATGTAGAATATGTATCGAATTTGTAACCTTCGGGTCGTTCAACGATTAAAGCTTTCGGGGTGAAGAAATTATGAAAATCGGGTTAGGGAGCTACGGGGGGGTATTAGAGTATTACTTGTGTTTAAAACGAAGGCGACAGCTTTAGTAACATTGACTTTTCTTTGGTATTTACGACTTTAAAATCCTAAAATCAATAAACAGGTTGGACTGCTAATATGGCTTGCAGGTCGTGACCATTGCAAATTAACTCTTCTGTCTGGCCATTACATTTACTTCCGACTTTTATTAAAACTCTACTTGCTATATGCAATAATTAACAATTTACTATATAAAAATCAATTTGCCTCAACTATATGGTTGCCTATATTGTGGTTCCTAACTCTTTGGTTTCATAATCATGTTTAACACTTCAAATGCTCTCTATTCGTATAAAATAAATCTGACAACAATTAACTGAATAATTTGCTATTTAAAATCTTAACGCATTTTCGGACTCATCAACCCACATTTGGTATTAATTGTTAAAGTCAAATAATGCACATTCTTGCTTAAAGTTGTGCTTAATTTGGAATTAGGGTTATATAGTTTCGATTAATTATGAAAAATTGAATATGAATTTGAATATGAGAAGATGACATTATTTTTTATCAATTGATTTTGTTGAGTTGCTGGAGGAAGTTGTACTTGCATGAAGACGAATGATTATGCATTTTTGGTTGCTAACATAAATTTATATCGGTGTCTGGATCTAATTTCCTAGCTTTTCTATTTCCTTTTCAGCCAACTGTTATTTTATTGCTTACGATGCTCCCTGTTTAACCTAGTTTAAATAAAACGTGTATTCAACGACGATACCTATGACTAGAGCCTAGCTTTAACTGACGATTATTGACTGCCAGACCAGATAGGTAAATTTCTTTCTGGGTATTTACAGTTCCGTAGCATTTGTATTTGAAAGTATTTTATTTTATGCGGTTGAGTTCGTTATATGCTCGTTTAAATGTAATTTGCTATATGATTGGGATTAAGCACAGTTGGTCATACATTATAAAAAGCTTTGAAAACATAACGGCTGTAAAATTCTTCTTAATCGCAAAGCGTGTTTAATTTGTTATTTTGTAGTATATATTTTTAGCATTACTTTTCTTTTTTTTTAGATTTTTCATCGCTTGTATAATTATGTTTAAATGTTTATAAATATTACACTGTACTGTTGTATATTAGTGTGTATATCAGACTTTGTTTCATACAAAAACTAAGCACATCGATTCGTCAATAAATTCATGTATTTGTATTTTGCATGTTAGTATCCGTGTGGTGTCTGCATATGTGGAGCCCCAAGTCGAGAGTTTGATCTGAAGCGATCGAAATATATGCATTTTCTTCAGCACTGTGGGTCTTTTCGATCAGAACTGATCACATATGCACGTGTATATAGAGTTATATATAAGAGGCGTAGAGAAACATTTTAGGCAAATACATTTGTTGCTCAAAAAGTCGTCCAATATTTAATTTAGTTAGGTTGTCATAGTCGTGTATATTGGTTTTACAGATTAGAGAGTTGGTCACATTGAAACACGCACATAGCAGATGCTGTGTCTAGAGATTAGGGCTAGGAAGTGGTGAACTAGCAGCTTTCCTTATATACAGTTTCCACTGCGGAACGGGAGTATAAAAAAATATGTTATCAACACAATTGATTAGAGGCGTGTAAGTGTTTATAGAAATTGTTTGTTTGTAAAAATTAAATGCGCGATCAACCTTTTGTTTAAGTTTTTCTCTTTATATTATTTAAATATAATTTGTTGTATACGCTGTTTATGTTTTAGTTCATTCAAAAATACTGTTCGTAAATGTTATTGAATTCGGATTTATGTTAGCTGAATGGCTGCCCACTGTCGAGCTTACAGAAGTATTGTAGCTACCAAGGATAAGCTTCCATTAAGTATTTTAAACACACATGAATGCACACTGTGTATTACACAGAGCTCGACGACTATATAATTTATTTTTTGCTTGCTTTAGTGGATTGCCATCAAGCTTCCATTGGTTAGGGACTTGACTCTATGCTCTTTGCAAAATCGATTGGATTATTGATAGGGGTTTAATATTCGCTTATCTTTCGTATCTTGTAAATTTGTAAACTGTAAATACTTCAAAAGAACACTTTCAGCATTGTATGGCATTCATATTCGTACTCTTTCGTTAAGTAACTACGCCTATACGCAGTGCAATAAACCTTTCGAACGATATTATTTACAAGGTAGATGATTGGAAAGAACTAAAAAAGTAGGACAAACTTTGGACACATTTAGAATAAGAACTTATAAGCTGTTAAAAATCTTTTCATGTTGCATTTTCGTACGCGTATAAACGTAGTTTCAGTTAATTTCCTTCTGTCTAACCGCAATGAATAGCTTTTTTCCTACCTCACTTGATATCGTCGTACTCATCGCTACCGTTCTTCGAGTCTCCCGACGCCTGGAAAGCCGTCATTACAGCCGCCCTGTGGTGTCCCTTGTCCGCGCCCAGCTTTTCCTCACCGTGGCTATTGGCCCCATTGCTGCCCGGCTTCTCGTCGAAGGCGTCCAGGAAGGGGTTGGTGGCCGCGTACTGGGCCCTATAGGTTCCCAGGGTGTGGTAGTTGTTGCCCCCGTTGGCGAAGGGTCGCGAACTGCCGCCACTGGAGCTACTGCTCGTGTAGAAGTCGTAGCTGTTGGTGGAGCCCGTCATGGAGCTAACACCGCTGCTGCTGGCGGTTCCCGCTCCACTGCCACTTCCCGCCGAGGAGTGGTAGGAGGAGCTGTTGGTCGATCCGCCGAACAGAGCTGCCCCAGTGGAGGTTCCGTTCTTGGGCAAAGTGCCGTACAGATGCATGGTATTGTGGTTGCCATTGCCGTTGGTGGTGGTAAAGGGGCTCGGATTGGCGGACGAGTGGTTGTGGCCACTGCCGTTGCCGTTCCCCATGCCACTACTGCCGAAGAGCGTGCTGCCATAGCTCCGGCTCTCGGAGTTTGCTCCCGAAACCGCTCCCAGCCCAGATCCCCCTCCTCCCATTCCCGACTTACTGCTACTGCTGCTGCCGGAGTTCCTGGATTCGTTTGAGGTCGCAGTGACGCCACCTACGTAGGTCTTGGTCTCCGTTTCCGAGGACGATGAAGAGGCCAGGCTGTCGAACAGTCGACGACCCGTGGAAACCAGCGAGGACGAGGCAGTGGTGCTGCTCACCTTGCTATCCTTGCTATCCCTACTGGATAGTCGCGAGGGAGATGACAACTTCTGGCTGTTTGAATTTGTATTCGAGTCCGCTGAGCTGGTGGTGTACTTGCTTATAGCTCCAGTGGTAGCACCCGGTTTGGTCGATGATCCCGGGCTTGGTGTCACCAGCTGGTAAGTACCCTTGGGTAGTCCGTCGCCACCCGGAGGCGAGGGCGAGTCCGGGGACTTGATCGGCGTAAACTGTACACGGGGCTCCCGCTTCAGATACTTGGACATCAGCTGGCTGGTGGTCATGGCCTGCGATTGGGCCAGCAAGGCGTTTGTGGAGGCCGAGGACTTGTAGGAGACCAGGTCATCCGAGTCGTCCGACGAGGTGGTCGGGGCCGAGGTGGCCGTCGACCCAGCACTGAGAACAGTGGCCTGTGATGAGCTGGAGCTGGATGTGGCGCTCGACTTGTTGCGCATGGCTTTGTAATCCTCGCCGGCGGCGGAGAGGCCACCTGCATTCGCCTTGCTGGGCGTGTAGCTACTGCTGTTGCCAAAGCTGCTCTTCTTGGCTTCCAGACTGGAGTACTTGGAGGTGTAGCTGGATTCCTCGTTCACCAAACTCTTGGACTGCGCTTTGTGCGGTTCATAGAAGTCCACGTTTCCCCTGCGAGACGCCGTGCCATTGCTCTCCTTGCCGCCCAAGGAAGAGCCTGCCTCCGCTTGGGTGGTGGGCGTGGTGATTTCCACAGGGGCGTCCTTCTGCAGCGGTGGCTTCTTCATCACGATGGAATAGGGGCTAGATGGTTGGTCGACGATCTTGACTTGCTTCACCGAAATGGGCGAAGCACCGCGCTTGATGGTATCCGTGCCTACGGGGGATTACAAGAGCATTAGCCACGTATTATTTTAGACTGCAGTAGCGAACTTAGAAGCACTGACTTGAAGGGCCATTTCTGTTCACTTACTTTTACCCGATCCGGATCCGGAGCCCGAGCCCGTCGATGCCGAACTACTGCCGGGGGAGGGTGTGCCTGGAAGTGGCAGTGGCGATTGGTCGGGAATTGCTGAGCCCACTGAGGCCCCCAATTGATAGGGCTGCAAGAGATTAGCAAGAAGAAAGAAAGGAGCAGGGTGGAACCCGCCAAGGTGATCAAATGTTAATCGGCTTCAAGCTTCAAGCGGCTTTCAGGGGAGTTAAGGGCGCAATACGTGCTAATTCTTTGTTTTGGGTTGTGCAGAGAATTTAAAATTTTGAATCGGTTCGGGGTGTATTTAGTGTTAGAGTGTTAATGGGTGTTTTCATGTGGGTAGTAATTGTGCGACACATACAGCGGACACGTTTATAGACAATAGACAAAAGACAATTTCACTTCGTGCGCGGTGCGATTCTCATACAGGTGACGGCCAATTCGTTAACCAATTAGGTATTTTTAATGGAATTCGGGTTGGGAATGCTGGTTGTGGATAGGTGGCGGGTTAGGCCTAAGCGTGAGGTGTATGGCATGCAAACAAGGTAAAAGAATCTATAAAAGTTTAATATATGTTAACGATAACAAGGAATTTATTAAAAATACTTTAGCATACATTTATCCCTCTTATTAGTCCCTTTTAAGTTAAAGGCCAACTTTGTGCATGAACGGGGTGCAGGTTACTTAAATCGGGTTTACTGGACAGTGAACTATTATGATAGCTGAACTGAAAAAGCAATACTTAACCCCGAACAAAAAATGTCAAACTAAGAAGTTTGAAAGAATTTCAACGGAATGTCGGCGGAACATTAAATGCTCAGAAATATTTCCCTCCCGTCTTTAAGATGTTCTATACTACATCAGATGTGCTTTTGGATTTTGGGAAAATCAATACGACAAGGTGTCGGGATGTTTTGGGCTGTGAACGTCAACCAACGAGGGAAACTGAAATCTATTCCTGGGACGAGGGTGTAAGCAATTCACAAATTAAGTTTGGATGATGAAGTTTTTACAATGGCAGTGGCACACGAGTTTAATGAAGCATTTACATGATGTGTTCTTTCATTTGGCATGTGTTGGCATACAGAGCTGTATGATTTACTTATTGGATTAGAGTGGATACATGTGGTAGAAATAGTCGTTACGAGTATGTTTATTTGTTACCAGTAGTGGGCCAATCATGCTTTACACGCCGTTCAACATTTATCACATCGCTCAAATCATCATCATTACCATCGCTTATATCGTACTGATATGTTAGATTATATAGATAGATATATGTAGTATACGTATATATTTATATCACAATTACAACGTCTATCGATCTGGGATCACAGCAAATTATGATTTACTTTACTATATTTCTTTTGCGTTGGTATTTCGTAAAAAGCACAAATCAAACTGACAACAGATAATGCTTAAGATATGTTTAATAGTTCAGAGAGTAAATATTTTTGAATTATCATCTTTTGCAGAACGGTCAACAGGAAAAGTTAGAAGAGCAAGAAAATGTTTCTGAATATGTTTGAAGTGTTTGTATGGATCTGGATTGTGTTGAATGAATAATAAGATATTTAAAAAACTTATCAAGTTAATCTTTTTTCCCAATCTGTCAAAACCTCATTCAAATTATGAACATAAGCTAAAAATATCAAAAATGTATAAAAGTTATACACCAATTTACAAATTAAAACTTGTAACTAAACACAAACTAAAAATCACTCAAACTTGTTTAAGATCTTTTAAAGAAAATAATAGTTGTCACTTGGACTTAAAGAAAATAAAGCCTAACCAAAGTTAGATGAAAGTAGGAGTGCGAAGTGTATTTAATGTGGATGAGTTAGTTGTATGCAAGTATTTCTGGTTAAGTATTCTCGTGTTGCAATCATTGTTTCTCATTTTCGCGGCGTCGCCTCTGCGCTGTTGTTTTTGGTGGCTGTGTTGTATGGATTCTGTTTGTTTACCTGTTGCACCGCTTGTTGCAAGGCTCGATGCGATTGAGCTAACTGACCCACTACTGATTGATACAGATGACTGTTGGCTGTGGCTGAGAGCTGAGGATGGCCTTGGGAGAGTATGTTGGTTACCGAAGTGGACGAGCGCAGAAGATTGCCCGCCGCCATGAGCTGCGCCTGCTGCTGCAGTAGAAGTTGCTGTCTGTCCGCTGGCAACGCACTGACTTTGCTTCCACGCTGCCCTGTTGACTCGCCGCGCCGACCTGTCTACATAGGACTCTGTATTAATCAATATTAATGTGGACGCGATTCGAGGTGTTCACGGTGGCTGAGTGGGGGAGGTGATTGAGGCGTACGGTTGCCACTAAATCGCTGCCAGGACATAAAACCTTTTCTTCTGTTTAAAGATCCAATATTGGGCGTTAGGAAACTATAATTAGTCATTAGCGTCGATAATTTTTAAATCTTAGCCAGTTGTAACTGTTTTTTGAAGAAGTAGTAAAATTACATCGCCATCAGACCACATTTTAAGAAGTTCCTTCTTTTACATGCTAATCTGTTTCTAGTGTTTAGGGTCTAATTTAACATTTTGTATTAAAAAATTAATTCTTTTATCCGAGTCTATTTAGCGTAGACGTATATCACATATCACATTTCAAGATAGAGTTTTTGTATATCACATTTTTTGTAAATCACATTTATCACGCTCTGAACATTAACCAAAAGTTAAACCAAAAATCATTTCATCTAAGTCACTTCTTTACTAAATAAACGATATGTTAAACTTCTTGGACCAGTGGACTATCCAATACTTTTTCTGACACGAGCTTTACATGCATATACAGCAAATTGTATGTCTTAGTTTAACTCAAAAATCGCACCGATAGTGGCAACCGTGGTGGTGGGTGGGTGTTTGGATGATTGGGGCTGTGTGTGTTCGTGTCTGAGTTTTGATTGCATAACAGCTAAGAGTGAGAACGGTTTTCGTGCCGCACTTGAGATTGAAAAAGAGAGCGAGCGGGTGGCAGAGATCCTGACTTGGAACCGCTGCTGATGCAGCAATGCATTCAAAGCCGGAACGGAGGAAGGAATCAAACTCTTGCAGGTGTGGTGGCTATTTTCGGTGTGTGTGTTTGTTGTTCGGGGCACTTTGGGTTGCTCTGAGATGGGGGATTCGGGATCGGACGCTGGGAGTACGTTACCTGAAGCAACGCCGGCCATATTGCTCATGCTCCCGGCGGTGGCCAGGCCGCCCATCATCGCCCCCGCAGCGCCGCCCATGTGCTGCGCCATCTGCTGATGCTGCGCCTGCGGCTGCGGCCAGATCTGCAGCAGATACTTGAGTACCGCGATCGGCTGGGCGTGATCGATGTCAGCGCCCGGCTGCGCACTCGCCGAATGCAGCATCAGCGGTGGGCCCATCACGGTGGCCAGCGCCTGGGCGGACATCTTGTTCCGCTCCGAGTTGGAGACGACCAGCGAGAGGTGGTCCAGCAGGAATACCAGAGTGGCCTGTAAAATATGTTTGAGAATCTACTTTTAAAATGGAAAATGGCTAATGCTTACCCTGTTTGCCCGCGGCAGGCAGTCGAGTATGCTAAGCATCAGTTTCGCATTGCCTTCGGGGTCATCTGGCAGGCAGACAGCTGAAAATGAAACAGAACAATTAAATTAGCATTATCTCCAATCAACAAGAAACCAATTTAAGTACCCAGGGCATCCACCGTCATCTGGAAGAGACAGCGCGTGAACAGCGGCTCCGGCAGCTCCCTGAGGTAATCCTTGAGCACGCCGGTGATGACGTTGATGTCAGGAACATGTTCCGGGCTCAATTCCACGGCACGGCTGTTGCGCTCGAAGGCCTCGCGCAGCAGTCGCTTCTTGGTGGCGGAGCCGCACAGTCGGTACAGCCCGATTATATCGAGCCCCCGGCGCTCCACCTCCTCCACACAGCGCCGCAAGACGATAGGCACCGGTGCACTGCCGGGCGCGTTCTTCGACTCGCGATTGACCACCGTCTCCAGGTCGGCGCCGAAGAGGGTGGGGTAGCCGGCCCTCAAGCTGGGCAGCCCCCTGCGCTTGTAGAGGGCCAGTGGGTCCGTGTGCCGCATGCGAATGTATATCGTGCCCCGGGGCTCAACCTTCAGGGCCAGCTGGTGGAGTGGCGACTGCCGGAGGATCGACGACAGCGAGATGGCCCCTCGGTAGCACAGCTTGTGCCTGTGCTGCGGATCCCACGAGTAGACCAGCACGTCCAGCTGCTTGTTGCCCACCAGGTCCAGCTCGAAGGACTCGTCCCAGTCGAACTGCAGGTCGCCCGAACGCACCACTGTGCGCGCCTTGTGCACGCGGTCGCACTCGATGACGCAGTAGAGGTCTCGGGTCTGGCCAGGTGGCACCTGCCCGCCCTGCGCTCCCTCCGGAGCTGTCCTCAGGCCGCGACCTGCGAGCAAGTGGATCCACAACATGCCGGATATCCCACCGATATCCACGATGGGCTTGTCCAGCTTGTACTTGGCAAACTCCGCCGGGTTGATGTCGATCTGGCGGTGTGGCCGAGGCAACGTGGCACTTGGCGTGGGGGCCGGACTCTGGTGGCCACCGGTGCTGAGAATGCTTCCGCTGGGACTGGCTGGACCGGCGGACAGCTCCAGTAGCTGCCTCATGCGCCGTATGCTGGGCGACCGAATGGAGCCAGCTCCGCCGATGTGCTGCGAGGACATGGATCTCACAGGCAGTGCGGAGATCGGACGAGTAAGGCCCATGTTCCTGTCGAGAGTGCCCGTGCCGAGGATGTGGGTTCTACTGGAGTAGATGCTCTCCGTCTGTGGGGAATAATATTATTATTATTTTAATTTAAATGATGATAGTGCCATAAAATATACGTACATTTCTCAGCGCATCGTGGATGTTTTCGGCGCTGCAGGAGAATCGCTGTGCCCGCGGCTGGGCAAACATGTCCCGAGTCATTCGCATTTGCTCCGCAATCGCCGAGCTGCTGGGCGCCCTCCTCAACCAGGCGCGGTACTCGTCCGCCGTGAATATCGACGGACTGGCTGTGATCCGCTGTCGCAGATCCCTGCCCCTCCGCGCATCGAATTCAGGTGCCGAAGTGTTCCCATCGTTTTCGTCCACCAAGCGATCGCCCATCCTGGAGCGAATGCCCTGCAGTCGCACTCCTGGTCGTTCCCGGGGCAGGGAATTGAATTTATTGAGGTCCGCGGCGCCGGCCAACAAGGCAGCCGCTGCCGCTGCGCCCACTCCTCCGCCGCCCGCTCCTCCCGCTCCCCTTGGCATGCTGCCGATGGCGGGTCTGTTGTAGTAGTAGTAGCTCGGCCTGGGACCAATTGTTGCCTCCGTGTCGCTGGAATAGTCCAGGTTTGGTCGGGAGCGACGGGTCAGCGACTGAGCTCCGCCCGCCGGGGGTCCGTACTTGGAGACACCGGCTCTCTGTTGATCGTAGCGGCCGTATCGTCCCAGGGTTCCACCCACTCCCACTGGCATCGGAGCCCCTCCAGCCGTTCCTGGCTTCAAACTGGAACGCAGAAGGGAGTGCCGTCCCAGGGAGTTGGAGTAGTCGGCGTATTCAACGCGAGGTAAGTGCTGATCGGAGCCAGATCGCGGGAAACGGGCGTGCTGTTGGGCGAGACCCACGTTCCCGGTGCCCGTGGACATTCTTCTCGAGGGACCCACGGGCGGACCGCCAGGCTGCCCGGGATAGAAGGCGTGCACCTTCTCCGCCAGGCTCTCCAGGGTGCCAGCATTCTGGTAGTAGGCGTGTGAGGGAGCAAAAGCATGGCCCTTTGTTGGCTGCTCCGTGATCACAGAGGATGGTGGCGGTGGTGGCTTGTAGCCCCAGTTGGGCGGCTCGCCCATGGCTCCTCCGCCTCCTCCTCCGCCGCCGCCGCGGGTATTGTAGTACATGTCCAGCTGCTCCGACTGCGGACTGTAGTTGTTCAGCCCGAGGCCTAGGCGGGATCGCGACTCCGTCATCTCGCGACCATCTCCTGGAAGAAATAGAGGAGAGGCAACCGATTAGCCTGACGAACACGGCGCCCACTTTAAACTACCTGTACGTCTTTCACGTGATGAGCGCGGTCTCGGAATCCGGTCCGTCTCGTCCAGATCCTCGTCCCGCAGGTCCCGCTTGATGACCACAACCGGTGGCGGTTTCTGCTCCGGACGCGAGAGCGTCGGCGGTCCGGGGGATCCTGTGCCGCGATTGCCACGCCGCTGCCGTATCGCCAGCACCAGGCGGCGCGGAATTGACATAATGATGACGACGTCGTCCAGGGACATGTGGGTCACGTCCACCAGGTTGACGGCCAGGATTTCATCGCCCACCTGAAGGGAAGGAGATTTTTGAAGGAAGGTCTCTAACATTTGCAATAATCTTACCCGCAAACAGCCGCTGTTGTAGACGGCCGACTCGAGAGCAATCCGCGAGATAAACACGCCATCCGTTCGATCCGCGCCATTGCCCTCGCGGATGTAAAGACCCAGCGTTTGCCCTGGCCGCTTGACGATCTCCACCAGCTGCACCGTGTGCCGTCCGTCCGCCTTGTTCATCAGCTTGTGGGCGGCGTCCACCGCCTGCTTGCTGCCCATGCATCGCGGCTCCAGGACGCGCACGATCATCTCGCCGCGCCGCTCCACCGCCTCCAGGGCCGCCGCCGTGTTGGGGTCGTGGTCATTCTCGACGGCCTCTATCTGGCGGAAGATCTCCGAGCTGATGCCGCTGACCTTGCGGAAGTCGCCCTGCAGCATCACCGGGTCCTTGACCCCGGCGGCATTCGACAGGCTCCCGCTGGGACCGCGGTGGTTGCCCTGGTTGCCGTGATGCTGCTGGTTGCCATGGTGCTGCTGGTTGCCGTGGTGTTGCTGGTTGCCCAGCGAGGACAGCTGGTTGGCGGGCAGCGGGCCCGGAGGTGCGCGTCCCGGGCTGGCAGTGACATCAGGAACTGATCTTCCATTCTCCTTTAAAAACGAAAAATGGGTAAATAGTTTCTCGTTAGTTTTATATTCATACTCGGCTGGCGCTGGGCTTTTATGCAAATCTCGAGTGCCACGCGCTACTGCATAAATTAAACTAATTGTTACCCCAGCTGCTGCAGCTTCTGCACTTGAGCTTCGCTAAAAGATTTAGCTTTGCATTAATTAAGCTAATTTGGCGCTGTTTAGTTCTACAAACGCTTCCTGGGTGTATTCTGCAGAGAACCAATTTTACTATCAATTTATTTGTGCAAACTCATGTAATTTAGTTATGTACTTTTCTAAATCGATACCTAAAATCTTATACAAACTATTCAATTTTATTACAGGTCTTAAAAAGAAACCCTTTTAATTCTCAGATTATTTCGTGATTTATTTTGCAATTAAATTAAATCTGATTAAAGTTATTAACTTCAAATATAATTTATATTTAGAAAAGTAAAAGAAGTTTACATATTGGTGCTTGGTTTTCCAAAGCGTAGAACTTTTCAGAGTGACAAACTCAATTTACTGGCAAATGGTAATCCTATGTTTTCCCATCAAACTCCCCTCTTATTCTGCAGTCGCCCTAGGAAGTATGCAATAATTATTTCGTCACTCATTTGGCGCTGACTTGGGGCCACTGTAATTTCTGTCAGTGCCACATCACTCGCTCGCAGCGTCATGCAAGGGACTCCAGGGCGACTGTACCCGGCACGTGACGTTCGCCGATGATGTCACACGGTCAGAAGTTGATGGGGGAAAGTCCAAGCCCTTCCGCTCTTCCCGCCGGAAAGGGAAGGGGGCAACCCACAGGCCACGGCAACAAAGTGCAACTTTGATTTTCCCCGGATTGTGTGAGGGACGCCCATAATATTGGTTTTAAATGAAGTTGGCTGGCGCAAGCTAAGCAAAGTTTTTAATGGATTAATACTGGGAAAGGGGTGTGCGGGTGGCCTCACAAATTGCGGTTGGGCAGCAAAGTTGCACTTGCCGCCCAACAGCAGCCACATCTCCTCAAGTGACCCTCAACTCGGCCCTGCGGTTGCCAAAAATCATGTTCGCAACGGTCACCAAAAGAAAAAAAAAATAGAAAGAAATACAGGGAAAGAAGAACACTTTGAAATTGCGAAACTTTGACATGTGTCGGTGACTGTCTGCCCCCAGTTCCCAACACCCACTGTCTATCCACTATCCACTCCTCATCCTTCTCCTCCCCCTCATTGTTGTTGCTGTTGTGTAACTTTGCCAAACTTGAAACAGCAGCAGCAACGAGAGCAGATGTCGTTAGGTCGGAAGTTTGGTCCTTCGCGCCTGCTCCGTCCATTTGCTGTTAGTCAAATAGGCATTATTATACTTGTGCTCTCTGAAAATCTGTGTTCACTGGGAAAAATAGGTAACACAGCCCTATGTTGATATCTAAGAATATTTTGTATTTATAACAAATAATTTACAAGTAAATATAAACTTGTACATCTAACTAAATATGAAGTAGTTTCATGTTTTTCGCACACTTCCCTTGCCACTTCTTATGCCTAACATTCGCAGAATATGGGCCATGTAGAGAGAAACTTTAGCTTTCCCTCAATCTTATGTCCTTTGGGCAATCGCTGAAAAACTTTCTGGCCAACTGGCATTAAACTATTAAAGTCTGTTTACTGTAATGGTATTTCGGTGTTTGTTTGCACTTTACCAACTGCAAATGCATAACCAAATAAATAATTCAAGCGAAATGCCGAGGCATCATTAACACACAGACCGCAAGGCACGAAAAAGTGTACATTTGCGCTTTCTTCCTCGACGAGAACTCCCATTTGCGTGAGTGTGTGAGGGAAAACTGGGCGTGGTCTTGGCCGAACAACTGTATTCAATAAAAAGGACTTGCCAGGCGGCACAAAGGACAAGAAGGCGGCACATTGTTGATGGCTTCCCATTGTTGTTGCTGTTTGCTAACGAGAACGCCGCTAGTGCAGCAACAAAAACAATAAATATAGATGGTGTGCATCGCGTGCAGGTCTGCTTAGGCCAGAGGATCTTTGGGAAAGCAGAGGAGCGGGTCCTAAATGGACACATGAAGTGCCAAGCCAACAGCAAACACCCTCCGTCCGAGGCTGTCAGCGGGAAATTTATTCACCCACGTGTGGGCAGTCTGACCCTTTTTCTCCTTTCCCGCACCCCTTGGAACGCGTCAAGTTCGGTATAGTCATTCCCCAGACCTGCAACACTTTGTTTGACACTTGAACAACTTTAAAACTTTATTTCATTAATTTTTAATGTATGTTTGTGGTCTAAAATGTTTAAATAAAATTCACAATCTGCTTTCAATAAATGTCCACTTTATTATATATTTACCCTCGAGTAACCGGTTTTGCAGGCCTATTTTAAGAGTACATATACGAAACTAGACTCCTTGTCTCGTATTCTTTTCTTGTGAATTTCAGCTGCATAGCCTGAGGTGCTTTCCACTCACTTTGCGGCCATAAGTTATTTACAGCGAGTCGCGTACTTAATTAGTAAGTGCATAGTTTATTAACCGGCAAATCCAATAAGTTAGGGGAGTAAGAAGAGGGACATTGCCTGCCGAAGCAGCGGAGGAGTGCTGCTGCGGCAAATGCAAATTACGAGGGCGGGCTTACATTAAGCGTCTTTAGTCAACGTCTGGCGCACATGTGACTCACGGAAGACCGAGGGCTGAACCCTCTCTTGGGGGCTGAGGACTGGGCTGCCTGTTTAAACTCATTTCAACTTCATTATGTTGTTGCTGCTGCTGACTAAGCAGCGAGCCTACGGAAACCACCCAGACCCACCCCCTTTATTCGCCCCCCGCCGGGTGACGACAACTAATTGAAAATCCTCAAGACATCACATATTGAGGACTGACTTTGGCAAGCTTTTTTAATTATGGATGATTCTTCTGACTGGCAGTTTCTGTTGGGAGGAAAAACTAATTTGGAAAGGACCTTACGCCAGAGCGAGAGGGGCGATGGGGCGAGGGAGCGAGAGGGATGGAGGAAGCCATTAGAGGAAGTTGCGTGACAACACAAATCAATAAAATCATTTTAGTGCCTCTACAGCCAAATAAAAAATAAACACCCGAAAACGGAAATCGACTAAAATTGTAATTATGTCAGCGCAGACGCCATTAACTGCCATAAACTATCAGTGAGGAAAGCAGTCTTGGATGGAAGGTAAGATGTGGCAAGATATTTAAAATATATATCTAAAAAATCAAATAATCAATTTAATGTGTCGGAGAGCAAAGAACTTCTTCATCTAGTAAGGAGTTACTTTCAATTCCCAACAATCGCAACACTCTCACGTTTTCCCTCAGTGTACCCAGTTGGGTCTAATCATTTCGGAAGGTCCGAATGCTATGGAAGAGTGCGTCATTTCCCTGGCCAGGTTAATAATTGACTAGCCATAATTGTAATGACTGAGCCCAACTTCGTTTCCAGCCAGAATTGCTTCTGTTTTCCGGGGGAGGTTGACTTGCCTCTTAGTTCTGCCTCCCCTCCCCACCCATTCCCCGTTTTCCTCGGGTGATTGATTGTCCGACGCATTGATTGATTGACAGAGCGTGTGATTTAGCATGATGTGCGATCCCTTTCCCTCGCCTTTGTCATTTCATCCGGACGCTGCTTAGATGGCCCAAACAAAAATTAGAATAATTGCCTTGGCTTTGCGGCCATTTGGATTGATGAAATTGATTTTGTTTTGCCAACGTCGAGTAATTAATAACTCTATACAAAATAGCAAGTCATGTTATTTGTCTAATGGTGCTCAAACTGATCGAATTACTTGGCCAGCGGAAGGAGGGCTAAAAGCGGCCCAGAGTTCTCGGAACATTCGTCTCGCCCATACAACTTTTAATGGCCATAACGTGCTTTCGACTTAACCACTAAAATTTTCCACCCAACATGAATGCTTCACGTTCTGGGGAATAACTTTCAGGAAATCCACCACAGCATTTTGTTAACAATTCGTTGTATAATTTGTTCTCGAAAACAAATTGTATTCCGGTCCGCACGTGGATCAAGAAATTGTTGTTCTACTCCGGGGGCTTTGGCTTTGCCTTAGGCTTTCATTTGGCATTCATAACCGTTCTCCACACAAAACAATTTCCTTGGGCCAAACTATTCCGGGCAAATAATAGAACAATGCTGACTAAACCGAGCCGTACCGAAACCAAAACCGAATTCCACCTGAGCCGCAAACAAAGGCTGGATAATTATAAATTTAAATGGCCAGTGGAACTCCCTGGGCGGCGCCTCCATGCCAATTACCCGTCACTCGGCTCCCTCGTCCGGAATTCACCGAATCCACTGACAACGATTACAATTAAATGCCAAATGCACAACGTTCCGCCGCCATGTTAATAATAGTTGTCAGTTGCAGCTGCGCTAATGTCAAAATATGTGGCACAAGACCAGAGAACCGGGCACATTCACATTCTCTGCCAGCGAACAGGAGCCTTTGCTCGACTCGAATCAGATTGGATTGCTTTGGATTTGGCTTTTGGCTGGTGCAGGGGGCGCCAGTCGAGATAACCGCAAATTAAGGCAAACAACAAGGCAACAACCACGACGACAACACAAGTGACACAAGCCGCATTGTGGCGGTGACTCCGACAGCCGAGCAGCCTGAATGGCTGAATGTGAATGAATATGGGTATGGGTAGGGACATGGGAGTCAGCACTTTCATGGGCACAGCACAGCACACCCGGCGTATACGTGATTTATTGATTAAATTTAAATTTGCCCGGGAGCAAACAATGGGGCATGCCAAGATGGCGTCAAACGCATTCCAAGCATCGCATTATGCAATTAGATCCGGGTCGCTTACAAACACCCACACAAACATGCACAGCTAAGCCGAGTGTCAGGATATCAGGGCATCAAAGACCTTAAGCCTCCATCCAATCAAAAGTGTCGAGCAGAACAGGATGAAGCGTGAAGATATTCAGCCCGAAAAGCTGGATAAGAGTGCAGGACAAACCTTTCACTGGCTCCGGCCACTCACATCACTCAGGACACAAGGACACCGACATGAATGGGGAAAGGGTAGGGTAGAAGAAAGCGGGACGGGTATCCAGAAGGATTCCCATATGTACAGAGTCTGCACTCGAAAAATTTTAAAGGCCATTTAGAGTATATTTAATATAAATTTTAATGTTTAGTAATATATTTGTATCTACTAATTTAGTAATAAATAAATAAACTTAATACAGGTTAAAACTCTTAAAATCAATCCATTTTAAAATCTTTTTTATTTAAGCTTTAAGGGACAGCCACAAAATATAAATGTTAGGCATTTTTAAAAGTGAATTTTCGGTTCAAGTGCCCAGCTTCGACCGCTCCAAAAAATTTAATTACCCGCCGAAGGAAAGAAGAACGCAAACAGTCTCGTGCCCACAATTTTATCTATGCAAATATTTTTAGCGCCGCTCCAAGGGCTGCATACTTAATGGAATTTTATTTCAATATTTTAAGCACCCTTCGCCGTCGGCCAAAGTTGTTGAAAGTTGCAATCTGTGGCTGCCGGACTGTATACGTGTGTAAATAAACAAAAAGCGATTGTGTCTAAGTGGGTTCTCATTGGGCCGTGGATGGCCTAGGGGCGTTCTATCATCACAAGTTCAAAGTTGGTTTATTTATCAAGCCCGGTTTTTTGTTTCTTTCTGTTGCGTTGCCCCTCAAAGTAGTTGATTCGTTTTGGTTTGTTGGCCTTTGCTGCGCGCATCCATGAAATATGCATTATTATTTGTTTTACGCTTATTTATTTATTCATTCATCCGCATAAATGTACGCACCAAAAAAAAAAGAGAGAAATATTAAATTTAAAAAAAATGGGGGGAAGGGAAGAAATGGTAAACGTTTATAGCAGATGAAAAAATAAAAACAAAAGGGGGCACAGGGGGGTTTAACCGGCTAATAGGCGCAACTGCGGAGCGTGCAAAAGGCAATATTTGCATACCGATCCATATACATAAATATTAAAGTGAAATACACAAAAGTATATACGAAAATGTCATGCAAATTCGCTCGCCTCTGGCTGAAGGCACTCGTCATCCCATGTGGAGTGGGTGGCAGTGGGCGGTCGGTTGGACCTGCGTACTCCTCGCAGACTTATGACATTTCCAGCGCTTTATGGGGCGACGGTTATTATTGATGTGGGTGTAGCGAAGCCTGCCTCCTCGGAATTTTCCACCCAACAGCACAACAACTACACCATGATATTGCAGAAATATTTCCTTTGACGCGAATCTAACTCAATATTCCTCAGCAGCTAAGAACCCGAATCACTTCGAGCACACAAACACACTCCGTCCCCAGCAGCACACTTCAACTTTTATACATGTTTTGCATTTAAATATTTATTAGCTCCCTTGAGCAGAAAAATGGTTTAAGCTCAAGTTTCCAAAATTCCACTTATACTTTGCTAATAAAAATACAACATATTTATACAATAGAAGCTTTATATCACAAAAACGTTCAATTTTATGCACAATATATAACTCAAACTAGCTAATAAACTTTCCAACGAAACAAACCACAATAGAATTTGAATAAAATTTGCTTCAATAGAATTAATATTTTAACCATTTTTTCACGATAATTTATAGCTAGGCCTAGGACAATAGTTTACCATTTCGCTGTTAAACGTACATGCGATATGTTCTCAAACAAAGGTCAAAATATGCTAAATTAATGGCTCGCCAGTCTGAAATTTAGATTTCGATCTTAAATCGCATAAAGCCCATGAATGATGCGGATTTCAAAGAAGCACATAAATCGTGAGCTCATTATGGGAGTAATACATCGGATTTGCAGCTCTACTCCAAGGGCAACGTAGGTTCCATTGCCCGGCTATATTACTTAATATGCTATTAATAAATAAGCCAAAGCCGCACACAACATTATACATTATACACTCAGCATTCAACACTCACCTTGCGATGGCTGCTTCTGGTCAGGAAACATCCTGTGGTGGCGCTATCACACATTAATTTTGTTGCAGCCAACTTGCCTGTTTCGCGTTGAACTCGAGATATAGAAACGGTTCGGTTCGTCCACTATATGTGGCGCCTCGAAGGGATATGTTGAGTTTACTAAGTTATGCGACCGTTTTTGCGCCTGATTCGATTGGTTTCGATTGTATACCTAGTTCGCTGTATGGTTTATCCTTGCTCGTGATTCGGTGGTTTCGTAACTGCTACTTAGGCTATAATTTGATACGTATTTTGTTGCTCCCGCACACGTCCTAAGGCTTAGTTCCAATTGTATCATTCTTCTTTTCGTTTCGCTTCGATTCGTTTTGTTTCGCTCGGTTATGGCCTTATCCGCTTTCCATTTTCTAAGCACACAAGAGTCGTGATAACTGTATCTATGAGTGTGCCTGTATATCAGGCAGACGCCCCCTGACCCCTGACCCCTGGCCTGCGTCCCAAAGTGTGTGTGTGTGGCTTCCGTTTTGGCTGCCTTTTGTTGCCAAGCGAAATATTTATGTTTGCCTTTCACGCTTCTCTGCCAATGGCGAATTTCGAAAGGAGGGCTTCCATCTCCTTTCGCTGCCAAAACGATTTCAAAATTTCTACACAATTGATTTAAATGGCTCTTTAAAAGCGGTGGTCTCCCCCTCCCCCACTAAATCCCGTCGGGCAGAGTGCCAGGATAAGATAAGGATGCGGAGCAAGTGGAGCCACCCGCGGGGCATCGCGAATTTCACTTCACACGCCTTCGGCTTCGAGCCCGGTGAAAATAATTTCGTCTGGCCGTGCGAAAATTTCATTAATTTCAGGCATACTAAATTAAAACGGGGCACAGGCAGCGCAACAACTCGAAACAACCCGAACAAAAGCCGGCTCCACTAATTTGTGGGGAACAAAAAGAAAGAAGGTGGCAAAGAAAAATGGTTTTCCTCTTTTAAGGCGGACAGTAATATAGTTCTCTTGCGAAAGTGTGAAAAGCCATTGCCGACTATCCATAAAGAAAGATTACGGCAGAGATATTATTCCACGAAAATTTAAAATGCAACCGAAATTAACAAGAAACACAAAATGTAAATTTCTAAATTCTTAGACAAAAATTGAGTTTTCAAATCTAATATTTAAGCAGTACTTACACACAACTGCTATTAAAAGAAAATTGATTTTACTCAACCTGGCAGATTACCAAAAACAATTAAATTTCTGATAGGAATACAGAAGTCAGATAAATCAAAATTAAATTTTCATAACTAAAAGTAGCTTTGGAAATCTTTTATTTTATCATTTTAATTATCATCTTTTTCCTGTAGCAGCCAAATTTCAGGGGATTTATTGCCCACGGAGCTTCGCCCTTGCTAATTTTTTGCCCCCTTCTGAAACTGGATGATGCAAATGCGCTGGCTAAGAGCACACTAAAAAAAAATATTATTGAAAATGCAAATTAAATGTTTTAATTTGGTAAAAAACTAAAGACTTAAAAAAAAGAAAAGAATCAAGGATTTTTGCGTTGCTATTAAAGATTTTAAAAAGTACTAAGCTGGGATTTTTCTATAAGTGTACATAAAAACAATGCCGCTAGCTCTAGTTACATTTCCCGCGCGGCTGCTTTGGCAATATAAACCGGGAGGAGTCGTGGTGTGTGGGTGGGTCTGTCGAAGGCGTTAGGTTTACTCTGCAGACGTGCTAAGACCGACAGCGGCAAGTAAATGCCAAAAATTACATTTTGCCACTTTTGCAGACAAAAGATGAAGCCCCGAAAATCCCCGAGAGTTTGGCAACGGGCAACGCGGCGTATACGCAACGCGGACCGAGCTACGTGGGTTAGCATTGTCCAAGATAATGGCTGCTTTGGGGGCGGCCCACGTTCCCTGCTCCTTGCTCTGTTATCCTTGCCAGGCAATCGTCGGGCTGTTGAACCTTAAGTGTGTGCGTCTGCTCCAGCGCCATGTGCCCTTTTGTCCCAGTGTGTGTGAGAGTGGGTGGGTGGGATGGATACATCTGCCTTTGTGTGTGTGAGGGGGCGTGAGCGCGCGCATTTAGCAACAAAAATTTTGTCTGTATATGGGACAGTCCAAAAAAGTGGGAAAGAAGGCGCACAAAAATGAATAAGTCGTTGAAGAAATTGCGTTGCGTATACGCAGCGTTGTCTGGCCCCAATAAATTACATTTCGCTTGACACACACACACATTTCACACAAGGACACGTGCACTGAGCTCCACCATTTCGGATGGTGCTTGTTTACCTAGTTGTAGATTTGCTTTGCCTTGAAAAAATAATATGTATGTATTCCCTAAGACCGTTTTAATTGACTGCCGTTTTTCCTCCGTTCGCCGTTCGCCTTTTTTGGTATTTTGGTATTGATCGAGCCAGCGAGGCAATTTAACGCGACATTTAACTTTTATCGCCGCGCTTCGTTCGCTTTTGTGCAATAATTTCCAGAGTTCGCCCGCGGCGATGACGAGAATGTGCCGTTCGACTCGGTTTTTCTTTTTTCTGAGGACCTCTGTTGAGCGCGCGCGTATTTCTTCTACCGCCGCCGCCCCCGCGTTCGTGAAATAGTATTGAATAAGTTGCTTTTTAATGAGTTTTACTACACGCCACGAGCTCTGCAGCTGAGTATGTGTGTGTATGCGTGTACTACTACGCACGCACGACGCTGCTGCTATAACGGTATTTCGGTATTTCGGAACTTCGGCGAACGGACCACGAGTCGAACGTCCAGCGCGCTCAACTGAACCTTGCGTATTGAATCCACTGGCCCGGCTGGCGAGCTTCGCTCCGAAGTCGGGAAACGGGAAAATGCCAGCCGAAGTTGGCGGCGAAACATCTCCATTCTCGAAATTGGAGCAAATACATTCACAAACAGGAAAAGCCCCTCGCACACACACACACTCCCCCACACAGTGGGAAAACTTTCTTGTGTAACGGGAGCGAAAGCTCTGGCTCGGCTCGGAAAACTTCGGCACTTTAGACACTGTAGTGTGCGTTTGCGTGCTGTCCTCTCTGCGCTCTGTGTGTGTATGTATTTGAATTATTTAACGGGGAAAAATTGGCAGTCGGGATTTGGGGAATTGAGTTTGATACGCGCCAGGATGCCAGGATGCCAGCAGCTCCTGCCGTTAAGCGGAATGTGGAAGACGTCTACTGGGGACGCTGCGCCGGCATTGCCAGATGTGATTTCGCCGAGCGGTCTTGAACTTGTCGAAAATGCCCAAGACACTCGGTTCGCATAATTGATTGCACTAGCGAACTGTTTGTTAAAATGCGTCGAATTAATAGAAATTAATTTTGAGGCTTATTTGCTTATCCATAAGATTTTTCCTAACCACATCAACCCCAAAAACATGAATCCATTTATAAGAAGTAATATAGGAATTATAGGTAGATATATATTTAAAAAACATTTCTAAATTTACAAATTGATTCACTTAGGCATTGAAAAAATTCAAAATAAATAACGATTTAAAGGGTTGACCAATATTACAACTTAACTTTTAATCCTTTATTTTCGATTCCACTCAAGCCTCCAATCGAATGCCAACCGCCATTCAAAGCTTGTTTTGTCATCGATACAAGAGCTTTGCTAGATGAGCTTCGTTATGTTTTCAATTCCCTGCCAGCCCTTTCATCCGCTTTAAAGGACTTCGGCGGGACAACGGGGAAGTACCTCGAACGGCAGCCGGGCTAAGTGAGTCCCACTCAAATCATTTCCACCGAGCCTTCACTTGACTCCCACGCACACTCGCCCCGAAGAGTGCCCCTAATCCCGGCATCGATAACAATTACAGGCGCAGGACTATTTAGGGAAAGCGAGTGGCAAACGAATCGAAATGCCAGCAAAGTGCCAATCATGAGTGGACTGAACCTGGAACCTGGAGCCTGGACCCAACTCAAAAGCGCTGCGGGACCGGCTGGCATGACAGACAAACATTATGAATGATAACGGTCCAACACAATGGCGCTTGTGCAAATGTTTGTTTATCAAGCCGTTCGAATCAACGGAATGAAACAAAGCGGATTGTTTGGAAGTCGGGGAGGTCGCATTATGAATATGTTTAATAGCCCACTGCCGATGACACAAACAGATAAGGCATTGCCATTAAAAACGCATTACAATTGATAGGAAAACGAGTGCAGAGATTGGGGCTACCATATATATATGTGTGAGTGTGTCTGTGTTGGCCACATCATTCACAAAAGCTGCAGCACACCCACACTCTCGTATCGACACCATCCTTATTTCCACCTCCACCACCGCCGAACCACTCGAATGTGGGTCAGTTTGGTCCGCCAATCCGGCAGCCCACCGCTGACAGGCAATCAACTGTCAGGCCGGGCGACATGCAAAATGAATGCACTGCGAAAAGTGTGTGTTTTCCAAGGCGCAGGCAACCACATTTACTCCGCAGCTAGGAAAACACATACGACCAGTTGTACGTAAATTTCCCCAGAAATACACCACGTTACGTATACGCACCGTAGACGCCTGCGCGGATAAGATGCGCAAACGGTGGGGTCACAAACAGGAAAACTCGACACTCGGCACGCCGCTGGCCAACGTGCTGGGTCATCGAATCCATCCAGCGACTGTGGCAGCCGGATGCGAGCGGCTAATAACAAACTTCCGGAGAGGAAAAATTCTTTGTCATTGGAATTTGTCAAGCGTAGCAAATTGAGTTCGCAGCTACGCGCCGCTTGAAACGGAATTGAATTCGAAAATTCTCAGCGCACACACAATGCGAAAAACTTTGGCGAAAATGCAAATGATGCTGTGGTCAGGTTGCACATAATGTTGCAACCAGGAAATCAAATTAATTTTATAATAAATATTAACTTTTAAGTATCAATATCTAACAAAATTAAAATAATAATGTTTATATGTTTAATTTTTTCGTTAAGGAAAAGCATTCTAAATTTGAGTCCAAAAACTGCACTTTTATAACTTAGGTGATTGTGTCCCGATTTTGAGGTAAAATTCCCTAATGATCTAAATTTCAATTTGTCATATAAACGAAAGTCTTTTCAGAATGGGAGCCAAAAACTGCTTTTCTATAGTTTATAGCTTAAATATTTAAATCCCGGTTTAAATGCGGCATGCCTCTATGAATTTTTAGTTTAATTCTCCAAGAATCTACATTTCAATTTATCTTTCAGCGACTTTAAATTTGTTAGCCGATCTAGAAGAGTTAAATTTTCAGTATGCATTCAAATATTCATCTTTCAATCCTTGAATTTATCCACTCCGTATACACAAGGCAGATGGTAAATCAAACATTTTTGAACCTGCCTGCCCTTCACTAAGTAATTCCAACTCTTTGTCAAGTTTATCGGGAACTCATATATCTATCCTCCACTTGTTTTTCTGTCCAAAGGTCGAAAGTACAGGTAAGCCTCCTCAGGCAGAAGTTGGAGTGGTCAGGTCAGGACACAAAAAAAAGGTAAACTTAGAGACCAAGTTTGATGCGGCTTTGATGCTGCTGCCCTCGAGTGAATTATGCAAAGTTTTGCGCTGCTCTTTCGTGAGGCGTAATCCGCTTAGCGAGTGCGATTCGGTTCAAAGGTAAAGCCCCACTTACGCGGCGGTGGGAGGTGAAGGGTGGATAGTGCCGAGTCCAGGCGCCCACGGTAAATTGCCCTTTAAGTGCCTTCATTGGCAATTAATGCCGCCGGCGTTTGCCTTGGCACTAGACTAATTGCAGTCGGCGTCAACAACTAATCGCAATTGGCGTGAAAATTCTACATCAACTATGTAAGCGATACCCCCTCCAATGGGCCAACTGAGGGTATGCCTCCCACTCCCCATCAATCACTGTACAGTATGTATAATTCAATTTGAATAGATTCATGCAGGAGTCTAATTTGAATCGTTACTGACTGCAAAGCCTTGGCACAATTTTGGGCCGTGTCTTCGCCTGTGCTCGACTGTTAACATGTCATGGCCTAAAGGCCAGGCTTTGTTCTCGCCTGGCTAATTGATGTCATTTGGCGTCTGTCTGTCGTTCGTTTTCCTATGGTTTGCCCAGTCGAGTTTTCTATTAATGTTCAAACTTTGAAATGCCCGCAGTAAAATATATACTTGCATCAGCATCTTCAAAATTGCACTCTTAATGACAAGGAACATGCACAATCATTGTCACCCACACATAAGTGATAATTTATTACTCATATTGCTGGGAAAACATTTCCAATTAACTTGTAAACACAATTATCTATTAATAGGATCTCTTTATCATAGGGTTGTTGAGTGTTTTATAGGTCACTATAAATATGTAGCTGTTGCATCCCATAATATGTTTACATTATTTATCATAAAGTATAAAGAATACTAAATTGTATGCTGAAAAGCGCGCTACATAAAAACTCAATTCCTTTTTATGTTGAAATATCTGCTGTTTTTTTTAAATCTTCTTTTGAAGTAGCCTCTCAAATAAAGGCCATTGTAAATTAAATGTACGAACTCTTAGACTCTGAAAAGAACGGCAGTAAAAATATCCCTGCATCATGGTGACCATTAAAGTTGCATATTTAATGTCGAGCCACACGCGCCAAAGTTTTTTTGCACAATTTGCTAAGCTGAAAAAATGTCCTACAAACTTTTGCTTAACTCTGGTCACTCTAAGCAAGCACAGCCAAGCCGCAAAAACCAAAAAAGTGGGTGGGGGGAATCAGAATCGACAACAACGAAAATGGTTCGTATTTCTCTACTACAAAAGCTTTACCAAGCACCAGAGAGAAAACACTCATAAAAAGAGAACGGGGGTAGAAGAGTGAAAAGAGAGAAATCGCAGGCACAGGCACATCCACCAACCTTAACCCACCAACCCCCTCGGATCTGTGCCAAGCAAATGCAAAATACGTTAAAGGTACGAAAAAGTAAGAAGGAAAATGTGGGAGGGGAATTCCGCCGAAACGTAACGAAAATCCACAGCAAAGCAAACAGAAAATTTTAGCAACCCAAGGGGAAAAGTGGGCGGCCAAGTGGGTGGCTAAGGGGTGGTTGTGCAGCTTGGAACACGCGAAGCCACGACCTATCCACACAACAATCGTGTGTGGGTGTTGTTGGATCCAAACATCCAAACACTTGGCAGCCAACTGGGTTTACATGTGAGTGGCATAAACCGCTTTTAGTGCGCACACAGATACCCACGCACACCACAGCACGAGCACTAGGATGCTGCCTTCTGAAGGATTGTAGGTTGTGGGTTAATTTCGTTTTGGCACTGCAATTTCTGCAGCTGCCACGATTCGCTCTCAACCCGTCCACTCAGAATAAAACAGACCGAAAAAAATAAAAAGATCGGTATTGCAAATAAAACATTGGCATTTAAGAACTCTAATTTGTATCTTTTGTAAAAATGAGACCGAATTTTAAAAAAAGAGAAATCTACAGATGCTGAGATGTTATTTTAGAATCGAAAAAATCATTTTAAAATATTAGCCAATATAAGATAAAGTTATTCTAAGGAGCACTCAAATGGAGTTCGTTTTTATAACGAGCTCGTAGATCCATATTTATTTGAAGTGCATCCATCATTCTCCATCGACTGTGTTTGTTTGCAAAAGAGTGGCCTCAATACGGGCGTTAGCCTGCACCCCCCGCACACGCAGACCTCAAACTCGGCGAGATGGTGATGTTTTCATGGTCCAAAAATAAAATGTGTCATATGCAGTGTTGCCACTCAAAGACTAGAAGGCAGAAACCAGAAAACAGAGCTCAGCTCAACTCGGCTCAGCCGATGGGCAGCCCATTATCATTACCACGAGGCTGGGCTAATTCCCGCTCATCATTTTAATGGCCAGACTGGCTGACGGAAATAATTAAAAATTAGTTAGGAGCGGCGCAAAGGTGCGAGCCGCGGATCCTTGGTCCTTCGTCCTTGGTTCTTGGCCGTAAGTCAACTGTCAAAACGCTGGAAATTCGCTCGATGCAAAATGTATAAACACGTTCGACTGTTCGTTCCCCGATGGGAAAGTGCGGCCCAATGACAGGCAAATATTTTACGTGCACGCAACAAACTCGACTCTTCGATGAATACGGAAACATTTCAATATGTCGACTGTTGACTAGTGTCTCTGGTATCCCGTAGTTGCGTAAGACTTTTGCAATTAGTTGCGCAAATGAAGGGCACGTAGTTGAAGTGAGTCGAGCAGCAGCAGCAGCACAAGTCTGAACTGGATTTCGAGGCACGTAAGCATCCCTAACAAGGTAAGCGAAGTGCCGAGAAAGCCGTCCTTGAGCCAGTTGGCATACATTGTTCAGCGGGTCGAAAGCGGAAAGAAACTTGGCCAAGACTCTCACATACGGAGAAATTCGAGTTGACTGCTTACTCAATTAGTTAATTAATTGTTTGCAATTGAATGTCAGTGGATTAAATGGGTAATCAAAAACAGGTAATAATCAGAAACAGGTAATATAATCAAGAACCTAAAGAAATAAATAATATTGCTTCAACTAAACATCCACAATTTTAGACATTTTAAACTATCAAAAGCTGATCAAATTGGCTTTTTGAAAGCCAGACTATTAAATTAATCAGTGAACAGTAAGCTGAACGCCTTGGCTACAAGGGTCCCGAGGTATTTTGCTCTATCAGAGCTCTTTCCAAGTCAATGCACCCACAATTAAGCTTATTAAGCACCAGGGGGAGGACAACTTTTTGCGCTGCGTTGGCAGCAATTAAAAAACCGCTACACCTGCGTTGCCAATTAATAGTTTTAGCTTGTTCTTTTTGAAAATCATTTGGCAACTAAAACAATTGAAGGAGATGTGGGATTCCCGGAAGTGCAGCGGGGCAGAAACGCTTTTTCTGGTGGCTGCTCGGTAGTCGAGCGAACAAATTGCAAGGGAAAAGGCAAAAGAAATCGCAAGAAATATCGGGAGCAGTTGGTCGCATGCAGGAGAAATGCTGTGCCAGTGTTTGTCTTGGGCAAAACTTTCCACCGCTGAATTGTATCTGTGAGGACGCCGGCACTGAGAGGAATACTAGGTGGAAAAGCAAAATTCTAGAATTTTTCATATATTCCATATATTCGAGGAGAAGCTACGTTTAACCCAAGGAAACTCATAAGACACTCCTGGCAATTTTTCACTGTGTGTGTGTATAGGAGCAGCAACACCATCTCCATCTGCAGTTCCAGCTGAGGCAATATCCTTATCTGCATTGAGGCAAAATTCTGTGCCAGTCGTCCTCGCTCCCAGTTTCCTGGCTGCGTCTTCCAATTGTTGTCGGCAACTCGGAAGGCAACTCAAACAGCCGAAGAAAGACTCCAGACTGCGGCTGCCTAAATGCCCGCCATTTATTTGTGAATGGCACTCCGCAGACTCCAGGGCTAAGAAGACAGAGGGACTGGAAAACCGGATGCCAGGAGGAGACGCCATCGTTCTGTTCTGCGCCATTTCAAAGCACTAAACGTGCCGCTGCATGGCAAACAAGTTGAAAAAATTTTCCACAAAGCCTCCAGCAAGCTCCCCGTACATCAAGGGCCGTTGGCCACAGCCGCAAACTATTTTCATAAACTTCCATCCAGTGGGCAACTAATCACGCAAACATTTAAAGTACACCATCAATCTATCACAACAGTCTTGTCAACGGAGAAAAGTACTTTAAAGAAAATTAAAAATGAAAAAGAAAATTTCTAAAGGTCTGTTTCAAAGAAACATAACGTTTTTGTTATTTACAATCAAATAAAAACACCTCTTAACGAGGTAAAAAACTAGTGACGACCGCACCTTCAACATACAAAAGTTCTGATATCAACATTTGTGACGAAAAATTATTACACTCGTCATTAAATAGACTTTCTAATATTTTCTCATTCGGCCCGCCCTAACAAACTATTCCAGCATTTTTCCCTTCACAGGCATTTTCTATTGCAGCGTGCCGAATGAGAAAATATTAGAAAGTCTATTTAATGACGAGTGTAATAATTTTAAGGAATCTCAAGGGCTATACAGTTTAAGGTTTTAAAGAAAATCGTTAGAGCCGTTTTTGAGAAAAATAAAAAAAAGCTAAAAAAAAAGTTTTAAAAAATTGTCTTTTGTTCATATTTTTTTAATTATTACATTTACACAAATTGCATATAGAAGGCGTTTATAGCATTTAAAAATACCTTTCAAACGAGATGCAGCACAAGTCTGTAGCTTTAGTAGTATAGAAGTTACGGCTTTCCGATTTTTAGCTATTTATAGCTGTTTTCCCGCTAAACTAGCGAGTTTTTCCAAAAGTGGTAGAACAAAAGTTTTTTATATCGATGTGATGAACGTCATATAAAATTTTCAAAACTTAAAAAACATGTTTTGGACAAACTGACAAACTGACAAACTGACAAACTGACAAACAGAATTAAATTTTCATTTTGGGAAGACGAAGAAAATCTTATTTTGGCTATAACTTTTGAACGGAGCGTCGGATTTTGACAAACGACCCCTCATTCGACGGGTATTTTCAAAAGGAATACAAGTAAAATATTGCGAGGGGGCAATTATCCCCACCGGCCCCAACAGCTCCAAATTTCGAAATTTTCACTTTTTCACTTTCACCGCTCTCTCTCCCAAGCCAATTGATTTTCTTAGAGTCTTGGTATGCAATCCTGTTAGTTTTTGCAATACCTTTCGATAGGTGTATCATTCATTATGATCGGACCATCACAGTAGATTTTCATTTCTTCGTGTATATATAGTAGTCGCCTTCGCACACTCTCCTGGTGCGCTTCGTCACTACATGGACTGCCGTCCATAGTGATTTTTAATCATTCCCTCTTGTGGAAGAGTATAATTTTATACAATCAGCTTCAATTTCACACTTTAATCCCAATGCAATATGCATTGCCACACTAAACCGCTGGACATTTTGATTCCAAGCGATTAAATTGAGAAAAATCAATCGCCCTATCAGCGTTTGTCAGTCAGATTTTCAATTAAATTTCAAATACAGCCAATGCACATTTACGGCTGCCACTTCACATCACTCATGCGTCGTTGCGCATAAATCAAAATAATTTACTGCCTCGCCGGCAGTGGAATTTATTGAAATTCCGCCGAAAAAAGGATGCAGATGCAACTGGATGCTGGATGGTGGATAGTGGATGCTCGATTGCAGTGCGCAAAACAATCCCATTGAATGGTTTCGATTTCGATTTCAGCCGGGCCAGCCTTCCAATTTGTAATGCAATATGCTGATTTCGGATTTCTGGCCCCTCGCTGCCTGTTTGGCTGCCAGTCAACACTCGTGTGCCAATAGAAATGCCAACGCGTCTCACTTGACCAACTTTGCAGCTGGTTGCCGCTGTTTTCTGCTCAAGTGCCAGGAAAAGCGGAAGCCTGCCAGTATTGGCACAAAAGTTCGACATTCCCGGCCCGGCAGCGTCTTATTTCAATTAAAAATTGTTTAACAAATCAATTTACTGCGCCTGGCGCCAAACTGATTAAAGCAGCGGCAGCCAGGCAGCCATAAAAGCAAAGAAATGCAATTTGAAAGTGGCGGCGGGCGGCAGGCTGCTCGGAATACCCTTTCAGGCCCTCGGCGGTTCAGAGGTTTCCCGGGAAATCTCCGCTTTCGAACAGGCTTAGGGCGCCAGCGCCACCAGTGCAAATTGAATTCCTCGCCAGCCCCGCGGGACGATTAAGATGGCAGCCTCGGTGCAGCGGGTAAATTAATTTATTTGTTAAACTTTGCGATGTCAGGGAGCCAAAGTCAAAGTTTGCAGCGCGGCGAAAAGAAAAATAATCAACTATAACTAAAACAAACAGCCGGCAGAGTGTAGGAAAAGGAAAGGGCGTGGCTGCGGTCCAAATGCGTCGGGAACCGCATCTCCAAGGACTTATCCGCAAGGACTTTATCATAAAGTTTCTCCGGGTGGCTGGCAAAGTTCCTGCAAGACGGTTAGTGATGGCAACCTTGCTAGGATTACACCGAAGGAAAAAGCCCTTGAAATAATTATCACGGGTTTTGGGGGATTTAAATATTGATCTATTAATATACAAATAACTCGTAAGATTTTGATATCATGTCATATCATATTAAACCATATCTAATTTACCGTTAAAAATCTAAACAAATTGTGATAAATTCTAATAAATAAAAAAAAGACAGCTGGAGGTCCTGTAAAATAGTTATCTTATTCTTAAAGATTTCACTTTCTGTCGCAGTGCTTCCACTGGCAATCCGAACTGGAGCACCTTGCTCTGTTAGGTGCCTAATGAACGGGCAACCCACGGAGGAATAAGGTGCCGCTAGGTGGCGCCAGGTGGGAGAGCAGTCGAGCAAACACTCTTATCCATTCCACTGAGCACGAGTCGCAATCAAATTAAGTGCTGTCGGCCAGCAGATTAAACCCCTTTGTTCGGCCCAATTACTCGACATTCAATCGGGAGTTCATTTCAAAAATTGCATTAAACAGTGCGGTAACTTTGATTAAAGTCCGATAGACGCCGCACGTGTGGCCTGTAATTGAATTTGTCGCCGAATGTGTATCGCTTGCATTAAAGAGCCGGGGAACCATGTTTCGCACTTTGTGTGCAAATACCACTCCGAACCACCCCAAAAAGGTGAACAGTCCCCCAAAAAGTGCCAACCAAACACACAGCCTCACATCGTCTGCGGCAACGGCAGCAGCATATAAATCAGATTTTGCAATTAAGCCTTCATTGAAATTCAGGCGTAAAATGTAAATTTATTATGGCAGCCACGAAAATGATGAGGAAACCGCGGTGTTCCCCCAATTGACTGACAGATTGAGCCAGTTTTCCCTACTTATGGCGGTTCAAAGTGCGATGCTGTGCAAATATTGCTCAGTCACGGTTTAATTGGTCCCGAGAATACATCGACAGTAGGCACATTGATGAGCCTTCAGTGGTTTTGTATTCAAAAGAAAATTCCTTTTATTATTGGTAGGCACTTAAAATATATAATGCTTGAGTGGCGTAACTGTTTTTAATAGTTTTTTTTAGAAGTAATACGATCCGAAAATTAAACCCATTAATCCTTTGTTAAAATTGTAAAAATAAAGCTGTCTCACCCGTTTCAATTTTCTTTAATTAGATCAGCTAGAGCAAGTTTCACATTAAAAGCATATGTTTAACTACATACATGCAGAAGGTTTGTTCTCATAAGGGCTTTCTAGAACCTCTTCAAATACCCTCCCACAAAATCAGTCATTCAATCACTCACCTTTCTACGTCCACAACAAAGCATTCTTCGCACACGCGAATTTCCAGTAGCTGCTTTCAATCGAGTAAACTTCTTCTTCCACTGCATTTATTAGTGGGGATCCGATTGGGAATATCTTCCTCGTTCTGTCCTCTCGTTTCTCCTTTCTCCTCGCCTTGGGTGGGGTTTCGTTCGAAGGCAACTTCTGTTAATTGCCGTATTTGCTTGCTCGTCCAACTAAAACTGGCAGCAATGGCATTTGGTCAATGCTGAACACGTGTCTTTGGTTCCTTACAAAAATGCGATATAAAAATGCAAGTTCGGTTTATTCGTTGTGAGTTAAGTTGAGTTGAGTTGAGAGTTCCTGCAAACGGAAAAGCAGTACTGTAATGAGTGAAAAAACGAGCGCAAAGCCATGAGCAAGTATTTACTGTCACATGATTGTCAACAAGCTGGCACAAATACCACCCATTATGACCGCCTGATGGGGCGAGGCACAATGGGTTACAGTTATTTAAAAATTGTTATATCTATTTATATTTTCAGTTTTCAACCTACCCAAAAAGCTGTCCAAAACTAAAACTTTTTTGTCTCCGAAATATTGAATATTTTGCCCTATGTAATAAATTAAAATCTTTTGTGGGGTAGAAGTACTTTTAAAAGATATAAACATAGACCTTAAAATGAACCTATTTAGTACTTGACTAATTAAAATTCAAATTTTATAATAATGTATGAAAATAAATTGGTTCCCTTTTTTTACCATCCAGAACACTGTGCATCGTTGTGTGTTTAAGCGAGTATCTGCTCGTGTTTAACTTAATGAAGCTTTACACTTCGCGAGAATGGAGCCCCCAGCCTGACATGTGTCATATGCATTTGCTTGACAAGGCATTCGAGAACTTGGACAGTTCCACCCCCCACCAGCGACCTCCTCCTCCTCCACCCCCACCCACTCCCACACTCGGTGGAAACTCTTGTATTATGCATATATCGAGTAACTGTCTGCCTCTGATTTTATAGCGCTGATAATGGAATGTTTGCCCAGCTCCTTGGATTTCGTCCTCAGTCCATTGGCAAATAAAATGTTGTTCGCTAAGCACAGAGATTGTAGAGATGGAGGTTAAAGAAGAAAGAAAAAGAAAGAGGAAGGGAAAGAAGGAATATAGTGGCCTACGTTGTTGGGTCACTGCCTTCTCCTGCATGGGATCAACCAAGAAAGTATGCCACATATTTTAGAATTGTAAAAATTATAAAAAGGTTGGTATCTAAAATAAAACTTAATTTTTTAGGTATCAACTATTAAGGTTTAAATTCTCAAAAATTTAAAACTTTTTTATATGGGTTTTCTTATTTTTTTTTTATTAAAGCTTTAATGACATTTCACATATTAAGGATATTTTTTAAATGTAGGCCACTTTTGGTTCTTATACACCCTTGGCAACTTGACAAAATCGGCACACACTCGCATAGCTGTATATTTATGGTAATGAAGCGGACCAGCAGCCAGCCTGACTGGCCTTTAGGGCTAATTGTGTTGGCCTGGATTTCGTCAGTAAGCTGAACTTGCTCTGCTAAGTTCTTGTAAAGAAAATTATCCTTAAGGGCGTTAAACTGAGAAGCATTGAGTCGCAAGGAATGGGGAAAAATACAAACATACATACATAACATTCACTGTGTTGGAATGGTTTTCTATTAAGCAAACAAAGAATGTTATGGTATTAAAATAAATCTTGATATAATTTGTAATTAAAAAGGATGTAAAGTGGCTGTTGTGTTGCTTTAAAATGGAAAGTAGATGCGAACTGAAAGACTCTGCTAAACGACTCTGTTAGTATTAGTGATTACTTTCTCAATGGAATTAATATTAAAGATCTTCATACTAATTTCAAGTAAATAGGGCTTTACATTTCTATTATTGAACACAAAAGAATTCTAAGCCATTCAGCATAAGCCTGAGTAATACTTTAAAAGGAAAGGCTTAGATGCAATTATGTATTTCATTATTACTGACTCGGAAGCAATTAAAAATCAACACCCAAGGGATTTAGATTGCGTGGCCAGCAGGCACAGCGATATTTCTCTAAACACCCTCGGCAAAAACAATTCGTCATCATCACCGGGATGATCATTGTCATCGGCATTGGGGGCACGTATAGCCAAAGTGAGCCAGTAAAGCCTTTGGTTGGCACTGTGCCACCAACTCCAACTGAGATTTTGTTGCCATAAACCAGTTCTCTCTCGTCTCTCCCGGTTTTCCCCGAGCTCCCTTTCTTGCACCCTGTAGTAATTGCAATGAAAAATGTTACAATCGTGCACAGGACATTCAAATGTACAAAGAAGAATGTGGAGCTATGTCCTTTTGCATATGTGAAGGGTCCAGCTGCGTCACTGATTTCCTTGCCAGCTTCAATGCTAGTTTCAGTAATGCCAAAGAGCTCATTTTTAAAACAGATCTGAACCTTTTAACTCTGGAAAATTTTTTTTTCTAAATTTGAATTATTCACTAAACAACAAAAACTGAAAAAAATGTAATAGACGACAGACAGAAAATATAAAGGTTTTTGAAAATGATATAAAAAACTGATAGAAAATAAATCCTTTTTCGAACAAGAATGTTTTATAGTTGGGCAATAAATATCAATGGCACATCAAGATTTCACATTTCACATTTAAATTAATTTTTTTATATTATCATTTTTAATACTTTTCAAAATATAAACGTGGAAAAAAATGGATAAAGAGTGGATATTTTTTTAAAGCCCAACTGGCATCACTGCTGAGTGTATTGGTGTGCAACGGGAAAAATACTATTCATAATTTCTTTCGCAGTGGGTGCACTGCGTCCGTGCGGGGAGTTGAAGAAGCTGAAGGAGCTGGAACATGCAGATACAAGATACTTTGTGTCACAACGGCAGCAGCGACAGAGTACAGCAATCAGCCGGGAGGAGAATTGTTGGCCGGAGGTTCACTGGCAGCAGCAGCAACAACCATTACCATTGCCACATCGAGAACAACTTTGCCAGTCGCCAGTCGACGGGAATGTTGTCTAGGCACGCATAAAATTTATTATAATGACATCATAAATTCAGCCCGCTATGTGTGTGCATAAATGAGTGACAAAGCTTTCCCGCCCTCCCCCACGAGCGGCGAAAATGGCAAATCATTTATCAAATAATAAAAAACAGAGACTATTCGCAGTAAGCAAGAAGTACGTTGCAGAAGAAGAATTGGCAACGCTCAGCAAAATGTCGAGGGGAACAAGTTCAGAGATATAGCCAGAGGGCTATAGCCCCACTTATAAAACCAAATTTATAATCAGAGGACTAAGCATAAGAAATATCTTGACCTTTTTTTTTGAACTGAGATGAGATTTTAGTTTACACTGCATTCAGTCCCAAAACCTTTTAAATAATCTAACTAAAATACAATAAAAATACATGCCAATTAGCCAATGCAACAAACGACAGTTCATTGAGGATTTAAAGACAGATATATCGATTGCTCTTTTTTTCGCTCAGTCGTAACCCCATCGCATTATTTGGTATTGTTATTGCTGCGTTCAAGTTTATCCACCAAGTCCTCCGTTCCCACTTCCATGTGCACACATTAACTGGCATGTAGCACCCGCCAAAGGAATATCCACCGAAACAGGGACCCACCACCGAGGACCGTCGCACCCTCACCCGAAACTATCACACCCAGTGGGCTTCAGCCGCACGCTCATGCGATTGCACACACACTGAGGGAAAAGGTGTAGTCCATTACAACATGTATCTATTAATTATACTTATCAATGAAATGCATAAAGTAATGAAATTTTTTCCAGTGCAGTCGCGTCGCCCCATGTGGCCCTTGTTGCCGGTTCTCAGCCCAGAGTTGCCACGCTGCTTTGTCACCAGGCGACTGTGCAACATGCCACTAGCAACTCGGAACTCGAAACTTGCAACTCGCCACTTGGACGCCGGACAGAAGTCGCGTTAAAAAGCCAAAAATATGCTCGAAACCATAGAAACTAGCAAAAGTGCGGCGAAACCCAGGGTTTTATCTAATTAGTGAGTGCAGAATCAAAAGGATGGAATTATGGTTGCACAGCATGGGAAGCCCCAGTCCGCATTACAGCTGGCATTGCATTAAAGCAGGGAATTGTACCATATAAGCAGATCTAAACAGATATTACAAAATGTTCTTTCGCTTTCCAAAAAAGCTTCATAACCTATTGCATTAAAAGAGATTAACTTTCTTAAAAATAATCATTTAAATTTGGTACTTAAAGCCAAATTTAATGGATTTGAAAAATGCAATAAACCATAACTAAAGTCCCGAATGGCAGCTTAAATTGTTTCTATTGAAAATCAGATTTATGGCCAACATAAAGCATCCGCTGGCTTTTCTTTATGTACAACGGGTTTTTTGCCATTCTGGCATAAAATAAAGATAGTTTTTGTGGTTTAGTTTAAATTCGCTTTTATTTTTCGTATTATTTTTATGTTTAGGGACCCCACACAAATATTTCACTGTTGGCTTGTAAAATTGGAGCAAAGCTCTTAGCTTTGAGGGTAGTTTGGTGGACTCCAGGGGCGGTTTGGAGGGGGGCGAAATGGAACGGCGGCTTTGAGTGGAATAAAAAAGCGAAAGAAAAACATTTCTGATTGTTAATGTCGCGGTTAATGTTTTGCTTTCCGCATCTTCTCCCCCAAACGTATATCCTGTCCTTTCTTCCTTGGCATCTGCCTGTTGGGTTTTCAGATATCACGGCTGCCCTGGGGATGGAGAACTTGAAAGACTTTGAAGCTGGAATAGCCACCGCACGATGTTACATTTCTTCTCTGCTCGTATTGTTTTGACGAAATGCCATGTTTTGATTGGGGTGCAGGAATGCCATTCTTAATTAAAAGCGAAATAATTGGAATTTCAGTGGCAAATGTTGTGAAAGGATTTAGGCATAAGCAAAAAACAGTGCAGAAATGGTGGTACATTTTTTCAATTTTGTGGTAAGACAATTTTTTGATATTTTTGGAAAGGATTTGTAATTAACTTCTGAGATAACATATTTTTGTATTCGCAAGAGGTTCTTACTGAGGCTTTGCATTTCGTAGTAACTTCTTTTAGTAAAGATTTAAACGTTTTTAAAGGCTTATTCTTGGGAACGTAATTAATTATGTGTTATCTTAGTTCTTGATGTAATGACAGTAACAATTCAGGAATGGTGATACTTTTTTTTCAATCTCAGAGTTGAACAAATTGGGTGGTAAGACCATTTTTTGATATATTTGGAAGGAATTTGTAAATACCTTCTGAGATAACAAATTTGCATTTCTTAGCAACTTTTTTAGTAAGATCAAAAATTGTTTCGCTATTTAAAGGCTTATTCTAGGGGACGTAATTATTTATGTGCTATCTTAGTTCCTGATGTAATGACAGTAGCAATTCCCACAAGTGCATAACCCTTATTTATATCCCTCTTATCCTTTTCATGTAAATCTGGAACTGACAGCGACAAGGACATTTCCATTGATCGGCTTGTCGCTATTCAATTAGGCCTTCAATTAACCGAAAACTGTCCACTTCATCGCCGCCTGTCACTTCGAATCGCACACTAGCTGAATGGTTTTCCCCGCAGGAGGGTGGCTCCTACTCCAACTTTTGGGCTACTCACCTGCACTTTGCAACTGGATGTGGCTGTGGATGTGGATGCGCCTCCTCCTGACGTGCCGACGCCTGACGTTTCCCTCTAATCCGTGCCAACGGCTGCTGCCCAAGTTATGAAAACATGAGATCACAAATTGCAAGGGACAATCGGGAGGGGGGTGGGTGCAGAGGGGGAGGGAGTGGGCTGGTTGCAGTCACCGGTTGTAAAGAGGATGCACTTGCTCTCTCGGGCAGCTCGCTCTCGCTCCTTCTCTATCTCTTTCTAACGCCTGCTCTGCTGCTCTGCCACTTATTTCGACTTCGATTTGTTTTAATTTCCGCTGAAGCTGCTTTTACTTCCGGGGGGCAGTGAGAATGCAAAAATGCAAATTGCAAATAGCTACGTGGGTGCTTTTGTTGCTAGAGACAAATCGCTGGTTCGGTGGTCAAAATGGCAGTACATCCTTGCAGCCTCTCTCTTTTCTACTTTCTCCGTTGTCCTTTCGTTGCCATTTCTTTTCGTTTCACAGATTCGTCGCGTTCACCGCTGTTTTCCCTGCAACCGTTTTGCTGCGGCATTTTTTTCGCAACTTGTGAGTTAGTTTCAGCATGTTTTTTGGGTTCCCGGAAAAACTGCAACTTATCTTTTTGCCTTTAATTGATTTCTGCGCGAGTGTGTGTGAGCGGCGGACGCGAGTGTGTGTGGATGCGAGACGGGCGGGTGTGTGGGTGTGCTGGGAAGCCGATCCAGCGGCGGAATGCGTCCGTGTGGTAGCGCGGAGCTTTCGCAACTATGCGAATTTCCTGCGTATACGAATTTCAGTATAATAAAATATCCTGTTCCGTTTCCAAGTTGAGCAAGAGAGCCAGCGAGAGCGCGGGTGCTAATGTCCTGCGCATGCGCCGCGAATTTGGAGCAACTCAGTGCTGCTGGCGATAACACGGATATACGGACACACAACACCAATGCACGCACATGTACACCCACCACCGCGATGGCGCTCCCTCCCTCTCACTCTCCCTTTCACTCCACAACTCCCAATGGCTTTTTTCACTTTGCTCTGCGGCGCTTTCTTCACTCGCTTTTTCCGCTGTTCGACGACACTTTCAACTGCTTCCCGTTCTGCTCCACCTTTGGCTGGTGTTCTGCTGTTTTTGCACAGTTTTTGTATTCAGGGGAATAACTGAAAAGTATTCGCTGATCAGAAGTGAAACACTCGCAGCGAGCGACGAGAGCGAAATGCAGCGTGCAAGAGCGAGACTGCACGACTGTCATCAGCTTTTACCGTTGCACCCGGTGATGTGGATGAGCGGGGGTGAGGCGGCGCTGCCAGAACGCAGGCGCGGAAATATACCGTTGCTCGACCTGAAAACGGTATATACTGAATACCGAATAAGAATTCGGTTTCGAAACAAGAAATATGTTGGATTTACAAAATATTTTTACAGAATCTGGAATTCAGGAAAATTCAGAGGAAATTTTGTATGGAACAATATGCAACGCTTTTATAATTTTTGTTTATTTTTAGTCGTATCCTTATCATTATACTCAACCCATATTTAAAGTTCAGTTAGCATGTCCTATTATCGATAGCATTGTTGTAGATGGCGTGTTAATTAACACCGACACTTAACAGAGCTGTTATAGATGGGGTGTTAGTTAACATTGGGAGTCAAATCTCTGTTTAAAATGATATCGGTCTAGCTTTTAAATATCTGATTTAGCTATTTCGAAACATAAAATGGTCTGATTGGATGGATATAATAAGAAATATAAGACAAAAAAAACCAATTTCGAATGTAGAAGATTTTAAACTTAAAAAAACACTTGCACCGAAAATAAATAAGAATAAACATTAGTGACATTTTTGATATTCAGCGGTCCAACACCAACATAATGTGCTGCTCTCTCAAACGCTTCATTAAACTTGTAAAGTAGTGTAAACAGCTGACTGAAATTCCACACTTAAAAGAATACCCTTAATAAAAATATCGTTTTCTAGCTATCATTGAAGTGGCCTGCTAATTCTAGCTATTTTCAAAGGTCAGTTCTGCCGTTTTGTGGCCCCAAGAGTTGGCAACACTCGCGAGTTAAAAACTTGGTCAACTTGAAAACACAATGTTTTTGCATAACACAAAGCTCTGCAGACTGGCAGGTGAGTACCTGAATGGTGATGGTGCCTACCGGCGCTACATGAACACATTCCTCCGCCCACAGGCAGCCTGGCGGGCGGCGTGCGCCACCTCAGTGGCCAGAAGCCGAAGACCGCAATCCTGATGCTCAACATGGGCGGCCCGACGCACACGGACCAGGTGCACGACTACCTGCTCCGCATCATGACCGACCGGGACATGATCCAGCTGCCCGTGCAGAGCCGCCTGGGCCCGTGGATCGCCCAGCGCAGGACGCCCGAGGTGCAGAAGAAGTACAAGGAGATCGGCGGCGGCTCTCCGATCCTCAAGTGGACGGAGCTGCAGGGCCAGCTCATGTGCGAGCAACTGGACAAGATTTCCCCGGAGACGGGGCCGCACAAGCACTACGTTGGCTTCCGCTACGTCAATCCGCTCACCGAGAACACGCTGGCAGAGATTGAAAGGTGAGTCTGGTGTCGGTAAAATAATGATGTAAATATGGCAAGGGTCTTGAAATTGACCATCGGTCTCTGGAAATGTGTTAGCTAAAATGGCATAGTTTAAATGCCAATTCTCTATTGTAATTTATTCATTAAAACCTTTGTTTCTAAGGTTAAGAATAGGTACACTAATCATTGTATTGCGTGAATTCTTGCAATAGTTTTTATGACCTCTAATTGAAATTCCCTTCCCAATTGCAGCGACAAGCCAGAGCGCATCGTCCTCTTCTCGCAGTACCCTCAGTACAGCTGCGCCACCTCCGGCTCCAGCTTCAACTCGATATTCACCCACTACCGCAGCAAGTGAGTAATGTAATGTACCTTCCAAAAATTCCCTTCACAACCGACAAATCCTTCCCTCCAGCAACCTGCCCTCGGACGTCAAGTGGAGCATCATCGATCGGTGGGGCACCCATCCGCTCCTCATCAAGACCTTTGCCCAGCGAATCCGCGATGAGCTGGCCAAGTTCGTGGAGACGAAGCGAAACGACGTGGTCATCCTCTTCACCGCCCACTCCCTGCCACTGAAGGCTGTCAGCCGGGGCGATGCGTATCCCTCGGAGATCGGGGCCAGCGTGCACATGGTGATGCAGGAACTGGGCCAGACGAATCCCTACAGCCTGGCCTGGCAGTCCAAGGTGGGCCCGCTGCCCTGGCTGGCACCCGCCACCGATGATGCCATCAAGGTGGGACTTAAATAAGGAGAATCCAAAGGAACAAGTTATAAAATCAATCCATTCGCAGGGCTATGTTAAGCAAGGCCTGAAGAACTTCATCCTGGTGCCCATTGCCTTTGTGAACGAGCACATAGAGACCCTCCATGAGCTGGACATCGAGTACTGCGACGAACTGGCCAAGGAGGTGGGCGTGGAGGAGATCCGGCGGGCGGCAGCCCCCAACGACCATCCGCTGTTCATCGACGCCCTGAGCCACATTGTGGCCGACCACCTGAAGTCGCAGCAGGCGGTCAACCCCAAGTTCCTCATGCGCTGCCCCATGTGCTCCAATCCAAAGTGCAGGGAGAGCAAGAGCTGGTACCGCCAGCTATGCTCGAACTAGTCGGGCGAGGCAATTCGCGGGACTGGGATGCACTGCGTGACGGGCATTCCAAGCGTTCCACTTCCCCAGCTGGGGCGGACATTTATGCATTCATCTGGGCTTCTGGGGTATTGGTTTTCACATATTTCACTTCATTACTTGGCGCTTTAATAAAAGACACTGTTAAACAGTAAAAATAATAATGCCTTTTATAGGTCACTAGAAAATTTCATATGTATCTTTGGAGGTTTGTGGGACAACCAATTTTGTTATCTATAGCGCGGAATGACGTGAAATTTTGTTCGTAGCTTCCACACAAAACTTTGATAATAAACCAATCATCGTGATTTGGGTCTAATGGGTCATCGGGAATTATATTCATATTAAATACATAGCCGTACATAACACATACCCTACGAATAATTTGATATTAATGATTTTCTAATATTGATTTCTACCCAAGCAAAACCATCTAAAAACAAGGAATTTATAAAATTAGTATAAAAATCTGATCCAAACCAAGTTCTTGAATTATAAAAACATCACGGCTAGTGACAGAAAATTCTACAATATTTTTAAATATCTTTCAGTTGTTAAAATCAAGTAACCATTAATTTCTACCCCAAGAAAACCATTTAAAAACAAGGAATTTTTTAAGTAGTTTTATAAAAACAGTTTAGGTGAATAAATCCGATCCAAACCAATATTTTTATTTATTTTTTTTTCTTCAATATTTTTAAATATCTTTCAGATGATAAACAAATACACCCTACTAAAGTCAAGTAATCAGTACGATAACCATAACAAAAGTTACGCTCTCTCTCGCTCTCAATTTTTGTCGCACGTGCGGTAGTTTCGGTATTTTTTCATCGCTCAGAACGAACAGCTGTTCTACTGTCAATTTACTCCGGCCTCTGATGTTTATTAATTGAAATTCGACTTTTGAGTGCTCAAATGGCTCATAAAATTCGCCAAAGCTGGACGTGCTCTTCACCGCCTCCTGGACACTCCTCCGCCTCCTGGTCACTCCTCCTACTTCTGCATTTTAAATCCTGCCGTGTCGATGGAAATTCCCACATTGCATAATTGAGACTTCTCGGGCATCCAAATTGGAACTTCGACTTTGTATTTATTGGCGGCTCGCACGGAAATTAACCAGCCAATTGCCTTCGATTTCGAATTCCCACACTTTGCCAATTGAGCCGTTGATTTTTAATTTTTAATAACTAACCAAGCGCATTTGACCACAGTGCCGGGATATAGAAATCTAATCGCCTCTGCGCAGGGATCATAAATTAATTCGAAGAGCACACACTACTCCGAATCCGAAATGAGCAGGTACCACAAGAGCCGAGGAGCCGGTGGCCCCACGAATCCGGCTGGGCCAGTCTACGGCGTGATCTCGACGTTGGACGACGCCGCTCCGAATCCCGCGGATTTCGCCAGGTAAGCGACGAATTACTCTCCCGTGGTTTTGTTTACGCTTTTCCCCGAATGGAGAGCGAAAACCAGTTTGGAATTGGGCTTTAAAGCTGCCGGCGGGCTTTCTTTCCACCTCTTTCCCCGGTTTTGTCTGGCATTTTGTTTACGAACATTTTGTGACGCATCAGCTTTAACCCCAGTTTGTCAAATCTGTACACACAATCAATTCACCAATTGAAATTTATTTTTGAATTAATGAAAAATTTATACTGAAGCCCATCCACCTGCTATTAAACTTGTAAATATAGTAAACTATAACTTGAGCTTTTCAATCACCAAAATATCTTGGTAAAAATAGTTGAATATCTTTATTCACCATGTGTACAATTCAATTAAGATTCATGAGTATGCATTTTTTAGAATGATTGCAATTTAAACGTCAGGGAAAGTTTTGGCATTTTATCTATGAGATATAAATTGGAACTGTTCCTATTTATTACTTTTGCCAAATATGCAATTAATTAGGTAATTTTTTTTTTACCACTACTAAAAAATCTTACGGATGCTAGGAGCCTATCTCAGCTGAATAGTTCACGTATGTAAATTCATGCCCAAACATTCCTTGAGATAAAATGTCTAAAAATATTTTTCAAGATGAAGTTCTTGCCCTTATTCAATATGCAATACGGGTTTATTTGGATGCCGTTTCCGATTGTGATTCTTATCGTCTTCAGCCAGATACCAGATACGTGCAGACAACGGCACTCCAGGCGGCTGGTCACAAATTAATTGAATTAGCAGATTAGATGAGGTATGTGACCACCGGCACACCACTCAATATCACTTCAAATTAAGATTAGCCAGGCACCTTTTAAGTTTCATAATTGGTTTTTAGATATATCCAATCGATTAAATCGATATTACTTCACAAAATATTTTTGACGGCAAGCTTTCGTTAATAATTTTTTTTTTAATTCGTATTGATATTTTACGGGATTTTACTACTTTATAATGTTGGCGGTTAATGTAAAGATACCTCATGGCAATGATCATTTTTTCCTTGTGGAACCCAAGTGTAACCTAAAACCACTGAACCACCTTAATCGTATTCGCTCGGTTATCTGTCCAAAAGACAAACATAATGAACTGTAAATGCCATATGCTTGATAATGAATTTTTAAGGCTTATCTGAACCATGGAGCTAAATTAACAGGGAATTCCGACTTGGGTGCCATAAACCTAGACAAATATTAGTAGTCTACAATGTTGCAAGCTTGAAATAGTGGTTTATGGATTAGGAGCAGTTACAGTTACTTACTACACTAACAAATTTTTTTTTTAAGAACTTTAAAATACATTTTTGTACAGAGTTCTTTAAAAACTATTATTTTTTGAAATAATCTAATCGGTTTATAGAAGGTATTAACGCCCGATTTTTATTGCTCAAGAGTCTATCTAATCTTCTCCCTTCTTCCGCAGATGCCCCTCGCTTGAGGCGAAGAAAAGTGAGCTGAGCTTGTTCCTCAACTGGGGAAGCCCCAAAAAGAGTATGGAGTTGGGCTCGAGGCTCAAGAACCGCAGCTGGGTGGTTGACGTGCTGGCCATCTTCTTTGGCATCGGAACCTGGCTGGGAGTGAATGGTACCTTCATCCAACTGCCCCTGCTGGTGGACGAGGCGCCAGAGGGTTGGAGTCTACCCTCCTATCTCAGCGTCATGGTGCAGATCGGCAACCTGGGCCCGCTGCTCTACACGGCCATCCAGAAGTACTCGCCCAAGAAGCTGAACGACGGCTGGACCATCCACGGAGTGCTCCTGGTGGGAGCGCTCTCCTGCCTGCTGACGGCGTTCTTCTACAACCAAACCGCTCCAGTGGCTGGCACGGATCACAGCCTGGCCCTGTTTGTGCTCACCTGCTTCACGGCGCTGAATGCCTGCACCAGCTCGGTGCTTTTCATGCCCTACATGGGTCGCTTCAAGGAGCAGTACATGGTCACCTACTTCATCGGCGAGGGCCTGAGTGGACTGCTGCCCAGCGTGACCGCCTTGATCCAGGGCATCGGCGAGAGCGGCGACTGTGTGCAGGTCAATGTAACCGAAACCGGAGAGGCGGTCTACGAACTGCAGAAGACGCCGCCACGATTCGACACCCGAGTCTTCTTCCTCATCCTCTTCGGGCTCATGGTGCTCGCCTATGTGGGCTACGCCCTGCTGAACTCCCTGCCGGTGGCCAGGAGGGAGTACGCCCAGGTGACGGTCAGCGAGGGCAACAAGTACGTGTACGGCGAGGCGGACAACCAGCCCAAGGAGCAGAAGCTGAGCAGGGGACAGTACACGTACCTGCTGCTGCTAATCGGAGCCATCTCGCTGTTCAGCAACGGAATGTTCGGCAGCATTCAGTCGTACTCCAGTGCCCCGTACGGATCCCAGGCGTATCATCTGGCGGCCACCCTCAGTGTGATTGCCAATCCGGTGGCCTGCTTCATGGCCATGTTCCTGCATTTCACCTCCCTGCGGATCATCACCGTGCTCTCTATCCTGGCGGGTCTGCTGACCAGCTACGTCTTCACCACGGCCGCCCTGAGTCCTCTGCCGCCGCTCCACGACCAGACCATTGGAGCAGTGATCGTAGTCACCGCTTGGACCTTGCTGGTGGGGATCGTGAGCTACACGAAGCTGGGCATCACCACCGTGATGCGGGCGCAGGGCGGACAATCGCTGGTCTGGGTGGGCGCCATCACGCAGCTGGGATCTGCCATCGGAGCGGTGGCCATCTTCTTCGCCATCAACTATTCGGATCTGTTCCAGGCCGCCGAGTCGAGTTGCTGATGGGCCAGAATGTCCAGGGATGCATCGTGATTTTATAGATGATTTTACTGTAGTTTAGTGTGATATTTTCAATGAAGACAATACCCAATTACCTGAACAACGAGTTTGATATTTTACACTCATTCGAAGATAATCCTTAAACACTCGAAAGGAGTTCCTAATTGTGAGCACAAGCACGAATACTTAATGTCACAAAACGGTGAAGCATTTACCTCTGTTTACCCTTACGACCACCGTCAGAGGCAAATTAATATTTTTGAGAAATAAGCTGTTTGTATTGAATAACATCTCAGCAGGTATACATGTTAAGTAATGAAATTTAGATAAAATCATAAGATTATTGAACATTATCCAAGAACCGCTTATTAAACTTATAGTCTTGAAAAGCCCATAGGAATACCGACTTCTTAAATAGCATTACCCAATAATTGTATTTAATACCTATTTTTCATATTGTATATTACATTTATAGTACATTGTGTGTCCATAATTTGTAAAAAAAACTTAAATTTAGATTTGATTCATTCACATTCTTAAACCAATTAAAATTATACTTGGAGATGTAGTTTACGATGAATGTTGATTTTGATAAATTGGCGAGGTCTTTATAATATTTCTGCATATCCATAAAACGTAAAATATTTGTCTTGAAAACTTTTGTAGTTATTCCAAAGATACTTCCAAATCTTTGTAATTTTGAATTCCTATTATTCTATTTTGAGTTCGACTTCAAACCGTTTAGGGAACGGCATCCGTGGAGGTGCACTTATCCGCCTGCTCTACCTCGCTGTCGATGTCGCCCTCGTATCCCGAATTGGTTTTCGAGGCGCACGGAAGGGGTTTGTGTCCTCGGCACTCGGGGGATTCATCCAAACTGCAGCAGCTGCAGAAGCATTCGGTGAAGTGACGACAGGTGTCGCCCAACTTCTCGGGGGCAGCCTCTAAAACCTTGTTGAAGGCCTCGATCTTCTCGCGGAGGCTGCGACTGGCACTGGGAGACCCGAAGAGCTGGCTTCCCTGAGGAGAAGACCTCGGAGATTCGTTGCCAATCTTCTCTAAAAAGCCGAGCACCTTCTCCAGCGATTCCCGGGCACGCTTGAAGCTCTGTAGGCTCTCCCGCAGAACTTGGCTTTCATTGAGATGCTCGAATTCCACCAGAAGTCCATGAATCTCGGACAAATCCGAGGGTAAACTTATACCCGCCACCGAGGGGATCTGCGCCGCATTCGCCGCATTAACCGTTTCGAAGCCCATGATCAGGCGCCGGATCTTGGTGGCCTCTGCCTGGTGGCCACTCCTCGCCAAATGCATCATGCTATTCACATCGCCCACCTCCTTGAGCAGCTGCATCGAGGACTGGACCACCATCTGGTGCTGCTGGATGCCCTCTCGCAACCGATCTCGCAGGTTCTGAAGGTAGGCGCTGATCCGACGCACCTGCTCTTTTTCATCGAGGTTCTCCAGAAAGACTGGGAAGTTTAAGACCAGGCTTTACTTTTATTATCACTTATTTTTTAGCAAAGAGCTTACCGGGAATCATATCCTCGGTCTCTAATTTCGAATTATCGTCGGCCATTATTATTTAAAAAAAAAACTAGGGGTAGCCAAAGAATACTATAAATTTACAAAACTCTGTTTACAAAATCTGATACAAACTGACTAACTCTTTTGTAGAGTTCTGATGCGTAAAATTCAAGGGTAAAAGGATTCGAAAATCAAATTTCGAGAAGTGTCAAAATTTTACTTTGACTTTTATTTATTTTTTTTTTAATTTTTAAATGCTGGCAATGGTTAGTTTTTCAGACTCCCTTTTTTTCACTTCACCTATCCACGACTAAAGCCCCCGGAAAGTCTACAGTTTTCGAGCACCTTGGCACCACTGTAACTGGCTGGGTGAACAGCTGTTCGCTGGTTTCTCGGTTTGTATACTTTCTGTTTTAGTTTTGATTAGGGGGGGCGATGCGATGTGATGATAAAACCGTCAAAACGAGTCGTCGCAGTTCCCAAAAAATATACTGATGTGTTCGCTTTTCTGGCTGTAATTTAACCAACTGCAAATATATCTTTAATGTGCTTTTCTGTGTCTCCAAAAAGTGCGCAATTGAGTGTTCAAGTTCCGATGTGAAAAAGTGCTTTGCGGTTCCAGTTGGAAGCCACAATTTTCTCGACTAAAAAAAGAACAGCGCCTCGGGGAGTGTGAGAGCGATATGCGTGGACCGCTGCCCCACTGGAGACCCTGAATTTCGGAACTCCCAGCCACTATAGCTTCTTGACTGTTCTGTGAGGAAAAACCCTTCTCCGAACCGGCAAGATGAGCCTGTGGCGGAACCTGCGCTCCCTGGAGACCCGCAATCTGGACTTGGCCCTCGGCCAACGGGAAAACCAATTGGTGGCCGGCCACCTTCCCTCGGCCATTTTCCGCCAGCGGCTGAGTGCAGCGGAGAATCTCTACCAGCGCAACCTCACCGGTCACTATGGCTGCGTGAATGCCCTGGAGTTCAGCCCCGGTGGTCAGCTCCTGGCCTCAGGTGAGTGGGACAACCTGTTGATAGCTCCTCTATCTCCTTTAACCCTTTGACCACCAGGTGGCGACGACAAGAGGGTCTTGCTGTGGAACATTGACCGCGAGGTGGTGTCCAAACTGGGGAAGCCCCGCTCCATGAACGAGAAGCATGCCAGCAACATATTCTGTCTGGGATTCGACACCCAAAGCACACACATATTCTCCGGGGGAAACGATGATTTGGTCATCCAACATGACCTGGAAACGTGAGTTGCCCTTTTAAGAACTTTCTTGAAACAATGATCCTTAAAACAGTGGATAATAAGGAGTCCTACTGAAATATTCGTTAGAACATAAAAGTTTTTAGTTTAATAATAAAATAATTAAATTAAAAACATGTTAAATATTTTTATAATATTTTTTTTTAAATAATATATTTATCTATTATTATAATAAAATATATTATTATTTAAAATATTCATTTTAATTCATCCTGGAAACTATTCCCATTTGTTTTTTAAAGAGTAAAAATCCTCAACCACTTCAACCACAAATATTTATTATAACTCTTCCTTGAACTTATTCCCACATTTCTTTTATAAAGAGGAAAAATCCTCAACCACTTTAACCACAAATATTTATTATAATTTTTCCCTGAAACTATTCCCACATTTTTTTGTATAAAGAGGAAAAATCCTCAACCACTTTTCGCACGATGGACCCGTCTATGGCTTGAGTGTGGACAGGACCAGTGGCCATCTCCTGAGCGTGGCCACGGAGCACGGCGAGATCCTGGTCTACGATCTGAGGGCGGGAAAGTCGGAACCCCTGGCCCTGGCCAAATTCAAGACGCCCTTCAATGCCGTGGAGTTTCACCCACTGAACGGAAACTTCCTGGCCACAGCGAATGCCAAAAGGGGAGCCATGCTCTGGGATCTGAGGCACCACCAGCAGTAGGATCTATCTATTTATAACTTCCTTAGAATTCAATTAACTCACTTATCTTAAAACCAGGGCCCTTTGCCAGTACAACTACATCCCGGAGTCACCCAGTTGCATGAGCGTGCGCTTCAATTGCAACGGCACCCTGCTGCTCACCCTGCACCGCCGCCTGCCTCCGATCCTCTACAGCCCCGGGGCACCGGAGCCGGTGGCCACCTTCTACCACGACGAGTACTTCAACTCCTGCACCATGAAGAGCTGCACCTTTGCGGGGCCGCAGGATGAGCTGGTGGTCTCCGGATCGGACAACTTTAACATGTTCATCTGGCGACTGGATGGGGTGGATTGTGAGTTATTGGGATTACAGATTCAGCTTATAGATTAATTGATTTTTAATTTTTTAGTGGAGGAGAAGAACCAGTGGATGGAGACCCAGCCCCTAATCCTCACCGGTCACCGTTCCATAGTCAACCAGGTGCGCTACAATCGACAGCGCTGTCTGTTTGCCTCCTCCGGCGTGGAGAAGATCATTAAGGTGAGTTGGTAACGCTTCGAATAATCTAGATTATCTGTCAAATCCCTCCTCAGCTGTGGAGTCCCTTTGCCCAGCAGGGCTGGGAGGGATCCCTCACCCAAGCCGAGGCTTTGCCCTACTGCAGCCGCGCCCTGCATCGCGAGTCCTCCGATCACGTGTCCCAGGACTTCAGTGCCCGTAACACGGACGAGGACCAGGTGATGCTGGCCTTCTTCGACACCCTGGTGCAGCGCGAGCTGGAGTCCTGGAGCACGGTGGACAACCAGAGCAGCTCCAGCAGCAGCTCGGCCACCTCCACGGAGCGGAGCGAGGCCAGCTCGGCCACAGAGGATCCGAGTGAAGAGGAGCGCGAAAGGGACGCTCAGGAGCCTCATCCCCAGCAGGACCAGGATGAAGACAACGAGGAGCAGGACGCCGACACACCCAATGTCAGCGAACTAAGCTGGCAGACCCATCCCAACCGCATATTCTACCTAATCGCCAAGAAGCGACGAGCCCTCCTCCAGTTGGCCGTGAGGGGGACCACTGGACAGCCGCGCAACGTGGACCAGTTGCTCCAGCGGCTGCTCAGCGAGCAAAAGCAGGCGGCCACGCAGGCGCGGATCAGCGACTGGCTGGAGGAGACACATCGCATCTTCGGGGACGACGAGCTGCCCACCACGTCGGCGGAGGCGGCGGCCCGGGAGCAGCGACGTCGGACTCAGGAATTGAAAGCAGGTGGGTTTTAATGTTATTATATCCGTTACTCGTAGAGTAAAAGGGTTTATTGTATTCGTGCAAAAGTATGTAACAGTTAGAAGGAAGCGTTTCCGACCCCATAAAGTATATGTATCCCTGATCAGGGTCACTACCGAGTTGATCTAGCCATGTCTGTCTACAAAAGCTAGAAGGTTGAGATTTCCCACACATATTCTTGGGTTTCCTACGCAGCGCGAGTTTATTTCAGCCGAGCGCCACGCCCCCTAAAAAGCCCACAATCGCCCAATAACGATTTTAAACACACCTTTAAAGATTTCCGAGAAGTATAAATGCAATTTTGTTGTGAATATTTATACCTATCGAAATGTAAAAGACATTTTTTAAATCGGACCATTCATTAAAAAGTTATGCTCAATCAAAATTATATATTATATATATCCATCGCCCTCGCACTCCCTTTAGGTGAGTGACGGGTATTAGATAGTCGAGACACCTATAGCGTTCTCTCTTGTCATATACATTCAAATTCGAGTCAAACCGATTGGTTTCCGCCTCCGTCTCAAGAAGATCTCCGCCAGACACACAACGGCCGAGAGGAGACACCCGATGGTGAGGGCGTAGAAGGCCAGTTGGACGTCGGACAGGGTGAGCACCTTCCAGCGGCCGACGTCCAGTTCGGCCAGGTACTCGGGGAACCGCTGGATGCTCCACTTGGCGCGCTCCTTGGCCTCGCCCGTCCACAGGCCCACGATTCCCGCGGCCACCAGGCGCAGCACGATCCGGTTGACCTCCTCCAAGTAGGGCGAGGGGCGTGGCAGGACGTAGGCGATGTGGTAGTTCTTGGGGCACTCGGGGATCTTGTGCACCTTCTTGGTCATCACGTACCGGATGTCGCTCAGCTGCAGGCTGGCGGAGCGAGTGACGCCCGCGAAGCCTCCTCTCTTGGACACCATCTCGATGAGTCGCTCCTCGCCCTCGGCCACCAGCGTCATCTTGGCGTCCAGCCGCCGATAGACCGCCGAGTCGTGGCCGTAGAAGAGGTCGTCCTTGAAGGCAGGATGCTTGATGTATATCGGCTGGCCAGACGCATCCAGTTCCTTGAGGGTATTGACATCCCGATAGTAGAGCGGTCGAATGTAGACTGTGGCCAAGCTGGATTCTAAAAGAGCTCCGAAAATCACGCTCACCAGGCACAGGGAAGCCACAAAGATGCGCTCCGAGTGGAAGGAGGGAAAGCGACCCACATTCACCCGCACCCAAACGACCCAGGTGTCGATGAAGATGCGAAAAGATGCTCTATAAAAGCTGGTCTTCTTCGTAATCGATCCATCTGGAATGCGCTCTATGCCGAGGACCAGGTTAAAGGCCCGGAGGAGGAGCCACACCAGGGTGCCCAGGAGTCCCACCAGCAGGAAGCACAGCCAGACGTCCGAGTTAACTGCAAACAGGGGCAGGATGGACTGCGGAATCCTCTGGGCCTTCTTCACATACAGGCACAGTTCGTCCATGTAGACGGCCGAGCTAAACTGAATGTGGGTGGTCAGGTAGTCCTTGACAAAGAATCCCGCAAAGATGATGTCCACCTCGCCACGATGGGCGCGGCCTACGCCGCCACTATAGGATCCATCCGCCAGTCGCCCTCCAAAGAACTCGTCATCCGGCCAAACATATTCTGCCGTGAAGTTCAACTGCCTCTCCACCGTTTTGGCCAACTTGGCATCTGCTCCATTTACACTCAGCACCCTGTTCTTCTCGTAATCTCCCAGCACACTGGAGTAAACCGAATCAAAGATGTATATTCTCAGCGGATAGCCCTCCAGATTCCGGTAGATCCGTCCATAAGTTCTGGGATCGTGAACCACCACGAAGGTTTGCTTGAAGGGATTGTAGAGGAGTATCTGTTCCCTCGTCGGTTGGACGTAGTAGATCCTACTGTGTCCATGTGTCAGCCAAACCTTAGCCATGAAGTCGAGTAATATTTCCTCATCCCCGGGATCATCCTTCTCCAGAACCAATATATAAAAGCCATCTGTGTTGACCAAACCGTTTAGGATTCCTTGCATTTGCTGTGCATTTTCCAAAAAGTAGAAATGATGTCGTGTGGGTTCCGATGTTTCTAGTGCATCCTCTTGATTTTGAACTATTTTTATCGAGTTCGTTCCCTTCACCATTAAAAACTGCGCCAGGTCGCTAACGCCGTTTCCGGAACTCCTCAGATGAAGTTCAAGGCCACCCTCAAGTTGGCCCAAAATCGAGCACAGAACCAACTTGTAGTCCGAGTTATTGGCTTGACCGAGGGTTCCGCCCACTGTGGCCAGCATAATTAGCTGCAGAGTCGTCGCCATATCAGAAGTTACTGAACCTTCGACTGAGATTGCGGAGCTAACAATAGACAGGTCGACTGACATCCTGTTGACCCAGTGTTTGCCTAGTGTCAGAACCATTGACACCCGAGGGCGGACTGCTACCCACAATTATTGGCAAGTGTCTGGGGTTTGTTGACACTACCCGACTTGCCCCATGACTTGCCCATTTATGCTTGGACAAGGCAGTACTGTTCTGTTACAGAAACTTTATACGAGTGATTCTCTGTGAAACGTATCGAGATTTTCTTTATGGCCTCAAAAGGATATCTAATTTTTATGAAGTTAAAAAAAATCCATTTGACAGAAGCGATTGCTAAATATTGGACCTTAACTTTCTTCTCTTTTCTAGTTGATACCCTGCAATCCAGAATCGGTGAAAGGCAACGCAAGCGAAAATTGAAGAGCCATCGGTTTTTGGCCACCAAACACAGGAGAACCACCCTTCGACTACGTCCCACCGAAATGGAGGACAGTGGCGCTTCGAACGACACAGAATATCTGGAGGAGAACAATGGCAACTCGGACGAGGAAGAGCCCCTGTCCTCGGGCGACAATCACAACAATAACACCACTGAAAGCGCACTCAGCGAAGAGGAGGAAGACAGTAGTTCCTCGACAACCTCGATGACCTCCATGGAGGCACAGTTGTCTCAGGCGCCCAGCACATCCAGTTCGTTTCCTTTTCTTCCCGAACTGGAGGCCAACAACAACAACAACAGCCAGCTTACGTCCAACCGTAATCACAAGACAGTCAATGGTCTAATTCCGGATATTTGTAATACAGAGTCAACGGCATCCACATCCTCATCCATGTAGGTTGGACTGGAGCTACGACTCCTAGGCTTAAATATGTTTTTATAAGACCCATCCACGTTTGTTTATAGCATACACAGCTTTCGTAGAAAGTATTAATCACTAAAAGGCGACCGTTTTTATAAATCAACCATACAAATTATGTGATTTTTTCAAAACTAGCATTCAAAAACCAAACGAAATATTATTTTTTCAACGTTCAGAATGAACAAGCAATTTTCACATTCAAATTGCAAACATCTCTAATGAAACTAGAGATTTCTAACAACTTAGCATCATAAAATAAAGTTTCCTTTACTTATTTATTATAACTCAGCTTTCTCTCACTTCATTTATTGATTGTGGAATTCTCGTAATGTCTACAATAATTTATAAATACACAATGTTTAAAAAACCAACAGAACAGATAAGAATTTTCTTGCTTGTGCGTTTGTTGAACTTTGAACTGGCATGCACTTAAGGGCGACGATTAAACGTAAAGAACATCTTTAAATATACTTAATGGTGTGTTGTGCTTAAGTCTAGCTTGTGGTTTGCAACTACGGCTAAGAGTAGGCTAGTTAATTTACACGACAGCTGGGGCGGAGATCAGCGTTCGGCAGCTCAGCAGGCTTCCACTTGGCCGTTCATATCGCTGGGCCTGAACGGCAGTTGCATATCCTTGCAGCGATCGATCACGAAGCGCTCTAGTTGACAGCCAGCGCTGAAAGGGATTATCAATAAATAATTATAATCAAGATCGCCAAAGGATCATACTTCTACTCACTCGTAAATCTCGTTGCCTTCCACGTTGTACAAATCGCAGTTCCTAAACACCAGCTGAATGTCGCTGAGCAGCTCCTCGTTCAGCTGGTAGGAGCCCATGTTCAGCTTGGACTTGATCTTGGCCAGGTCCATGGGCGCCTTGATGATCTGGTGGTAGTCGGGCACCTCCGACGTCAGCACGGGGCGCAGGAAGGGCCAGGCGGCCTTGTGCTTCATGATCTGCTCCAGCAGATCGTACAAGGCGGCGCTGTTCAGCGGCAGGTTCTCGTTCATCCGACGGCCGCTCCTGCGGTGGTTGTTGTTGCTGGTGCTGCTGTTGTTGTTATTGCTGCTGCCGTTGCTCTGGCGGGCGGACTTGTCGATGGAGAGGCGCACAGAGTTGCGGGAGCGCTTGGCCTTCGGTTCATCCTCATCGGGGCCATCGTCGCCATTCACTGGGGGAAAAAGAAGGGGACTCTTAGTAAGGAAAGTCTTTGGATTTCATACTTGTAAACTCACTGTTGCTGTGCCGCCGCCTGGGCTGCCGATGCTGCACCGGCTTGCACGTCTTGCACACGAACTCTGTGCGCGGCGGTCGCTTGAGGTGGGCGCACTCCAGGTGGAAGAACAACTTGCACTGCACGCATTTGATCTCCCCGCCGTCGTAGAAGCATTTCTGACAAACCTTTTCGTCGTCGCTGTAAGGGAAAAGTAAATAATTTAGTTTCTAATCACCGTAGTCAATCATAATTAACTTACGATTCCTCCACCGTATCTTCATCGGCTGTGAGGGAAGCATCATCGCTGATTTCCACGCTTTCGACCTCTTCTCCGGCGGCCTCTTCAATCTCCTTGGAGGTGAGTCGCTTGCTCGGTCGCGTGCGGGATCCCCTCAAAGTTCGCCCGTTAACCTTCGACGATGAGTGAGACTCCACGCTCCTGTCGTCCTCGACTTCCTCGTCATCATTCTGCTCTTCATCCTCCTCAGCCTTTTCCTCCTCCTCCTGCTCCTCGTCTTCTTCCTCCTCGTCGTCTGTAGGCTCATCCTCCTCCTCCTCCACAATAAACTTGCGCTTCTTCTTGGCCGCCTGCTTCTTATCCTTCTCGTTTTGAGCGTTCTTGAGGCCCAGACTCTTGACGCAATCGTTGCAATACCAGTTGCCCTGGGGAACCGACCTGAGCTTGGGCTTCAGGCAGAACATGTGGGTGCCCGCGTTGCACTCGTCGCACAGCAGCATCTTGTCGGGATCGCTGCCTCGCCGGCAGATCTTGCACAGGGACTTGTTCGTGGACCTCCGCCACTGAATGCAGTCGTGCAGGATGTTGAAGTGCAGAAAGACCTGGGCGAAGCTGGTGCTCTCCATCAGCGACACTTCCCACTGGTGCAGCCGTGAGTCGCAGGCGAGTCGCAGAGCCTCCTGCTTGGGATCCCACTTCTTCATGCCGTAAGGCTCTTTCAAGAATCGCTTTCCGATGGCCTGCTCCACCTGGAGGAGGGCCGAGGCCATGTTGTGCACGGCTAGTGGAATGGATACAGCATTGGCGGTAGATTTATCCTCCTCATCGTCGCTATCTGACTGGGACTCCACATCCTCAGAGGCTGGCAGATACAATCCCGGATCGCGATACGGCTTCCTGGCAAATTTCCCCAACAGAGCGACATCGTCCTCCTCGTGAGTGCCGTGGGATTCGTTGTCGGAACCCGCCTCATCCTCCAGTTTGCCGCCTGGGCCCCACTGCAACTTGCACTGCGGATCGTAGCTACCAGTCAGCAAGTCGTTTCGCCACTTTTCCATATCCTTCACCTTCAGGCGACCGAGATCGCCCGTGTAGATATCATTCTCGAATTGGATTATCCGATCCACCAAATGCTGGCGCATCACCTCATTCAAATCGGTGCCATTCGGCAGTCCAAAGTTTGCCTCTCCATATTTGCGATGAGTCTCCGATTCCATGGTTGCGATGAACTTCTGTCGCATTGCCTCGTTCTCCAGGCTGAGCAGCTCCACCGGGCACGTCTTCACATGCTGTTCGATCAGGGAGCGCAGGACGGAGAGCTCTTGAAGCAGCTCGAATTCACGAAGTCCATTCGAGTTTAGGCCCTTGATGAGCTCCTCAATCTCCTCGTGTTTGTATATATAAGACCACCGCTGCCTTTGGCCGTTCATAGGATCATGTACAATGCAATTTCGCTTGTCGCCGCTGCACATCATCAGCTCAAACTGGGTGGGAGCCTCTGGCGGATCCGCTTCCACTTCCATGGGCTCGGCACTGCCGTTGAGGCGGTGCTCCTGGTTCTCCTTGTTCTCCAGCGAGTGCTTGGCCCGCTTCCTGGTCTTCTTGTCATCCTCGCCATAGAGTTTCAGGAGATACAGCCTCAGATCCTTGCGACTTCTGGGCAACGTGGCCTGCTGGCGAATCTCCAGCTGCGACTTGTTCGCCGGCGGCTGCTCCAGGCAGGTGTCCAGGCTGTCCGGCGAGTGCTCCACGAAGATTCCCGGCATGGACTCCAGCACGTAGTACTTGCGGTAGCACCTGTCCATGCCCAGGTACACCAGGAAGTTGAACAGCTGCGAGTGCAGCTTGAGCACCTGCTGCTCGTGCTTGCGATGCTGCTGATCCGACTGGGCGTGCAGCTCCGCAATGCTCTTGTTCAGCTTCTCCACCATGGCCTCCCTTTTTTCTGGTTCAGCGGAGCTCATTTCCAGGTGGTGCGTTTGGGTGAGCTTCTTGCGGTTGATCTCCACGGCGGCCAGTCGCTTGTTCTCACTTACAACCAGAGCTCGCAGATCCTGCTTGGCCTTGGCCGTCTGCTCCATGCGCTCCTCGATTAGATTAATGGTGCCCGAGTAGGTGAGAATCTGGGACATGAGGCAGCGGATCACGAGCATTATGTCCCTGAACTTGAGCTGATACACGGAATGGTTCTTCAGGGTGCGCAGGATGTGGGCGTGCTGCAGGCGGAGCTCCAGCCCGGGATCCTCCTTCGAGGAGTAGCCGTTGCGGTACATCACCCTCCAGCGCTCCGCCTTCTCGTTCACAATGGCTCCGGATCCGAGGAGATGCAGGCGCAGCACTTCGCTCAGGGTCAGTGCGTCCAGCGGGAGTTCGTTTACCTAGCAAGAAAGAGGGATATTAGTTTAGATATTCTAGCTTGCCGTTTGCATAGTAGAGCCCTGCATGAATGGATTCAACGAGTTTTTAATAGAATCGAATGAATTTGAATTTTGAGTTTAACAGAATTGAATGAATGAATGGCATGAATTCCAAAATAATTCAAACGACAATTTATTTTAAAGAAGAAAGGGCCATCATTTTTTGATTAAATCTGCCTGAATTTTATTTACTATACAGCAGCGGTCGGCAGCGTCCTATTAAGTGAGCATAGGGTTTTGTTCTGCCGCCGCGCTGCTCGCACATGTATAACGTAGAACAGCGGTCTGCACACACACATCGATGAGCTGCCCAGTGCAAATTACTCACACAAATATAAAACAAAATGTCAACGTATGTGTGTGCCGACCGCTGCTATACAGTTAAAAATTTTGTTTTCGAAAAAAAAAACACAAAAAAAATCTGACAAATTCAAAAAATCATAAAAATCATTCATTCAATTCAAATACAAAAAAAAATACAAAATAAAAATTGAATGATTCACGCATGGCTCTATTGCCTACTAACCTTGAAGGAGAAGTGCCTCCTGGCGTACAGATGACTCTTGGCGGCCTGCACCATGCTGAGGAAGGGCTCGCGCAGCTGGGACGACCGTTCACGACCGTAGGTCACGGCGCACTCCTCCTCCTCCTCCTTCTGCAGATCGAAGACGGTGCCCAGAAGCACGAGGAGAATGTCCGAAAGAGGGCCCGCAATCTCACGGGCACTCAGCGCCCGGGTCATTTCGTAGAAACTGAGGTTCTGGCGGAACACCTCGATCCCGGACAGCAGACCGGTGTAGGTGTGCATGAACTCGCGCATCATGAAGGCGTCGCCCAGAAGACGTTCGGGGATCAAAGTGTGAATCTTCCTGTACCTGGGCAGCAGCTTCTGGTCGGTTCGTTCCAGATCGTCCGTCTTCTGGAGCAGCAGGTTGCACTCGTTCTCGACGCGCTCCATCAGCTGGGCCTTCTTCTCCGCCTTCTGGCGCTCCTGCTCCATCAGCCTGGCCTCCTTCTCCAGCCTCACCCGCTCCATTTCCTCGGCCAGCGACTTGGCATCCGACTTGGCCTTCGCCTTGGACTTGGCGGCCGTCGCCTCGTCGGCCACGATGAACTTGTTGAGCGTGGACTGCTTCTTGGCGTCCTTGGCGTCGGGCTTCTTGATCTTGGCGGGCGAGTAGCGCGGCATCTTGCCGATGAAGATCGTGGAGAAGCTCACGCCGGGATCCGTGACGTACTGCTTGTAGGCCTCCGGCTTGGGCCGCAGGAGTCCGTCCACGCGGGACACGTTGCTCTTGATGAACATGTTCAGGTTCTCCAGGTTGAACTCCATGCGCGAGCGCCGCAGCTGCTTGAAGGGATGCTCCACCTCGGCGCCGGAGTCGCCCTTGTGGGGGCGCAGGCGGTAGACCAGGCTGTCCGTGTCCTCGTAGATCCCGTTGCCCGGCTCGGGCGCATCCTTGTCCAGCTGGATGCCCACCACCGTGTACACGGCGTTCTTCTTGCCCGCCACCGTCACCTCCTCGCCGATGAAGTAGCGCTTGCGCAGGAACTTGGCCACCATCATGTTGAGCGTGTTCATCGCCGACTGGCGGGCGTGCTCCACCACCAGGAGCACGGGTGCCCGGAGGCTCTGTTTGAACTGCTCCATCTTCTTGCGCGCCGCCCGCTCGCTCTTCACCGCCTCCTCGAAGGTGAGGTTCTCCTTGCCGGTGGCCTCGCACTGCCACACCGTCGAGTTGATCACCATCACGTGCCGGAAGTAGTTTCTGGGTAAAGGGAACATGGATTTTAGGGGGATTCAAGTGGGGATAGTGCACTGACACACAAGCAGGATTTTATAATAATAGATTTCAGCTTACTCTGCTTACGCACTTACACAAAAACCATTTAAAATTATTAATTGTAGGTAGTATATTTTATAGGTTTCTAAACACCTTTGGGAGGTCACTTTGAAACTTGCTAATTATTTACAATAAATTAAAACTATAAGAACACAAAAACGCACTAAACAAAAGATGTGAAAGTCGGGTAAATTTTAAAAGCCAAATTGTTTTTAATATAACAAAATCTTGTTTTAAAGAGTGTTTAAAATAAAAATTTAAAATAAAAGAAATTTTAATAAACGATAGAAAAATAGAATCGATACAAACCAAAGCTGTCAAAGTCGGGTCAATTTAAAAAAAAAAAAAGATTTGATAAAACAATACCTTTTTGGGAAGAATTATATAAAGCAATACAAATATAGAAACAATTTAAAAAACCAGATTATAAGATTGTTGAACCTAAAGAGTTTTAAAGGTGATTCTTTATAATAAGAATTTCATACAATATATTTTATAAAACAATATAAATATAGAAACCAAATAAGCAGGAGAGAATTTCAAATCGACACAATTTCGAAAACCAGATTATAAGATTATATATCCTAGAGTTCCAAAAGTGATTCTTTATAATAAAAAATTCAATTAGGAAACCATCTACAAAGGAAAGAAATAATATAAAACAATAAAAATATAGAAACCAAATAAGCGAAGAGAATTTAAAATCGAGACATTTTAGAAGACCAGGTTATACGATCCTAGAGAGCTTCAAAGGAAATGCAATATAAAAACCAACTACAAAGGGGGGGAAATCAAGTAAAAGATCAATAATAATAATAATAATATTATATAATTATCATATAGAGAGTTCCAAAAAAAACAATAAATTAAGTAAAGAAACAATCTACAAAGGGGAGCAGACCAAGTAAATTCAAAATTCAGGAGGGCGCGAAATTGTAACCCCCAGGTGGCAACGCCGCGGCGAGCAGCTGTGCGGCGGCAGCTGTAAATTCTTCCCGCCACCGAGCAGCGTTTTTTTGCCCCAGGCCCACGAGACTCGCACACAGGCGCACCTCAACACACACACACGGAACGGTGATGTACGGATGTCGTGCCGTACATCAATGTGCAAATGCTTTTGCAGCGTCGCTTTTGTTGTATACTTTAGCGCAGCGTCCTCCTTGGCGCCATCCGCAGGGACGGTTGCAAGGAGGGGTGGGGGATGATAGGTGGAAATAAGATGCACTTACTCATAGTCGCGGAAAATGCGCTTGGTGATGTAGCAGCAGAAGACCTGGTCGTTGTCGTGGAATGTTTCGTTTTTGCCCTCCTTCTGATTCAGGTCGAATCCGTCCCGCTTGCAAATGGGCATGTTTGCGTTGTTTTTGCGTTTCCGAGCCTCGGAATCACCCACTGTTCGATGACAATCCTCGGGGCACTCACTTGTCACTCCCGAAAGCACAGAAACGCTGCTCAACCGATAGATTTCGCAATGCCAAGCAAAAGGCGCCCAATTTTCACGCCTCTTGGAGGCTACCGATGCAAACGGTTTTTCCGCGACACGCGCGTTGAGATCTCGCGCAATTTCACAATCCGTCGACCGACGACACTTTTCCGGCACTTTCCACTGTGTTTTCGACTGGCTTCAGCGACATCAACTCTTCAAATCTGTTTATTTTTCAGCGCACCAACTTTTTCACGCGCCTTTGCGAATTTTTACCGTAAAATAATGTGACCGCACAGTGCGAAAATGCTGAGGGACGCGGTCGGTTGAAAATCGATGAGCGATAGGCCGATAGCAGGATAACGGTGTAACGGTCTTTTTGTAAAATCGAAAAGGATATTTAAAAAAAACCGTTGAAGGAATTAAAATTGTCTTTTGGTTAGAAATTTTTTAAAAAGCCTATATATAGTAAATTGGCTACGGCCTAAAATTATCAAATATATATTTAAAATGGTTGACACTGAATTAGTTAAAATTAATAATATCTAAGGACAATTTCAAGAGTCACCTAAATAAATATTCATAGTTAATTCATTAAAAACAGTTCACATACACATATTTATTTGGAATTACTAAGTTAATTATTTTTATTCAAATTAAGAGAAAAGGTTGTTTTTAAAAGAATCAAATTAACTACACCCGATTTAAACAACTTTTCATAATTAAAAACAAAATTTAAAAAAATCAGCTTAAATATTTTCCAAAATGTTTTTTAATAATTCCCATCTCTAATGCCCAGTTCGCGTGTGTGTGTTTCCAGCTGTGATAAGAGAAGATCATTCGCACAGTTGCTCTAATAAACTGTATATTTAATAGTTTTACAGCATTTAAACACAGTTGAAATGTACGCGAGACTGCTGCGCAACTTGGGCGCCAATGCCAGGTGAGCAACGAGATCGGAGCCGCCTCCAAAATCCCTTAGAATCAAAAGGTTCTAATCATACCACGACCTGTTACATAAACCTTGCCAATTTGTTTTTGTTTTCCCGCAGGTGCTTCGCCACGGAGGCCCCAAACCCCAAGGTGCGGCCCATCAGCAAGATCCTGATCTCGAATCGCGGCGAGATCGCCTGCCGGGTGATCCGCACTGCCCGCAAGCTGGGCGTTCGCACCGTGGCCGTGTTCTCCGATCCCGACGAGCGGAGTCTGCACACGCAGCTGGCGGACGAGGCGTACCGCGTGGGCGAGGCCGCCTCCTCGGCCTCCTACCTGCGGGGCGCCCACATCCTGGAGATCGCAAAGCGATCCGGGGCCCAGGCCATCCACCCGGGCTACGGCTTCCTCTCCGAGTCCGTGGAGTTCGCCGAGCTGTGCCAGCGCGAGGGCGTCATCTTCATGGGCCCGCCCAGCTCCGCCATCCGCGACATGGGCATCAAGAGCACCAGCAAGGCCATCATGGCGGCCGCCGGAGTGCCCATCATCAATGGCTACCACGGCGAGGACCAGTCGGATGAGTGCCTGCAGCGCGAGGCCCAGCTGATTGGCTTTCCGCTGATGATCAAGGCCGTTCGCGGCGGCGGCGGCAAGGGCATGCGGATCGCCGAGAAGCCGGAGGACTTCCTCAGCGCCCTCAACTCGGCCCGCAACGAGTCGCAAAAGTCCTTCGGAGACAGCTCCGTGCTGCTAGAGCGCTACGTCCGCTCTCCGCGCCACGTGGAGGTCCAGGTCTTCGCGGATCAGTACGGCGATGCCGTCTACCTGTGGGAGCGCGACTGCTCCGTGCAGCGGCGGCACCAGAAGATCATCGAGGAGGCGCCAGCTGTAAGCGAACTTATTTAGATTATATAGATCATCCCAATGTACCTTGATATATTCTCCAGCCTGGTTTATCCGAGGAGCTGCGTCGCGAGCTGGGCGAGGCCGCCGTGCGCGCTGCCAAGGCCGTGGGCTACGTCGGCGCCGGCACTGTGGAGTTCATCCTGGACAAGGAGGACCTCTCCTTCCACTTCATGGAGATGAACACCCGCCTGCAGGTGGAGCATCCCATTTCGGAGATGATCACGGGCACGGATCTGGTCGAGTGGCAGATCCGCATTGCCGCCGGCGAGCCCCTGCCGCTGAAGCAGTCGGAGATTGGTCGGCGAGGCCACGCCTTCGAGGCGCGCATCTACGCGGAGAATCCCCGCGGTGGCTTCCTGCCCGGAGCAGGGCCCCTCCGCTACTTGTCCACGCCCCAGCCATCCGCCGATGTGCGCGTGGAGACGGGCGTCCGCGAGGGCGACGAGGTGTCTGTGCACTACGATCCCATGATTGCCAAGCTGGTCGTTTGGGGCGAGAACCGCGCGCAGGCGCTGAACTCCCTGGTTGCTCGGCTGGGAGAGTATCATGTGGGTATTAATAGGATTTACTCTCCGTACGAATTTATCTCTATTGTTCCTCTCATCTCAGATCTCTGGTCTGGACACGAACATCAACTTCCTCATCGATCTGGCCTCGCATCCGGAGTTCCAGCTGGCCAATGTGCACACCGGTTTCATAGACGAGCACTTCGACACGCTCTTTCCGCCAATTGTCATCAGTGAGCAGCAGGTGAGCCAGGCTGCACTGGCGCTGGTCTTCAATGAGCTACAGGCAGCCTTTAGCAACGGAAACCAGGGGCAGGATCCTTTCGCCGCCACGCCCAACGCTCGCCTTAATTACTCCTTGATCCGCACCTACAACTTGAAGGCGAATGAGAAGGGTAAAAATACATAAATAGATAGAATTCTAGAATCAATACTAATTACTAAGTAATCTTACAGTTTACTCGGTGGCCGTCAAGTTCGATGGCGAGGATGTGCAAATTCAGGTGGATAATGGCGACTGGCAGGTGATCAAGGCCGAGCGAGTTGATGACGGAGGTCGTTTGAAAATCCGTGCCAATATCGACAGCAACCTCACCACCTACAATGCCAATATTGATGGTTCCACTGTTTGCTTGTTCTTGGAAGTATGTTTTGAGTTCTCCTGGACTGGAAAAGTATTTGTATTGAATTGATTTCTTTTTGCAGGGTGGCAAGTTGGACTTTGAGCTGGTGCAGCCCAAGTTTCTGAGTGCCCAAGTCGATGGACTGGGAGCAGGTGGCTCCCGCGTGGTGGCACCCATGCCCGGTGTCTTGGAAAAGGTTCTGGTGAAGCCAGGAGACCAGGTCAAGAAGGGCGACAGCTTGGCCGTGCTAATTGGTAAGAAATTCTAAGTTATATTATACATCTTTACAATAATTTATTCCCTGACAGCCATGAAAATGGAGCACATACTGAAGGCACCCAAGGATGCCACTATCAAGTCGATCGGAGGTGCCGAGGGCGACAATGTGGCCAAGGGATCGGCCGTGATCACTTTCGTCGACGAGGAGGTGGAGGCCAAGTAATGGGAGTTACTCCTCAGCGTACCAGGGATTTTGTTGCATTTATTTACAATATTCTAAATATTTTAATTACCCGCCTTCAGGGATGACCAAGTGCATTTACTAGTCTAAGTAATCAAGTCCATATAATGGAGCATTAAACGTCTTAAAGCTGTTAATCAAGTTTCTTACCAACGGTGAGGGTTTTAAAAAAATGTTATATTCGTTTTCATTTTGTTGAATTTTAATGGATGTATAAGATTTATTCAGTTTCTCGAACACACATTTCCTAAATGTGATATATCTTTGTGAATACATAATTTAAAATTGAGTTCCGTACATAATTTAGCGGCTTATGAGTTCTGACTTTGAGTTTGTTGCTGTCGGTGAAACGGAAAACGGAAACGTAAACGAAAACGGAAACTGAGAGAAGGCAATGACATTGCGCAGTTTGCTTACATTTCGCTTTTATTTCGCAACTTAAAACATAATAATTTAATAAATGTTTAACAAATTTCACTTAATACAAAATACTAATCGTTTAAAATATATATACTTAGTATAACCATAATCAAGTTTTCTTTATGCTCGTGTTGCTCTAGTCCATTCTGCTCTTGAGTTTATACTGTTTTGATTTAGCATCCCATTAACTTGGTTCATGCGCTTGAAATATGATTATGGAAACAGTTTTCAGTTTTTCAGAGGCGAGTACTGAGTACTGAAGATGCAATTTGGTTTCTTGCCCTAATTCTTACATTCAGCCGATTTGTTTCGTTTTAGATTAGTTTTTCCCTAGTATCGTATTTATATGCTTTCTTCGTTTTGATTTTTGTTTTTTTATTCGGTTAGTATTAGTTAAAGTTGCTCGGCTTCAATACGTAATACATCATTTATATACTATATAAATACAATTATATGGTACTGTAAACGTGCAACTTAACGCTTCTTAGTAATATTATGAGTGTGTTTCTTTGTTTGCGTTCGTTTGTTGTGTAGTGTTTTTAATTTTCTTTTATAAACGTTAAAAGGGATACATTTGTAATAGGGGAAAATGAAATGTATCCCTTTCAAGGATTAACAAAAAAAATAGTATATATGTGTATTTGTTAAGGTAATTATAAAGTTCGATAGCTACTAAACACCTCTGCTGGTACATACCATCCTCATCTTTGACTGTCGATCTCCGAGCATCATTCGTTAATATCTACGGATCCTACTGCGCATATTAACCCATTAAGTCTCGTTTTCAACGGCGGGAACCCCACTAGTAAAACACCTGTCCACACCGTTCTCATTGTCAGGCTGCTTTTGGTTCGCTTAACGCTATGGATGATGCTCATCGTAAGTTTGCTGCTCTTGTTAGGTTGCGATTACATTTTATTGCAAAGAACTTTTCGTTTGTTTTCGTTTCCTCTTGGTTTTAAATTAAGTTTTTCTCTATCCTCGTCGGGGGTTCACTCGTTCCGCTGCCCGATCCCGATCCTGTTCCCGCTGTGGTGGCTGCTGTTGTGGTTGTGGCAGGTGTTGCAGTTGCTGCCGTTGCAGTTGTTGTTGTCGCTGGCGACGCTGTGACCTCCGCTGTGCTGGCCGTCGTGGTCGCAGTCGTCGCGTCCTCCTCGTCCTTACTTTCCACCAGCTTTCTTATTATCACCCTGCGACACTTCTGCGAAAATGGGCAACGGTAAGATTTGGATTAGTGGATGTGGGCAGGTGGATTTCCCAGTGCTATGGGTGCTACGGCAACATCTGCGTGCCTGCTAAGCAGTAATTGCAATCTTGCTTCGAGGTTTACATATCAATCGGGTCGTAGCTAGGCAAATTAAAGCATTTGGCTTATTTACACGACAGTGATGTCATTCTTAATTCAGCATCAAGTTATTATTATCATTTTGATATGAATAAAGATTACATTTATCTTATTTTACATTATTTGTTCAAAAAACACTACATTTGTATTTTATACGATATGATTAATTATCATGTTGATAAGTTTTAATCATAAATTTGACATAAGTCATATTGATTTTCAATTGATATGAAATAAGGTAAAACTGACCCCATTGCATATCGATTTTTTTTTTCTTCCATTAATTGGAATTTTTCAATATAAATAAATATTAATATCAAAAATCATTAAAAGTCACATTTCATATTTTTAAACTTGAAAGAACTGGCTGATATTTCGAATTCATCACTGGCATTCCTGATATTTATATTTATAAGACCCTTTGATGTTGTGTGAGGTGGGTGTGCGTGATCTTGTGTGTGGGCGAGTGAGAAGCTTGCAGTGGAAAGTAAAAGAAAGGCCAACGGGTGGACATCTCGTTTGTGCCGGGACCGTGAGAACAAAAATCGTGAACACAACAAAAAGAAAGTAAGGCGTAGGCTTTGGGCTCAAAAACGAAACAACAACTCTAACTAACTTGGCGGCAAATCAAATCAAGCGGCTTGAGGAACTCTTGCTAATATCACCACGTAGTTGCTGCTGCTGCTGTTGTTGCTGCTGCTGCTGTTGCTGGTGCTGCTGCTTCAGCTTAAGTTGCTGCTCCGACGGCAACTGGTGATGGTGGAACAGCACCGGCGGCAGCTTGCCTCCCTTGGAGCGACTTCGCAAGCCCTGTGGTTACATTTCGGGTGAACAACAAAGGAAACAAACAGGGAAACCGCAAACCGCGAGGATATCGTGTAGGATAATAGAAATATTTAGAGAAGAGTTAGAAGAAAACATGAAGGAGGGGCTAACTTCGGTTACCGAAGCGAGGACAGCCCTTGTTTGTACAGATATATCATATATAAGCCTAAAAACATTCGGACAGACATGTCAAAAAGTTCTATAACTATAGCCACGTGTTTTTAAGGAGACAGATAGAGAGATACAGATTAGAGTTGGAGTGTAAAATGTGTTTATTGTGTGTACTGGTTTGCTGGGGGCTGCTTGGCAGGCGTCTCGGAGGATCAGGATCCCTCGGCTACGGACACACTCTACAGAGTCCCTAGACCTCCTCGTCCGCCCCAGTTACCTTTTTGGCCGTTATCTCCATTTGATCCAGGCTGTTGGTCAGACCACTGATGGTCGTCTCGCCGGCAGTCGTCTCCTGAGCACTGCTCTCCGTTTCGCTGTTGGCCCCACTGCCCGCCGTCGTCGTTGTGGTGGCGGGTGTGGGTGCGGTGGTGCCGCTAGTTGTTCCTCCAGTCGACGTGTAGGCCCCGAAGAGCTGGCGCGAGAGCCGTGGAATGGCGTTGCTATCCACGCGCACCGGCCAGGCTCCTGTCGACGGACTGCTCGTGGTGGGCGTCTTGTTATCGGCCGCCTGCTCCGTGCCCTCCTGCGCTCCTCCCGGCTGCACTGCCTGCTCCGCCTTGTTCTCGTCCAGATTCGACTCCAAATCAGACTCGTTGTTCTCATCCTGTTGCGATTAGAGCGCAAGTTAGAAAAATTTTGTTCTTTTTACTTAAATGCTATCCATATTATACCGTTTTCTCGCTGACCTCATCCGGGCAGAGCTCGTAGGCCATGGTCCACGTGTTCTTGGCCGACTGCGACCGCTCCAGCATGTAGCCGTTGGTGTTGTCGTTGCTCTGCGCCGGCGGCGACCACGAGTACGAGTTGTACTGGCAGCCGATGCCGCGCTGCCGCTCCAGCTCGTCCTGCAGCCACTCGACGGCGATGCTCCAGTGCCGGCTGATCGTCGGATTCGTGTTGAGCATCTGCAGCGCAATCGGCGACTTGTGGAACAGCTGCGTTAGGCACTTGATTATCTGGTACGCCCGCTTCTGGTAGTGCGTCTTCGCCCGCTGTATCGTCTCCAGCAGGCCCTCGCGCTCCTCCGCCACCCCGTTGAGGGCGTTGTGGATGCGGTGGTGCTGCCACGAGTCGTCGATCAGCAGGATGTTCAGCAGCAGGTCCGTGTGGTGTCGCATGTCGTGGCAGTAGGCGAAGCCGCACTGCCACAGCAGCTCGGTGAGCACGGCGCGCGAGAAGTGCGGGTTCTCCCAGCTGCAGTACTGCAGCAGCTTGAGACCCTCGTCGCCCACGTTTGTGTCCTCAATGACCTTCTTGATGTAGCTAAAAAAGGAGAGAGTATATAAATATTTTATATAATTTTCTCCTTAAGGAAATCCTTACCCCGTGCGATTAAAGAGCAGGTCCATGCACTCGGTGGACAGCGGGGTCAGCTCCTCGTGCGCCACCGTGGCATCCTTGAACGGATTGGGCAGTGGACGGGCGTTCTGGTTGGAGCTCTGGCACTTTTCGCTCACATCGCTGCAGCGAATCAGGTGCGAGACCACCTGGTGCAGCTTGCTGAACTCCGGATACTGATACTTGATGGCCGGACCGGGGCCGTCGTCCAAGGCCACCTGGATGAACTGCAGCGGCACATTGAGCTGTGAAACGATGGGCCATCGATTAGTTTGGTAATCATTACGAATGCAAATGCTCACCCTTAGCAGCTGCTGCTTCTCCCGTGTTCCCAGGCCCACGTACATGCTGAACAGGCTGAAGTAGTGGGGCAGGTGCTTGCCATAGTCGGCTGCCTCGGACTTCAGCAGGCGCAGCACGCTGATGAGCACCTGCTCGCAGAGATTGGCTCCGTCGTAGCCAGTCAGTGGCTCGTCGTTGATGGCAAAGTGGCAGAAGAACACCACCAGCTTGACGAAGACGGTCCGCACCTCCGGCGACGGCGCCATCAGGATGTATTCGCCCAAGCGCGACGGCGGCGAGAGGAGCGCATGGTTGGCGAACCACTTGCGGACCAAAGCCGAGGAACGTATGTGATGTGAGAGCGCGTCGTACCTGTAAATTAAGAACTATGTTATACAGATCCTGACTAGAAGATATTCATCCCCTTACCAATCAATTACTGGGCCGCGCAGAGACTTCTTCGTGCGGAAGCCGGTGTGGAACAGGAACTGCGAGGCCAATTGCACGCCCAGCAGCGAGAGCTCCTCGGCGGCAGAAGTCTGAATATAAACCATTGTAAATACCGAAAATAAGACGACTTAATCACTTCAACTCACGATCTTATCGCTCCTCGCGGAGGGGATATTGCAGCTGACCAGCTTTTTGATAAAGTTGAAAAACTCCACGGAGAAAATGCTGCGGGAGTGCAGAAACCGAATGTTCTGATGCCTGAAATGGCAAAGCAGAGATATAAGGTATATATAATTAATTAGTACTACTCCCACTCACCGCACGCTGCGCTCGATGGGCTTCGGCAGGGGCAGCACCATGTTGCGGCTCTCGGTGAGCGACAACTGCTCCACACTGGGCTCATACTGAACGGGGCTCTGGTCGCAGCGGGTGTAGAACAGCATGTAGGCGTTCCACCAGCGCTTCTGGCGGCGGTACTGCATGCGCTTGAGGTTGTTGTCGTAGATCTCGCCCATGTAATCGCCGCCGAAGCACTGCGCCTTCATCTCCTCGTCCTCGTGCATTTTGCACTCGGTGACCTCGCCGTCGTCGAATTTGTACCACTGGCACTTGCCGTTCGCTGGGTTTCTGTGTGTGTTAAAAGGGGATTGACTGAAATTAGTCTCTGCGGGGAAGTTGAACTTGAGTAGCACTCACTTGGAGAGTATGTAGCTGAAGTAGTGGCCACCGGATGCTTGCCCGCTGTGCACCACAATGCCGGTTAGCTCGTACTTGGTCGTCTCAACGTTTGTTTGACAATTATCACCCACCTCCACCACCTCGCCCTCTAGCTTGGCTAGGCCAGACACTGAAAAGAGGATACATTTTGTAATGAATTTACCTTGAATCGATCTAAAATACGGTTCGGAATTTGACACACATGTGAAAAACATGAAAAATTGTATTTTACAGTGTGAAGAAAGTTGTTGACATGTGTGTCAAATACAAAAGTGTAAAATCAATTTATTTACATACATATATTGTGAGCTGTCACTGAAACTCATCCAAAACTCATTGTGTTAAAAACACGCTGTGTAAAAAACACGTCGTGTAAATAACACAAATGTCTGTTATTTATGTTTCTAACATATGTAGGCTATTTTTAACACACATGTCAATAACTTTTTTTGAACTTAAGACTTTAACATTAACAAGACATTAACATTTAACATGTTAATAAGTTATTTACAGTGCGTTATTTTCCGAACCCTAATCTTAATTGAATCTTAACTCACCGGTGTAGGGCTCCATATCCAGGATGCGCGGAAATTCAAAGTAATCATTAAATTTAATCGCACAGACCCGCTCGTAGTCGTATTCAAAGCGCTTCAGTTGTATGGCTAACACGGGTGGCAGCTTCTTCACGCACAGCCGCTTAACGGTAACTACCTGTTGGCCACAAGAATTATACAAGATTATACATATTTACATCACAAATATCACAAGATATTACTTACTTTTTTATCACATTTATCACAATGGTATGCATCGGCTCCCTCGAGCAGCTCCCCCTTGACGTACTGCTCCAGAGATTCGGTTAATGAGCTATGATTCCTAATATCGACACTAAATACACTAAATGGTTCCTCTTTGGAGTAGCGATGGGGGCACTCTTGGCAGATTTTCTGGTCGCTGAACGAGCCGCCCAGCGTGGCGTTCATCAGCTGCGGCTGTCCGAGGGCCTTCAGTCCCTCGTCCAGGCTCTCGAACAGGGACATGAAGAACTCTACGGCGTCTTGTTGCTCGCGGAGGTTCACAGGCTCTCCCTGCAGCCTGTTGAAGAATCAAAAATAAGTAAGGGAAAGCATCGAAAAACAAGAAACCCACTTGAAATGCGTCCAGAGACCACGGGGCACGTAGAACTGCAGCGCACTGTGGCCCAGGTGGGCGAATATGGCCTGCACGTGCTTCAGGATCACGACGTGGTAGTTCTTCCGCACATCATGCGACCCATCCTCGACAGCACCCGACGACGACGACGACGAGGAGGAGGAGAAGGTGACTAGGGCAGAGGCGGGTCCCGAGAAGAGGGCCGGTCCAAGACCGCCGCCCGTCAAGTCGGAATCGCCGCTGAAATCCTCGCCGTCGGTGGTTGCCGCTCCGTGGGCTCGCAGGATGCCCACGCGCACAGCCGGCACCATGTAGAGCTGTTGCAGCACCGAGTTCATGTAGCAGGTGGCACCGGCGTTCTTCAGTCCGCAGAAACCTTTGGTTGGCCTGGCGCCCACAGGCGGCAGGTAATCCCATTCGCGAAGCGGATCAGTATCTGTTTTTGGAAAGAGAGGAAAGCTTTACAATAAGTATACCTATGATATATATCATATATTCTGACCAACTTACCCGTGCAGACGAAGTCGATCAGTGTGTTGGTGAGTAGCTTCATATTAGGAACACAGAGCTGGCACAAGGCAATAAGGAGATCGCAGGCAGCGGCGATGGTGTGCGGACTGCGGCAGACCGGCGGCGGAACGGTGTCCTGCCGCAGGCTGCCGTGCCGCCGTAAATGCAGGAATTCGCGGGAGGCCGTGAAGAGGAAGTCGTCGATCAGCTCGTGGATGAGCTCGTTGAGCTGCGCCTTCGAGTCGGCGGCGAGGAAGAACATCAGCTCCTTGGCCAGGCAGAGGTGGCCCTCGAGGAGCTCCTCGTGCACCTGGGTGTCGCCGGTGGCGCGGACGTTCTCGCGTATGCGTTGCAGCCACTTGATCTCGTCGCCCAGCAGTCCCTCGCTGATCTGCAGCGGCCAGTTGTAGATGCACCCGTAGGACAAAGTGCGGCACAGGACCGAGAAGAACTCGGCGCAGGTGGCCTCGTACTGGGGAACCAGCGTCTTGAGCGCGCCCACCAGCAGGTTGACCATGTAGACGAACGGCCGCCGGTCGCCGGCGCAGTAGGTGGAGGCCAGGAACAGCTGCTCTGAGGCCACCTGTCGCACGTGGCGCAGCGGGTTCTTCAGCACAATGGAGGTGATGAACTTGGGCCAGTTGGCGTCGCTGGTCAGCGCCTCGTTGGCACTTGGATTGAGAATGAACGAGATGGTGAGCACCTCCAGCGCCTCCTTGCACATGCTAAAGTCCTGGCTGTCGGGCACGATCACCTCGTCCTCGAAGTCGCCGCTGCTGCTGCCCAGCGCCTGCAGGTTGCCGCAGGACGAGGCCCAGGCCAGCTGCACCACCGCCTTGATGGTGGAGATGTCGGGGCAGGACCACTGCAGCGTGGAGCTGAAGAGCGTGCGGCAGCGGTCGCCCTCCTGGCTGGCCGAGAGCATCTCGCGGGCCAGCATCACGGCCAGCTTCGCGGATATCGCGCGCAGCGTTCCCTGCGAGCTGTTGGGCATCGTCGAGAAGTTCTGCTTCAGGATGTCCACCTGGGAGCGGGAGCCGTTGTCCAGGTCGCAGATCATGGGCTCGTCGCCGACGCGCGACAAGACGCTGCCCACGATGTAGAGGAACAGCTTCGCCAGCCGCAGGACGCACTGGAAGGAGGCGCGCTTCGTGTGCATGTCGGCGCTGGGCAGAAAATTGTTCTTGGTCAGCAGCTCCAGCACGAAGTGGGCGCAGCCCGAGTGCATCCACGCGGACTGCACCAGCAGGGCTCCCTCCCCGAGGGGATCCAGCGCGGGAATCAGCAGTCCGTGCAGCACACTTAGATTGTAGAGCACTTGGGCGGGCGTGGGGTGCAGGAAGATCTGCTCCGGCGTGCAGTTCTCCTGAAAGGAAGGGTTTATTAACGGTTCATAGGCAGGGTTTGGAAATTAACACACATGTGAAAAACATGAAAAATTGTAGTTTACAGTGTGAGCAAAAATAAAAGTGTTAAGATGTGAAAAATAATTGTAACACACAGCTCACTTGCGTTTCTTACACAACGTGTTATTAATGCGACGTGTTTTTTACACACTGTGCCTTTAACACAAATGAAAATTACATTTTATGGACATTAACAAATCGAAGGGAAAATGAAAAATCAATATTGGTTCAGGATATCTTAATTGTTATTTTTAACCCTTTCAAAGCATATATGCATTTTTTCAACAACAGAAAAACGTGAATTTTTCAGTTCAACATATATATTTGACGTTTTAATGTCAAAAACTCATTGTGTTAAAAGCACGTTGTGTAAAAAACACGTCGTGTAAATAACACAAATATACCGTGTGTGAAATTTTACACGTTAATAACACAAGTTTTTTACAGAGTGCGTTATTTTCCGAACCCTTTTTATAGCTGATTTAATTCTTACCTCCTCAACCTCACTCGCCGGCTGATCAGTGGCGTTGAGTTTCTCCTCCTCCGCCTCCTTGGCGCTCTTCTCGCCCGAAACGGCCGCCTTGGGCACCTTGCACATCACCTGCAGCTGGCGCATCGTCTGCCGGTCGCAGGGCAGCAGGTGCAGCAGCACCTTGGCGCTGTCCCGCAGACGACCGTGCTCCAGGTCGCTGCCCAGCTGGTAGAGCTTCAGAAAGAACTCGGTGTACTGGTAGTTCTGCGAGATGATCACGCCGGGCAGCGTGCTCTCGGACTCCACGCGCTGCATGTCGGGGCAGGGACGCGGCGGGGAGCCGGTGCTCGAGTCGCTGGAGGAGTCGGGACTGCTGGCCAGGCCAGTGCCCACGGGCGTGAGCTTCGCCGTGAGGATCATCTTGTCGCGGATGGTGTACTGGTAGAGCGGGTTTATCTCGTCGGAGACCTCGATCATCTCGCCGTTCGTGTAGAAGAGATCCACCTTGATGTTGGTGGTCGAGGTGCCCTTGATCCGCTTTAGCAGACTCCGCTTGAAGGCGGCCATGGTCTCGTTGCTGTGCGTCACGATCTCCAGGTCGTCGATGGGGCGGCCGGGGTTCTGGAACCGGATGTACAGACTGGTGTTCTTGCCGCGCGTCACCCGGCTGAGGGGCAGGTGGACGCGGTCGCCGCTGAACGAGCGGTCGCACTCCTTCACGTACTCCTGCAGCACCTTCAGGATGCGGCACATCTTCTCGGCCTCGATGAAGCGCATCTTGGAGTCCTTGGACTCGTCGTTGGCGTTGTCCGACTGGTCGGGCGCCTCCAGCTCCTCCTGCAGCTGCGTCTTGCCCAGGATGACGATGTTGCCGTAGTGGGTGCGCAGGCGGGAGCAGCACTCGCCTATGAACATCTCGTGGAACTCGGCGATGTTCTCCTGCAGCCGCGGACCCAGCGCCGTGGACACTTCCTTCAGCAGGTCAATGGCCTTGCCGGCGATCTCCTCGCCCCCCGTGGTGATGACCCGCCACAGGTAGTCCTTGCCAATCAGATCCTCGTTGTCCAGAATGTAGCCCCTGTGGATCGCCTTCAGCTTGTCCTCCTTGGAGTTGACCGCCTTGAAGAAGCGCTCGAAGCACTTGATGCCGCTCTCGGTGAGCAGGTGCGGATCGAGCTGCAGGATGTTGTTCTCGAAGAAGTCCTTGTTGATGCCGGGGTCCAGGTCGGGCTCCTCGCCCATCAGCTTGCCGAACCACCGGAAGCACTCCTCGCGATCCGCCGGAAAGACGGCGCTCACTGCCAGGCAGTGCCAGATCTGCTTGGCCTGGTCGGCGCACAGCCACAGCTGTCCGTCCTTCAGCAGGAACTTGAGGAACTCCAGGCGCTCCGCTATCTGCGCATGGTGCGGAAACCGCCCGTCAATCAGGATTCCAGCTGGCTCTAATCCCGGTGTGTCTGTCACCATCTGGCGCACCCTCTCCATGTAGGCAGTCAGGCTGTTGGTCACCAGGATGACCAGCGAGTAGTCGTTCTGCAGCCGCTCGATCACCTGCTGCCGGTTCGTGCCCGTCTGGGTACGCGGCGCATGATTCGGCGTGGTGTCGTACAGACAGCAGATGTCGCGAATCAAGCGCAAGGCGGGCAGCACCCAGCCGTCGCCCGACTTCAGCTCCCCGACGCACTTGTCTAGCCAGATGGTCTTCTGTGCGTCCCGCTCCTGCGAGCAGCTGTAGTCCAGGATCTTCACATGTGCGCCCAGTGCTTGGTCTAAAACCTCCGGCGGCACCTCCTGGCTGTGGGCCAGGGTCCAAAAGAGCTTCAGCACCTTTTGGGCCATCACTCCGTTCTTGTCGTCCTCGGCCAGCCGGCGTATCAGCTCCAAAAGCCTCTCGCGCTGCCTCTTATTCGCCGTGGTCATGCTGGCCTGCAATTAAATGTTAGATAATTAAAAACTGATCACTTTTGTACTTTATATCACAGAAAACCCACTTGAAACGCCTCGAAGAGGTGGTCCAGCTGCTCGGGCGTGAAATCCCAGGCCAGTTTGGCCAGCAGATCGTGCACATTCTTCACGATGGCCTCGTGCTTGCCGGCCTGCGCCCGCCAAACAGCATCCAGATCGTCCAGCGTCAGTGCCTGCTCCTTAATGAGAAAGCGGATGATCTTCTCCAGCTTCTCCACATACTGCGGCTGGTGCAGCGAATCCTTGAGCACGATGCCCAGCACGTCCGACGACTTGATCCACTGCGCCATGCGCTCCGCCGTCAGCCAGTCCATCTCGTCCTCGGGCATGCAGTGCGGCAGCGGTTGGGATCGGTGCGAGTAGTAGGCCACCGAGGAGAGCACCTTGTTGATCTCATTCAGGGCATTCATCTTGCCATTGAAGCTGGAGACCTGCAGCAGGCGCAGGATCATCTTCAGGCGAAACATCTCCAGGTCGCGGATCAGCTCCTCCTGGCCGGAGAGTCGGCTGGCCAGGAAGCGGGCCGACTTCACGATCCCGTTGATGTAGTCGTTGCGCCCCTCGGGCTTCACCTCGCGCTTCAGCTCCTCGTCCGTGAAGCTGTCCAGGAGGTCCAGCACCACGTTCCAGGTGGGCATGAAGTACTTGGCGATGGTGGCGGGCGTCAGCAGCTCGTAGCACTGGCCGAATGGCCGCAGGAGGCTGTGGATGAGGGCGAGGGTGAGACGATTGTCCTGGCCGCCTCCCTCGGCGCTACTCTCGGCAGCCTTGCCCTTATTTTGGTTCCGCTTCAGCAGCTCCAGTCCGCTGTTGAACCGCTCCAGCAGATTGTCAAAGCCGCCCAGCTGGCCGAAGCGGTTGATGAGATCCACCAGCCAGCCGCGCGCATTCTTGGGCTCCGCGGGCGGCCGGGCGTACATCTTGTTGCTGTCCAACTGGCCCCAGATGCAGTCCGCCGTGGCGAAGCACTCCGGCTGGCGGGCCGCGTTGAAGGTGTTGAACTTGTTCTCCGGATCGAAGACGATGGCCAGCAGGTCCAGCAGGTAGGGATTGTCGCGCTGCATGTGGATGGCGATGAGGTGCAGCAGCTTGCCGCAGGACACCAGGATGCAGTGGTGGATGTTGTACTTCCACGAGTTCACGGCCTCGTCGGTGAGGATCTTGGCGAACGATGTGCTCAGTCCGTTGCGGTAGAACTCCACGCACGGCTCGCAATCATGATCCACACCTGTAATGGGGTGTAGATGTATTTGGGATTCTTGTAGAGGATTTACGGAGACTTACCAGCCTGGGTCAGTTCGATGGCGGCATTTAGAAGCACCTCCAACTCCTGTTCGGGCAGCACGGGCACCACCCAGCGAGGATTGGATATCTTCTGGGTCAGCGATCTCAGTTTCGTAATGGGAAACGAAGATATAAGCTTCTCTGGAGGCCTGGTGGGGGAAAGGGAATTGAATTAGTAGAGTTCCAAGCGTTGAATATCGTATTTTTGTATTTTTGTAAAGGTGTGAATTAAATAAATTACTTTAGATATTAGCAAGTATATTTAGTAACAACATTTGAGCTCTTGTAATAAGATTAAAGGTCAAAAATCTGTTAATTTTTCTAGAACAAAAAATAAGTGATTTTAGAGAAAGTGATTTCAAGAACGGACCCTATAAATTTGAATTTTTGGGGACCTTTTCAGTGTCAGCTAATCATGATGGGCAGGTGCTAATTAAATAAATTACTTTAAATATTAGCAAGTATAATTAGTAGCAATATAAAACATAACATTTGAGCTTTTGTAATAAGATTAAAGGTCAGAAATCTATTAATTTTCTAGTTGAAAAAATATGTAATTTCTGAGAAAGTGATTTCAAGAACGGACCGTATAATTTTGAATTTTTGGGGGCTTTTTCAGTGTCAGCTAATCATGATGGACAGGCGATAAGATAAAGCTTGCACGGGTATTCCAAAATGAGACAATAATAGCCGCGTAGGGTAAATACATTAATACCAATGTAGTGGATTCATTGGGACAACAACTGGAAAGGTACCCAGTGCATCATCTATTGAGCGATAGATAAACACTATCACGTTTCTGGATTGGATTGTAATGGAACTGGGGAACTGGTGACGCCACCACTCGAATTAGGCAGTCCAAAATCAGCTGGAGCATATTTTAATGAGTCCATTACTAAGCAAACAAAGAATGCAGGTGGAGGAGGAAACTGCGCAAAAGTAAACACACGGGGTTCTTTTCTAGTGGTGCTACTTTCCACTGGCTAATTAAGTGCAATAAACTACGCACTAAAACCGGGATAATTGGGCGGAGTCATGCGAATCCGAATCCACGGCGCCACTCCCACTTACACTAGTGTGACGGTGCTTTCCACGCTGCCCGCCGACGAGGAGGCGGCTACGTCATCGGAGCTCTGACTGCTGACCGCCGGCTGTTGCTCCTGGCTGTCTAGGTTACTCGAACCCCCTCCTCCTGGCAAACTCGAGGTGGTCACTGTCGCCGTTCCCGATCCCGCACTCTGCGCCGGACTCGTTGTGGTGGTGGTGGTGGTGCTGCTACTGCTGGTGGCCGTGGTGCCCCGCCGCGTGTCGAACGTCATGGTGTCGGATGGGAATCCTCTCCAGCACCGGAAGCGGTCGATCTAGATCTGTGGGCCTGGCTAATCCTACTGGGCGGCTTTCGGTTTTTGGCTGGGTTCCTATGGCAGTTGTGAGGTATCAGACTACTCCTTGTCCAGCTCGCTGTTTCTCGAGAGGATCAGCGCTCCTATTGTCCTTTTTCCTGTCCTCAGTGAGAAGTGGCTCCTCCTGCGTTGCGTTTACATATTCCTGGTCAGCGGCCACAGTTTGCAAAAATCTATAAACTGCAACGAAGAACGAAGAAAGAAGCAGAGAGAGAGAGAGGCGGATAAATACAGGCGCTAAAGGAGAGACCGAAAGAGGCACACTCACACACAAGAGTTAGAGTGTCACTGTGTGTGTGAGAGAGCGCTGGGTTGGAATATGAAAAATCAATATTATTTAATAGACGGGGGCAGCAAGCGCCAAATAATGCTCCAAAAGCACACAAATTACGCTCTCACCACCGCTCACCCACACCACTCCACCACTCCCTCTCCTTCTCTTGCGTATGTGAGTGAATTTAATTTAATGTTGTTTTTGTTTCACGCCGCACTCTTCATTCTTATTTATTTATTGTTATTTTTTTTTGGGCAAACAAAGAACATTTCTGCTGCCGAAAATTACATCACGTCCAAGTCTACGGATTTTCCCACTCGCTCTCTCTCCCTCTCTCCTCCGCCCGGCAACATCCTTAGGCGGAATGTCGGTCGGTGGGTGGAGCAAGTGGGCGGAAAAGGGGTGGTGGGGTTGGGTGCTGAAAATAACTACGCATAAAGACTTTAAGCTGCAGCCCCGAAAACGATGCAGAATCGAACGCGATTTAAAGGGTGTGGCGGCGGGGGGTTGGGGGGCTGTGGGGCGGGAAATCTCTCACTTTCTTCCAATCTCCTCCAGAGTTGTGGGAGAGTAACGGAAGTCACCCAAGGACGGCAGCCAGTGCGGCTTTTTATTATTTTTCACTGTTTTTCACTGGCCCCTCTCACACACACACGCGCACGCACGCACACTCGCTCACACGCACGTACATTTATTTTTTGCAAACCAAGTCGAACGAGCACTTTTCGCAGCCCCAAAAGGCGATCGCTTTTCCTTCCGCTTTCCGTTCGCCCTGGAAAATTGGGGAGCCCCAAATTGGCTGCGCACTCGAAACTAGTCGCGGTAACTATTTCGCTATTTCGCGAATTTTGAGCTTACAAATCAGCCGGCCAATAGACAAAATGGCGTCTGCCGTTGCTGTTGTTCTGCGGCCCGATTGCAATTGCGATTTTACCTGCCTGGCCGACGTCGAAAGGCTGCGTTTCCTGCGGGGGCGGCGGGGTGAGGCTGCCACGGCGTCTTTCCTGTCCGCTCGCTTCGTAATTCGCGTTAAATTAATTATATTTTAGTTTCTTTTGCTAGGGTTGTGCAGTTCGGGCGAACTAGTTTTGAACTGAACCGGTTCGCGCGGTTCATCTGGTGCTTTTTTCTAGGGTTGCCAGACTGTTGCGGGGCGGCGCCTATCGAACTGGTTTCAATTAGGGGGCTTTTTATTTTGTATTTTTATTGATTTATATTTTTGGTATTCCTTAATGTTAATTGTTAAAATTTTTTACTTAAAAACTATATAGAAAATTTTAGCAATTATTATATTGGTAATGTGACAAAAACATCGATGTTTCTAAACAATTTTAAAAAACACACAGAACACTTTTACCCCTAGACTTAGGCGTTTTTCGCGGAAATTTTAGAAGGGAGAAAGGGGTAAAGCTGAGGGTTTTTTTTTCCGAAAGTCTTATATTTCTTTGCAAAAACACTAAATATTGTGACTTCCTAAAACATTTCAAAACTATAAAAAAAAGGACACAGATTTTTCGAATCTTAACATTTCTACAAAGTCATATTGAGATATTTCAAATTTATTGCACATGTTCGAAATTACCTGATTTTTTGAATTTAGGGGCAAATATGGACTGCTTGAGATTTTTTAGGGGGAAAGCTGAATTTTGATCTGGCAACACTGTTTCTCACCTGTACTATAATGGCCTCGGTACTCGAATAATAATAAAATAGAAATGTATGACGCGTTGGAACGCTGCCCAGGTGCCTACTGCGGGCGATCGCCTCTGGGGAACGACACCTGGAGCAGCTGCGGGGTCTGTCCCCGAGGATCTCGGGTGAGTAGCGTCGCTGACATCTGCCACCTGGTTACAGCCTCTTGAATCCACCCACTTATCCAGGTGAACGAGGCCTACGCCTGCTCCCCGTGCCGCGACGAACTGACCACGTACTCCTGGCTCTACCTGGGCTTCATGACCCTGCTGCCGCTCATGATGCACTGCTTCTTTATCGACATGGACGCCAAGGACCGCAAGTTCTCCCGCAAGCAGCTCATCCTGACGGCCAGCGCCTTCGTGGAGGTGGCCCTGTCCGCCGTCCTGGCCACCCTGTTCATGGAGCCCATGTGGGAGCTGCGCCTGTACGCCTGCGACGTGCGGAAGCTGACCGACTGGTACACGCTGTTCTACAATCCCAGTCCCAACTACGAGGCCCGGGTCTACTGCACCCAGGAGGCGGTCTATCCGCTGCAGACCATCGTGCTGGTCTTCTACTTTCTGTGCCTGGTCAACATGTTTCTCATCCGGCCGCTGGTGAGCAAGGTGATGGATGTGGGGGGCAGGAGCAAGGCGCCCATTTACTCGGCCCTCTACTTCCTGCCCCTCCTGACCTTTATCCACGCTCTGGGATGTGGTTTGATATGTGAGTAGTTAGTAGAGCCCTGCATGAATTCTATGAATTATTTTAAATTTTTTGTTTTATATGAATGAATTAATTAGAATTTTTTAATAGTTTAATAGAATAGAATGAATGAATTGCATGAATTCCGAAATAATTCAATTTAATTTTGTGATTAAATCTGCCTGAATTTTATTTACTATGCCGTTAACATTTTTTGTTTTTAAAAGAAAGCACAAACAAAATCTGGCAAATTAAAAAAAATCATAAAAATTATTCATTCATTCATTTATTTAATTCGAAATGAATTAGAAAAACATTAAATATATTTCAAATAGAATTAAGATAAACAAATCAGAAATTATGATGATAAAACAAAAATTGAATGATTTTCGCAGTGCTCTAGTAGTTAGCTAGCTTTGAAATTTCTATTTCTATTAAATGCTGTCCCCTTGCAGACTACTCCTTTCCCTACCTGAGCGTGGCCATTTCCATGGTGGCCAATGCCATCCACTATTCCCTCAAACTGGACCAAACTCTGAAGGCTCTGGTTCACTCCTCGGTGTGGGAGCTCAAGAACGTGGTCATTATAGGTTGGAAAAATTATATTTTCTATGTAGAATCTCTTACCAGCTTTCTTTTACAGCTGTCCACTGGATGCTGCTGGCCTATGGGATCACCTCCCTGAATTACCACTACGCCTTCATGTGCCTCGTGCCCTTTCCCACGCTCTTCTACATCCTGACCGTGCGCTTCACGGATCCGGGCGAGTTCCGGGAGCTGGAGTCGAGGATTTGATGCGGCGACGTGCAGATGCAAATCTTCCACGCCCGCGGCGCCAGACGATCGACTGTTGTTATCTATGTGTAGTGTACGCGTCGCTTAATTTATTTACACTTAGTGCGTAGTTTAGATCTTGGCTTGTTTAGATTTTCATGTACTTTAAATCAAACGAATTCTGTGAAGCTGAAAATCGAAACAGGCCATTTAGTGTACTTGTCGTTTAGCCCTAATCCACTCATCGTTCTCTTCGTTTTTAATTATATTTCACATTAATTATACACATATAGTAATATTAAATACAAATCATCAGTTTCCCATCTCTAAAATAGTTTTTACACAATACGCATTGCTACATATTGGATTTGGATGCCGCCACTTGGTTCACACTCAGATCCTTCGTTTTATGCTTCGGTGTGTGAATTTCGGGGGCATCGTAGTCGTCTTTGTCGTCATCATCGTAATATTCCCATATCGCAAGCCGTAGAAAGGAGAAGTCAGGGAGTCAGGAACAGCGGATGAGGAGCGGAGTATAAACAAAATCAGTACCAGCAAAGAGAATAGAAAATGTGATTAACGCAAGCACGTTCTGTTTATGTTTTCTAGTGGGATGAGGGATGAGGTTTCGCTGCCTTTCTTTTCGGGAGTGAAGACTTCAGTGTTTATTCCGCCGACGTGCGTTCGCTTGAGAACTTGTTGCGCTCCTCGAGGAACTTCAAGCGCCGCTTCCTCAGCTCGCCCAGCTCCGAGGAGTTCTCCTCGAAGTCGGCGTCGGAGCTGGGCAGGCTCACCGCCTCCGTGGCCGTCGATGGCACGTCGTCCTCGTCGGCGTCCGCGCCCAGATCCTCAATGGTCACCTTTTCTGCGGGCAGCTGAGGATTCGCTGCAGTCGTGGGCGTCACCTGGTGAGCCTCTAGCTGGGCCATGGCCGAGGCCGAGGTGCTGGGCTTGTCGTACGACCCTGCAGCGGCATCTGCACTGGGAGGATTAGCTCCGGCTGGCGGCACTGCAGTGAGCTGCAAGCGGCTGGCCAGACTTTGGTACTGGGACATCATAATCCCCGCCGAATCCAGCATGAGGTTTATGTTTTGTAGAAGCTATAAGGAGTTTAGTTAAGTGACTACAGATCTCAGGGAATAGCACAATCCCACCTTCAGGCGCTGCTCGATCTGCTCCCGCTGGTGACCCTCCATGGCGCGCAGCTCCTCGTCCGTAAACTTGGTCAGGTCCAGTGGAATCGGCGGCGGCGGCAGCGGCGAGAAGCAGCCAAACTGCGGAGGCATCATGAAGGGCGAGAGCATGGGCATTACGGGCGGCGGAGGCATCGAGAGGCCAGCCAGGTTGGGCAATCCATTGGGCAGGCCAGCTGAAAAGTAAGGTTTAGAATATTTTTACTGCCATTCAAATTAAAAACTCACCGGCATCGCCGAAGAGATCCGCGAAGCTGGGCGGCTGACCTGCGGGCAGGGGCCCATTGGCATCGCCTCCAGCAGCAGGAGCAGCAGGAGGAACTCCACCAGCCGGTGCTGCAGCTGGAGCCGCAGCATTCCCGCCAGCAGCTGCCCCGGCTGCCTCCTCTCCTGCACGCGGCATCGCTGTGGAATTGACGGCCGGCGTGCGCAGGATGTTCAGGCGGCAGGTGGGACACGTCTGCTGGCGCTGGAACCACGAGCGCAGGCAGGTGGTGTGGAAGATGTGGCCGCAGGGCAGCTTCTTCGAGTGGTTGACCATGTCCTCGCGGCAGATGATGCAGATGTTGTCCGACTGGCGCAGCTCCTCGGGCGTGGCGTCCGGATAGAGGGTGTTCATGTTGCGGATGGCCCGCCGCGACATAATGACGTCGTTCAGCGCCTTGCGGAAGTTGCGGATGGTGAAGAACATGGGCCGGAACACGAACATGGGCAGCGCGTAGATCTTGGCCATGATCACCACGAACAGGATGTAGAGCACCACCTTGATGAGCCCGATGACCAGCTCCGTGTAGAGAAGGAACACCGCCTTGTTCTCCCACGGCGTGTCCGTGCGCATCTCGGCGGCATGCAGCACGTACTTGATGGCCGTGCTGGCGATGACGGTGAGCAGGATGGCGTACTCGAAGCCGAAGACCAGCTGCACGGTGGGCCCGCGCACCAGGGTGGAGTTGTAGGCGTGGATCAGCAGCACGTAGTCCAGGATGCCCAGCATGGTGAGCAGGCTGCCCACGCGAATGTGGAACAGCCAGCCGAGCACGGGCGAGCGCTCCATCTGGAGGGGATTACAGTTATAGTAGACACATCTTAATAAAAGGGTCCTCTAGCTTACGAAGTCCACCCGCTCCTCGGCCAGCCAATGGAATGATTTGAGGAACAGCAGCACTGTGAACAGGGCCACGAAGCGCGGATTGAAGTCATCCCGGAACACGGTGAAGGCCAAGCAGGTCTCCGTGAGGGCGTACCAGAAGCGCTCCAGCAGGTGCTCGAACTCGGCGGCGCGGAGCGTGCCGAGGAAGATCTGGAGGGGATTAAGGTAACTAGGTTTGCAGGGAGAACTCAAAAGATCACTCACCTTGCGGAGCAGCTTGCCAAACATGAAGACAATCACAAAGAACTGTATGTAGATGACCTGGAAAGACAAGTTTTAGTCTGGGCATGATTAGGGGATATTCAGATAACCCACCGCCATGGAGGCGTTCGACTTGGTGATGTACACCACCGCCGGGTAGAACTGCTGCTTCTGGTAGTAGGCATTCCCGATCACCGCGCTGGTCAGGGCCATGCAAACGGAGGACAGGAGCAGCTGCATGATGCCGCTCGAGGTCGCCAGGGCCGCCAGCTGGCTGATGGACTCCAGGAATATGTTAATTGTGGCCGGGATCGCTGCCTGCCCCCCACTCACATAAAAGGCAGTCGCTCGGGGAATCGGATTTGGATTCGGAATCGGAATCTGTCGCTCGCAAACCGAAAATGTCCTCTTTTGTCTCGGTGACGCTGGAATTTAGCCGGGTTTTGTTAGCCGAACGAAGTTGTTTGCCTTGCCATCGAGATTTGCCAGTCTGGAATGGGAGGGGTGGCTCTATCAGGGCGTTTTAATATTTTTTATTTTTAACCAATTTACACGTAGTACGAACTTCCAGGGATGAGCGCGTGCTTCTCTTTTCCAGCACGAGCGAGGCGATATATTTTGAGAGCACGAAACCGACACGCACGACCACAACTTTTATAAACACGTCACGAGCACAGCAATTATAAAATGGAAAAAGTGTTAAAAAAAAAATATACTTTAAAGCACTCCATTCATTTGATATATATTTAATCTAATTTGGTTTTGTCTTAATTTTATAAATCAGTTTAGGAATATAAAACTGCAGTTGTAGATTTATTTTTAACCCACTTTTATGTTTTACTTTTCCGAAGGTACTTTTTGAATTAAATCATATTTTAGGTACGCTCTCACCTCTAGTTTGAACCTTTGGACAGTGTTACCATTTTACTCCACCTTAGAGTCTAGTAGGAATGCCCCTAACACTGAGATGGAAAAAATCGATTATTATTATTTGTTATTATATTTTATTATTGTTATTATTATATTATTCTTATTATTATTTTAATTTTAAAAAGAAAGACTAATACTAAAATTTGATTATTAATATATAATAAATGGTCACACTGCAACTGTTCTTATCAGAAGCCGGGCGAAGAAGAAGAGCGAATCCAATTGGCATATAAATAGTCGTTAAATTGTAATTAGTCAGTACCAAAACAATTTGTTTTAGGAGGCACCTAACCCGAATCCCTATTCCCGATGAGATGGCTTTGGACTCCCACCTCCTTTCTGGTGTTGATCTCTCTCCAGCTCCAAGGAGTCGCCACCCAAGACGGGATAGAGGGATTCCCCGAAGAAGCGAAGGAATTCCCTTTGTTTGAGTATGATGGGGTGAAAAGACCCACACCCACCAGGGGACTATTGTATCCCAGGGAATCGGAGACCCGCGAAGTGCGAAGCCTGGATGGAATGTGGCGTCTGGTGAGAAGTGACCCGGCTGATCCCCTCCAGGGAATCAATGAGAAGTGGTTTGCGGAAAGCCTTAGAAAAACGGGAAAGGAGGTGATTCCCATGCCTGTGCCCGCCTCATATAACGACATCACCACGGATAACTTACGGGATCACGTGGGAACCGTCTGGTATGAGCGAACCTTCTTTGTTCCTAGTTCCTGGCAGGGGAACCAACGCACCTGGCTGCGTTTCAGTAGCGTCCACTACTTTGCCGAGGTTTGGATTAACGGAAGAAACGCCACCAGTCACTCCATTGGCCACCTGCCCTTCGAGGCGGAGATTTCAGGATTGCTCACTTTTGGCAAGGAGAACAGGATCACTGTGATGTGCGACAATCGCCTGGGCAACCGCACCATTCCCCAGGGTTCTGTGAATGAGGTGGCCACGGATGCGGGCACTGTGCCCGTCCAGAGTTACACCTTTGACTTCTTCAACTACGCCGGAATCCACAGGAGCGTTCACTTGTACACCACCCCGCTGCTCCACATCAGCGACGTGGAGGTGACCACCCAACTAACTGCTGAGGGATTGGGTCGCATTGACTACCGCCTGTGGTTGAATGGTAGGGAGGAGGGTCAGCCTACCCAGCTCCTAGTGGAGCTAAGGGACCGAGATGGTCAGGTGGCTGCCCAGCAGATCAACAAGGCAGTCTACCATGGAACACTTTTAGTGCCCAAGGCCAATCCCTGGTGGCCCTACCTGATGCATCCCGACCCAGGTTACCTGTACGAACTCCGATTTGAGCTTATCGCTGGTGAGGAAGAGCATTCTCTGCAGGATGTATACCACTTACCAGTAGGCATACGCAGTCTAAGTTGGAGCAACGATAGTCTGCTGCTCAATGGGAAACCCCTCTATCTGCGGGGATTTGGACGCCACGAGGATTCCGATGTGGGTTTTGTATACCTCGGTCCCTACACAGAAAAAAGAATTAACAAAAGATCAGATTGATATGAGCTGGTCAATTTTATATTGTTAAAAGATCAAGTTATTCATGTCATTTTGATATGAAATGAGGAAAAATTGACCCTATTTCATACTCACTTATTAAAAGATGATATTAACTTATTTAAAGATCAAGTTATTCATATCATTTTGATATGAAGATCATATTAACTTGTTAAAAGATCAAGTTATACATATCATTTTGATATGAGATTAGGTAGAATTGACCCTATTTCATATCAATTTTTTATTTTTGTGTAATCACTGACCAATTTCAGTATTCCTGTTTTAGATAAGGGGCAAGGGATTGGACAACGCCCTCCTGGCTCGCGACTTTAACCTTCTGAAGTGGATTGGAGCCAACGCCTACCGCACCTCGCACTATCCCTACTCCGAGGAGTCCATGCAGTTTGCCGATCAGCATGGCATTATGATCATCGACGAGTGTCCGGCCGTCAACATTGACATCTTTGAGCCGCAGCTGCTGGAGCAGCACATGGCATCGCTGGAGCAACTGATCCACAGGGACAGGAACCATCCCAGCGTGGTGGCCTGGTCGGTGGCCAATGAGCCGAGATCGAGCAAGCAGGGAGCCCTGAAATACTTCGAGTGGGTATAAAGTAGAGTGTATAAATATGAGCTAATTGGGGGATTCGTTTTACCCTTGCTAAGATCCCTGGTGAACTACACCAGGAGCATTGCCCACGGACGTCCTCTGACGGCGGCCATCAATGCAAGTCCCTCCACCTGCCATTTGGCCCAGTTTCTGGACATCGTGGGCTTCAATCGCTACAACTCCTGGTATCAGAACTCGGGACGCACAGACATGATTGTCAACCTGCTGACGGCGGAGGCACAGAGTTGGCGGGACAAGTTCCAGAAGCCAGTCATCCAGTTCGAGTACGGAGGCGACACCATGGAGGGCATGCACTCGGTGAGAATTCAGACTATAAGTTCCTTCGATTGCTAATAACTCCTTAAAGCTTCCTGCCTTCATTTGGTCGGAGGAATACCAGGTGGAGCTGTTCTCCCGGCACTTTAAGGCCTTCGACGAGCTTCGTCAGCGGAAGTGGTTCATTGGAGAGTTCGTGTGGAACTTTGCCGATTTCCGGACGGCGCAGAGTGAGTTTTCCTAACCTTTTTCGAATTTCAGTTTTCAGAAAACTGAGTATTCTATTTCAGCTATAACCCGCGTGGGCGGAAACAAAAAGGGAGTATTTACAAGAAATCGACAGCCCAAGGAAGTGGCCCACATTCTTAGGTGGAGGTACTTTGCCCTAGCCAAGGAGTTGGATCAGTGCAAACTGCCTCAGGATCTGAACGTGTATATCTCCAAGCATATCCATAACGAGCTTTAGATTAGGGGTTCTTAAATGTAAACACATGGGCACAAAGTGAGCTTTAAACTATATTTATTATATTATATCCTTAGTAAAATATAAGTCCTATTAAAATGGCGTAATATTTTACTAAATGTCTGAATTTTTAATCTTAAAATAAATCTAATAAAGAAATTAAATTTTTTCACTATTTAGGTGAAATTTTGTATTTTTCGATATCATGCTATTTTAAACCCAATTTTTAAATATTTCTTTACATATATTTAAATAAATATCTATCTCCACGTACATTTAAAACTTTCAGTTAGTTTTAAATTTTTTCCCTGTAATTGGTTCTAAATGGAAAAGAATCAAACCAGTTCTCAAGCGCTTCCTACATATAAAGGTTACCTCGTTTAAAAAGTCTTGTAGCAACCTTAATAACTCAAGTAAACCAAAAATCTGCAAGTTAACTTGGTTCATGTTGTACTAATGTATCCATACACCTACATATTACCCCCTCCCTGATATCTTCATTGGCTTTGCCATGGCCAACTCGTGTTGGTTAAGACCTCTCGACAGCAAAACCTAATTAACTCATTTAGACCCTCTCGTAAAACCATTTATATTTTCAGCTTTGCCACTTTACGCGCTCTTGCCAAAAAAAAAACAGAAAAACAAAATGGCAAAATGCGCGCAATGGGGCACATCTCCATCTCCATGGCCAGAAAGCAGATGAGTTGACCGTGCGAAATCGTGGCATAATTAAGATGGCCAAAATAGCCAGCTGCCCCATCGATCTGTGGTCACTGATTACCATTCCTCCCCCGCTGGCTGAGCATTTGAACTTTTACTTTTACCCCGCCGTCGAGAATGGAACCACCGTTACTCCAAGA